>NC_089428.1:1894754-2210547 GCF_013426205.1 Metarhizium brunneum
GATTGTGCCGTGGCAGTTGTCGTTGAATGAAGCTGTCTGCTTCGCGCGCCAGCCAGGGCGCCGACGGCCATTGATTCAACCCCGATCTTGACGTCGGCCTGGGGTTATTAGACCACGAACCAAGGAATTCGCATCCACAGCTTCATCATGGTTCAAAAAGCCATCACGCCTCCGGACAGCTCGTCCAGCGAGTGTCACGGATCGTCGCCCGAGGCAAAAAACGCCGTCAAAGCAGCCGCGCCATCGAGTCGTCGCGGCCATTTCAAGTCGCGATTGGGCTGTTTCAGTTGTAAGCGAAGGAGGGTCAAATGCAACGAGCTTCGCCCAGAATGTTCGCCATGTCGTCGACTGGGCTTGATATGCGAATATCCCGCTCCTCAATCATCATCTACGCCGCGGACAGCGGTCCGACCCAACCCTTCGGCCCTGAATCTTGAAGACCTGCGCTTCTACCACCAATTCCTTACCGCCGGATTTCCAACGCTGCCTCTGAGGGGAGGGGAGGTCTGGGCGGAATGCGCTGCCATGTCATACAGCGTAAGTGGTGGCCAACCGTGACACATTTGTTATTCATCAAACAGGCTCTTTCCCTTTTGCTGGTGAACCGCATTCTAATTCTTCCCTGTTAGTCCGAATGCCTTGCACATGCCATCCTCGGACTCGGAGCATCGCATCTGTCAAGGAACTGCAACGTCAACTACGAGGCGCAAGCCTTGCAGCATCGCGTCGCGGCCATCAAATTGGTCAATGAGCAATTAGACAAGCCGCCCCAAAAGCCAATTGATGCCGATATCCTGTTCGCCACTCTCATTTGCCTCCTCACCCAGTCCTCCTTGATGTCAGACAACATGGTCGACTACTTGACCATGACGAGGGGAGGCAACCTCGTTGCCACCACCATCATTCCTGACTTTAATGCGTCTATTTTCAAGAAATTCAGCCCCGAGGGCCACGTCATGTCGTTGGGCGAGATGGTGGAAGAGCAGCCAAAAGACTTGGCCTTGATTGAAGCTTTCAGGGCTTCTGTTTTAGGCATGGAGCCTATTTGCCAAACCAAGAACGAAACAAAATACCTCGAGGCTTTGGTCGCCTGTATAGATGCTCTGAAAACCTCGTCACACTCTGGTAAAGAATTTGCTCCATCCAAGTCTCCCCGGGGATGCTAATACGTATTTAGCTTGGTTGCATTTTGTCCCCCTCTTCATGATGCCATCGACATTCGACAACCAAGAGTTTCTCGCCTTTGTGAATCCAGAAAACTATACCGGAAAATTGTTGCTCATCCACATGTTTCTGCTTGACTATGTGCTCGGTCGATTTTGTCTTTCACTCAAGGAGGAGCCCAAATGCCCGGGTCGAAAGCTGACCATTCTTTCGTGGACGAGGGGCCTGGCAAAATCGCTCCCGGAACAGTACCGACGCCATATTGAATGGCCACTGCAGTACTGTGGGGAATTGGAGAGCCAAGATTCGCGCTATCTGCTGAGTCCGTGATGCGCCGTGTTCAACCGCAGCGTCAATGCTGCGCCTCGGGAAGCCGCCATATCCAGCTAGACGGGGCTCTTCCTATCGAACCAGTTGGTCGATAGGTCTAGTTGCGAAGGACAAGGGACTTGACTATGTGATATGCCTGATCCTGGTGTTCATGGGCACGCCTGCCTACTTCCTCAGCAAGCTGTCATGGGGGCAACACACGTGTCGACTGTAGTCCTTTACCAAGAAGCAGCTATAGCAGCCGCAAATACTGCCGATAAGTCTGGGGAGTTTGCGCTTCCTGATTCGCAAAGCTTGCGAAGTCTGGCCACGGAAGAAAGGGAAAACTCGGAGTGGTGGGGCTTTGCTGGGTGGTCCCTCAGTAACGCGTGGTCGCAAAGATTTGACGCGTCAAGATGGCGCAACTTTGATGACCAAGCAGTTTCAGTGTAACAATTAAAAGATATGTCTAGTTATATACTAGTTCATAGCTCTGGTTGATTATAGTGTGTTTTCCTCGTGTTGGCGCTGTTGGTACTAAATTTATGTTGGTCATTGGTCGTTGGACTACCGCAGACATGACTGCTACGTGCGCCGGGCGCATGATAAGATGCAGCTTCTAGGAAATTAAAGCAAAGCGAGAGGTAGCCATTATGCGTACAAAACTCGAGTATTACCGATTACAACACGTAGCAAAATAAAATAGAAGCTCCAAAGTCCTCCAATACACCCTTTGCATGGAGCAGCGGCTCCAGGGTTTAAAACAATCACATACAAAGCCTTACCCTAAAGGCCGCACATCACCCACGTGTTTGTGCTAGAATTGCGCGATTAGGCAAGCATCACAGAATATAAGAGGTTAATTGAAACATAGTAAACAGGGGAAGCACTGATTTATATTGAAACAGCCCCCCGGTGCCTGTTCTAATGCTCCTTAAGCACCTCCAACAGTGGCGCCATCATTATAATCTTGTTTAGTGCTGCCGGTTTCAACAATCAATCATCACGTGATTGAAACAGGATTTTCATCCTACCTGGTCTGGTGGTCTAGTGGTATGATTCTCGCTTAGGGATAACCCTGATGCATAGCTTGCGAGAGGTCCCGGGTTCAATCCCCGGCCAGACCCATTCTTTTTGAACTTTCTCGTTCTGGTCAAATGCTATGCGAACTGGAAAGATGGATATTTTTTGCTGTGGAAGCGACGGTGAAGAATGCCCCGGGCACTAAGCCTGGATTGCTTTACAGACTTATAACCTATAAGTGTATATTTTTTTTTATTTTTTTTACCATGGTATACAGCTATTTGAAGCTTGGCCTATCAGTCTGAGTTCCTGCCTGTGCCACGAGAGTTTTGTGTGACAAGGGCTAAAATCTTGCAGCAACGTAACTCAATTCATCTATCAACAGCCTTCGGTATTAAAGGTCCTTGATTTTCTTCAAGACCTAGTTGACCCCAAATGGCTCCTATCTATTGTCGGTAAAGTCGTTCGTTGCAAATTGGCTGCCCCGCTCCACCGCCGTAGCCGTTTTACACGCATGATGAGTCTTGGTCCTCGTTTTCGTAACGACTCCGTCTCTCCTAAGCTTGTGTCTACACGAACAAAAGACGCTAATATGCTAAAGGATGCGTTCGTTGTCTAACCTTTGGTGTCTTCTGCGATCATGGCAAAACTATTTTATTCTGAAGCTGTATAACCTTGTATTTCGCAATAACGATCGACGTGCGGAAACCCCATTTGCGAGCTTGGCAGAGCTGGAAAGATTACCAGCTGCAGCGTTCCCTGGCTCGACGGCGATATTATTCCGGCCCCGACGAGGCATCATACTAAAAGCTGCCGTTCAGATTGGTGAAGATCAAGTCATTGCCAAGCGACAGAATGTTGACAGTTACTTCAGCATTGAGGAGCAAGTTCTTCGAAGGCTTGGCCCGCATCCGAGGATCATTAGGTACAGTGAAAGCTCGTTGTACTCTTACTGTCAAACCCATGCATACTTTCTTACACGATTGAAGATTCTTAGGTCCCCATCCTAGTGGTCTCCTCTTGGTTGAAGCAAGCCATGGGAATCTCCAGTGCTATCTACATGAACACAATGCTTCGATTCCATCCTGTCTCCGTCAGAAATGGTTCATCCAGGCCGTCAAATCTATCGCTTTTATCCACAGCCGAGGAGTTATACACAGTGACTTGCGACCCGAGAACTTCCTCGTTCACGGTACTGCTCCGATTTCGTTTGACTTATGGCTTTGTGACTTCGGCGGTTCCACATGCGAAGAGCTTGCGCTCTCCGCCAAGAAACTTCCAGACTCTGGGTTTTTTAATCCGAAGCTACCGTGGGAACCAACCTTTACGGTTGATATATTCAGCCTCGGATCCGTCCTGTATGCCATCGTCAAAGGACACTGGCCGTTCCGCACAGGTACAGGACCTTTTACCTCCATAGAGGAAATGGACGAGTGCGAAGCGAGTGTGGACGCTTGCTTTGCAAGCGGAAAATTCCCCAGCGTTGAGGGACTGTTTGGAGGGGATATAATACTGGGCTGTTGGGATGGAACGTTCTCGAAGGCTTCAGAAATCATGGCCGCCGTTAACAAACTGGAGTTTTAACTGGCGGGACGCGACAATCAAATATTGTTGTAAAACTATTTAATAGAGCTAATGACACTAATGCCATTAATCAAGCGTCCTAATGAGGAGATGTACGTGCTCCTGTCTACGTCTGCGCTCATTGTAAACTTGAACTAAAAGGCGTGGATCATGCCATCGTTTTGGTCGAAATATTCCCTGGCATCATGGCGGAAGCAAAGTTCGACCAAGAATGGCAGCCTGTCTTGTGAGGACTGACCTGTTGCCATTTCTGAAGCTGCCACTGGATGGCATCGACTTTCTATTGCTGTATCAAACACGACGAGTTTCGCTACTGTAGATGTACCCAAGGGCAAAGTGTTGATTGAAGTAGGAAAGGCAAAGGACATGAGGATACTGTACATGTCGATTTGTTTCTTTGGCTTGTATTTGGCATGTTCCCGGCCAGGTGGAGTTCTTCACGTTGCAGCTGTAGGTCGTACACTCACGACTTTACAGGGTTGGTCTTGCATATACTTTTAGAATAACAAACCCAAGTATCAATTAAAAGAGCGTCTAGCATCATTCAGCAAATTCTAAAAGCTTTGAAACTTGGTATCGGAACTCTTTCACGCGTGGAACATCCCACAAACTTGGGAAAGATGATATACTTTGAAATAGCATTTCTGCTTCGTAGAATGTTGCACCGTATTTATAGAGAGTCCGACTTGGTCATTGCTATTTTAGATGGTTAAAATAAATCACTTGGCACCAAGTTACATATGTAGGTTTATTCTAATGCGGGAACTAGAATGAAGTAACTCCCCGAGCGCGACAAGAGTGAGAATATGCAAGGCCATGGACAGCATACGCTAGCGCACTGCATTCTAAAAAAACACAAAGGGAGAATTCAATTAGCCTGGTGCTGATGTATTGTAAAACTCGCAATACCATGTCCACACATGAAAGCTAAGCTTCGCAAGTTGGCCTCCAAAAGCGGCATCCCAACCTCCAAAAAATACCGTCGTGTCCGCCCGAACTCGAGGCACATTTGTGGTGAACCTGGACCTTGTCTGTAAAGTTACAACTTTGCCTTTTCACTCACACAGAACTTGAGGGCTTCCCCTTCCACCTTTCCCTGCTTCTTGCACGTACACTCGGCCAGGCTGTAGAAATTAGAGCTGAGCGTTCCCAGCTCAGCCTGGCATTGTGCCGCGAATTCTTCGCACTCCTCTTGCCGGTAGTAGTCAAGGCAAACCTGCACCTTTTCTACACAGTTGAGAAAATTCTCAATCTTCTCACTTGCAGCGAAGCGGGCAGCGCACCGGTTTCCTGCCTTCATACACGCCGGCGAGTTGCCAGAGGCGTCGCACTTCTCCTTTAGAAGCTGTGTGTTGTACTCGGCAGAACCCGGCTGCGGCTTGGGTTTCGGCTTGGCAGCTTCCTCCCTTTGCTGCTGTAGTACCTTTTGAAGTTTATCAAGTATAGCTCTCTACGCATCCTCCTCGACGTGATTGTTGTCGTAGTCTTGACGTGTAAGCAGCTGAGGTGAGGGCTTCTCATGCTCGATATAGATTTGTAGGGCTGAGATCATTGTTCCAGTGCGGCCATGGCCGAAGCCGCACCAGACGAGGGTACCTGGTCGATGCTTTTTGAACCCTTCATAACCTTTTTGGAAGTCTTCAAGCGTTGGGGTACCAAAATCCACAATAGGTAGTGGCGTGTAGGCGATGCCGACGTTCTGGAGAGCAGTTGTAATGTTCTCATTATTTGCCTCGTGATTAAGACTAATTACGTGCGTTATTTCCTGCTTGAAGAAATTTGATTGAGTCTGCAGTCAGGTTCTGGTCCGAGTCCTTCCAGACATAGTTAGGCGCCGAGGAACGACTAAGCCCATCGCCATCACGGACGTGCTCCGTCACATATTCGAATCGCTGGAACCCGGCATTTGACGCGATTTTTTCTGAGAAAATAAGTTGATGAGCTTAATGAGCAAAATTGAATCGAGACATACCCAACTCATTAGCGGATTCGCCAGCTGGGAGTGACTGAACCGCAACAGCAGCCCCGAGGAGCGTCACGAGCGACTTGAGAAACATGTTTGAAGTCTTGTTGATATCAGTGCCTGGAAGAGAAATTGTTCTCATGAGAAGATTGGTTTATATATATGTCCATGATGAGGTTTCACACATTTAATTTATATTGATTCTTTCAACCCAGATTATTGGCTTATCAAATCATGAGGTATAGAGTCAAATGACAGGCTTGGCGGATATCCGCTCCCGCATAATGTATCCAGATAGTTTTTCCTCAAGACGCGCAATTGTCGCTTGGCGTTGGCATGGACACGGAGGACCCGAATCTGAGTCAATGGAATCATTATTCAACGTTTATGCAGAATCGTTCTACTCTCTGCTTTGACCACGTTATTTGGTACTCGCCAAGCTTGTACCATGTCATACAAAAAGAACGCCTCTCTTTGCGGAGCAATAAAGATGGTGCTGGACACCAAAATAGCCACTTTTCCGACTTGCCCAGTTCAACACCCTGTACGTCAACCAGCTCGTCCTCGTTGGACTAGTTGCTATTGAGGCTCGCATTCAGGAAGCCCCTCGACACATTAATGGTTTTCCCGATGCGAAGGTAGCCATAGGTGTCGAATGGTCAGATAGGTTAACGTAGCGGCCCTTTAGGGCGAAACCCTCCGACATGGAGCGTAATAAACTGACCAGTACTGCTGCCAGGGAAACCGAGGCTGCTGGACGGAAAATATACATACGTGGATGACGAGTCAGGCTTCAAAGAAACCCCTGGCACGTTTGGGCGTACGCCTCGCAATCATGGCTGCCTTCCTCTCGACCTGTTGTTCCCGTAGCCTTTATTTCTCGCTTCTATGCCTTGCAGAGCCCCCTATAAAACTTCGAAACTTACTTATGGAGGTCACGCGGCAGTATGGGTCAGTACGAGTCAGCACGGGTTATTATGGCCGTGCTTGTTCGTCCTGTGTCTTGTTACGGGCATCGGAGACAATGACACGACGAACTTCATACAAGGACCATGAAATCCGCTTGGTGGGTTCTGTCAATGCTGCCTCAGCTTATTGACATTTTACTCTCCACACATGTTACGCGTATTGTCGTCGACTACACCCGGTAATATAATGGGGGGATAAAAGTGACGATCCAAAACCCCACATTGTCACGAATCGCGTCAATCTGACATCTGCCTTGATTGTAATTTTCTCTGTCAATATGACCCCTACAGACTCAAGACTTGAATATACTCCTTATAAGCGTACGAGGTTATATGAGGCACTTTGTAGGCAATTCGTGCAACAGTATCGCAAATGATGAGGGCGTTCCTCAGGGGTCTATATCCGGCATTACTCGAGACTAGGTGGAGCTGTGGTTTAGTTTGCCAAGAGGCACGGAGCTATAATATAATATGCATGCATGTGGCTATCAATCAAATTTAGCTAGATAACTCATATCCACACGTTTCAGTGTATCTATATGTAAAATTATAGTAATAAGACAGCCTGAATAAACGCGTCAAGTAATATTAATACGGGTATGAAAGTAATACAAATAAAGCCGAATCTGCTTCCCACGTGTTACAGTATAAAAATACACGGAGGGGTATAGTAACGAGAACATAGCCGTATTATATAGCTAGGGCCGCTAAGATATAACTACCTCTTGGCATGTTAAATTATTGACAGCTCCGAATAGACGTTTGAGATATCGATCATCACTTTTGTCCAGGCACTGTAGGCAAAAAGGCACGGATAGCAGCGTGTTACCCCTTACACACGTGTTGCAACTCGCCTCGCTATGTGCTCGCTGAAGGGTATTAATATATTGAGGCGAGTTAAAACCAGGTTCAACATAGAAGGCTTGGAGCAAAAGGGCTTAATTCAATAATAATCTCGAAGGATCTCTAAGGTCTTGAGTTGCTACGAGGGAAGTAGAGAAAGGTGACCGCCTTATATACATAAAAGGAACGCCTAGGCCTAGGGCTTTTACCTAGGCACGTGTTCTAACTGTGTAACTAATAAGTCCTGTATCGGCGAAGCCCCTTTGTTGGGCTTCACGATCTGTTGGGCCTTTTCCGTGTAACAAGTGCCTATACTGTCAGGACAACCAGGCTCAACTGTCTCCGTGACTTACTACCCTTAGGAATGGCGGAAGCGGGAACTCTAGCCTTTCGATATAACGCCAACATTCTTCATGGGGCGTCAATCGCGGGTGGGCAAGAACAGGCAAAAAATCTGTTAAGCCACTTGATTTCGAGACAAAAGGTCAGCCGGTGCCGAAATATCTGCGGGGTGTTTTGTTAACGCTAATATAGCACTGCTACGTAGGAATACAACGTGCGACCAATGCTTTTCATCGCCCATAGTCTTGGCGGTGTTATTGTAAAGGAAGCACTTGCAAAAAGGAGGGCAAGGATGAAGGAACAAGATTGAGGCCCACCGAACAAGGTCAAACGGCTATAGCATCTATCCATGGCCAGGATAATTAGACTTATATTGCGCAGAATGCTGAAAAGTTCAAGGCCGAACAGGATAATAAGAGATTGGATGATGACGAGGGCTAGTGGAACTGCTGCGTGTTTCTATAATTTGGGAAAATCTGCTTGACGCCAAGAAGCCACCTGGCTCTAACTTGACTATCATTAGGGTGGCATATAAAAGTCAACA
Source organism: Metarhizium brunneum (assembly GCF_013426205.1). NCBI lineage: Eukaryota > Fungi > Ascomycota > Sordariomycetes > Hypocreales > Clavicipitaceae > Metarhizium > Metarhizium brunneum. The sequence goes on from NC_089428.1 coordinate 1,903,495, forward strand.
AGGAAGTGTGATATAATTAAGAGTACTAGACTGTCATTGCGAATGCCTCATATAGCAATTTATCATTTTATGGGACGACCACGTTGCTGTCACGGGCATGAGAAGTCAGAGACTGACTGGACAAGGGCTGAAGGCTTAGAGTATCATGACTTGATTCATGTGACAGCCTTCGGTATTAAAGGCCCTTGGTTTTCCTTAAGGCCTCGTTGACCAAAGGGGTCTTTAAATATACGAAGTCAGTGAGGGACGTTGCCCTAGGTCTCGTGACCGTGACATTGGGCCATTTCCGCGTAACAGTTGCAGCCAAAAGCGGCGTCGACTGCCGCTGAGCGTGGCAGACGAAACCGCGACATTCTGGTTTATTATATTATATACTAGCAAAATACGGTGTATTATTGTATAGTCAATATGATCATGACCAAGCATTGCCTAATGTATTATAGCATGTTGTAAAAGAGCGTAACAGCCAGGTACCTGAGGTGGTTCAATACTTTTTGTCCTCAAGTGGCATGATGAATCTCTTCAATGCACGGGAACCGTCGAGGGAACAGCATATAGTGAAGTTGCATCTATGTAGTCAATTGCCATGCTAGGGTCAAGTGTACTTGATGGACAGTCCTCGCACAGTGCAAGGTCCGGTCAATGTGTGCCGGTTGATGGCGCAGCGGCACCCCGGGCGCCATTTTCGTATGCAGCACGGGACGTCTGGCATCCGATGTCCTCCATGTCACATTGAATCGGTCCAGGACCTGTCACACAACCCTCTTTTGTCTCACTGGTCAATAGTTTACAGGCACGGACCTGGTGTCAGCCAAACCACCCAGCCACCACCTCGGAATCCAAGGTCCAAGTTGTCAATTGAGCTGAGCTTACCCCGCATCAATGGCACCGGCACTGTGCAGCCAAACCTCGGCTTGTAAGTCGACATGGACGTTGCTTGAACCGTCTCAACTCTCAATCTGCAATATATAATAAACGTGACGAATAGCACGAATTTCAGCCTCCATCTTGGTATAGACAGACCCGAACCTCCTTTGTTCTAGATATAATTGCATTCCACCATGTTCAAAGCAAGCAGACAGATCGACCTCCCAACCAAGGACATCCTGTCCTACATATTTGACGAACCCGATTACGACCAGGACAAACCAGTATGTGCATGCGGAATTGAATCCATGCAGCCACACTAATCATTTATGATGCAGATCTATGTGGATACAAACGACAGCACCCGTACAATATCATGCAATCAAGCCAGAGTCATCATCCGCCAGCTGATTGCCGGTCTTCGAGCAGCGGGCGTAAAGCCAGGGGACTGCATCGCCATCCACTCATTTAATGATGTGAGCCGCGAAATCCGCTCCGTGAGGGTGTTTCCTCGCGCTGACCGTACAGATTTCTTATTCCATGCTCGTTCTGGCCATTATCGGTGCTGGCGGGATTTTTACCGGCACAAATCCGGCATACACGGCCGGGGAGCTCAGTCACCACATCAAGACATCCCGGTGCAGCTTTCTGATATCTGAGCCAGAGATACTCAATCCTCTCCTTGAAGCCGCCAGGGACAACAAAATCCCTGATGATAACATTTGGATATTCAATCCCCTGGGTCAGCAAGTTCCCGCAGGCAGGCGGCCATGGACGGATCTGCTAAAGCACGGCGAGCAAGACTGGCTTCGATTTGATGACCACGATGTTTCCAAGTCGACGACAGCCGCGAGGCTTTTCAGCAGCGGCACAACCGGGCTTCCAAAAGCCGTGACCATCACACACTATAATTTGATCGCCCAGCATGAACTCGTGGTCAAGGCAGACCAGCGGCCATACGAGGTAGGCTAACCTGGTCCCATCCCCGAATGCCCTCTCGTCACGCCCACCGCCAGGCCGCGTGATGGCCCTACCACGTCCGATAACTGACTTTGCGTCCTTCCCCTGCGAACCAGGTGTCCCGCGTCGTCGCCACGCCCATTTTCCACGCCGCAGCCGCCCCGGGAACGCACGTCAGCGCCCTCGCCTCCGGGCACGTCGTCTTCATGATGCGCCGGTTCGAGCTCAAGGCGTTTCTGCACGCCGTAGAGACTTTCCGCGCCACGGAGCTCGGCCTCGTGCCGCCGATTGCCATTGCCATTGTAACGTCGCCCTACGCAACGACGAGGCCGTTCCTAGCTACCGTCAGGAACGCTCGTTGCGGCGCCGCGCCACTGGACAAGCAGCTCCAAGCCAGGCTGCAGCATCTCCTCAGCAACGGAGCAGCACTGACGCAGGTATGGGGGATGACGGAGACCTCGTGCGTCGCCACCATGTTTCCCTACGGGGAGCACGACGACACCGGCTCCGTGGGGCGCATCATCCCCAACGTCGAGCTAAAGTTCGTCCGGCAGGCATTTTCACCCATTCGCGTCTTTTACACCAGCTGACAATGTATGTACTCTTAGGCTTGTTGGCGACGACGGCCGCGAAATACGCGACTACGGGGTCCGCGGCGAAATCTGCGTTCGGGGCCCGACCGTTACCCCGGGCTACTTTGACAACAACACGGCCAACGCGGAAAGCTTCGACTCGGAAGGCTGGTACAAGACGGGCGACATAGGCTACTGCGACGGCGAGACGCGCAAGTGGTACATTGTCGACCGGAAGAAGGAGCTCATCAAGGTGCGCGGCTTTCAAGTGGCGCCGTCTGAGCTCGAGGCCGTCCTCATCTCGCACCCGCAGGTTGTGGACGCTGCTGTTGTCGGTGTCGCTCTCCCCGGGGCCGAGGGCGAGTTCCCACGGGCGTTTGTTGTGCGACGGCCCGGCGGCGAGGGTTTGAGGCTGGACGAGCGGGCGGTCAGGGAGTACATGGAGAGCCGGCTGGCCAGGTACAAGGCTCTGACGGGGGGCGTCAAGTTTGTCGACGCCATTGCGAAGAATGCGAGCGGCAAGATTCTGAAGCGGCTTCTTCGAGAGCAGAGCAAGAATGAACTTGAAGTGTCTGCCAAGATATAGGGGTATCTTGTCTAGCTGACGTGTCGCGTAATGAGGGTTTTGCAGGCCAAGTCTTTTTAAGATGCAAGTATACAGATACTGTGTTTGTTGTGTCTGGTTTCTCTCCCGTAGAAAGGGCATGTAATTGATCTTGGCAATTGATTTGCGGGCTCAACGGCATTGGTAGGCCTCCTATCGGCGCGCCGTGGCTAGGGTCTTGATTTCCCAACTTGGCAGTCTATGGATACGATTCCAGCGAGAGGGTGATTGAATCTTTGATTGTGGCTTGGCCTCGGTATGTGTCACCGGACCCTTGAAGCTTAATCGGCGTCGATCCATGATCCGGCAGCCTCAGTTACAGCTTACCCCGCCCGTAAGCCGAGGTAATAGCAAAGTCTCAACGTATCGCCTTGCCATCCTAGACACCGGGGCGTCGTCGAGAAGAAACATATATACTGCTTTGAATAGTAGACGCGCGGTTCCATCATCAACTTTTGATTTATTTTGCATCAAACACTACATTTTTTCGTTGCGGAGATTTCCCCTTCTATATCCTGTTCACAAGTTCACAACATGTCAACCAAACAGTACAATGATATCATTGTGGAAATTACCGGTCAAGTCGGAACCATTAAAGTATCTGCCATGTCACTGAACGTCTGAGAGCTTGTTATTAACCGCCCATAGCTTAATCGACCCCATGCCCTCAACTCATTTGGTGGGAAACTGCTGCAAGAAACAATCGATGCAGTCCGGGACTTGAACGAGCACCCGGATACCGTATTCACGGTTCTCACCGGCCAAGGACGGTACTTTTCCGCTGGTGCCGACATTAGAGGTACGTACGCTTCCCGTTAAGCAAGGGATATCAGAAGACTCAACAAAGGACATGTCCAGGGGGCACGTTGGTCAACTTCGGCCCATTTGCAAACAACACCGAGGCAAAGCTCGCATTTTCCACACAGCTATTCCCAGGTATTCACGTCCCAACCATCTAGCCCTGCCCGAGTTCTCATCTCCTCGCAGGCGTGGAGCTGGTCCGCTCTATAATAGAGCACCAGAAAGTGCTCGTCGTCGCCCTGAACGGCCCTGCCGTCGGCGGCGGAGCGGCCTGGTTCCTCGGGCTGGCAGACATCATCTTCGCCGTGGAGTCGTCCTTCCTGCAGGTCCCCTTCTCGGCGCTCGGCCTCGTCCCCGAGAACGGGTCGATACGCAACTTTGCGCAGAGCATGGGGGTTCACCGCGCCAACGACTTTCTCATGTTTGGCCGGAAACTCACCGCGCAGGAGCTGGAGCAATGGGGCCTGGTGAACAGGATCTTGCCGGCGGCCGGGTTCCACGAGGGCGTCGAGGCCTTTCTGCAGGAGCAGCTGAGGGTCAATGATGGCAGGAGCATGATGCTGGCCAAGCAGCTGCAGAACGCGCCGCTGAGGGCAGAGAGGCTCTTGGCTCTTTACGATGCAGCGGATGCGCTGGCGGAGAGATTTGTGGACGGCACGCCGTTGAGGAGGCTCGCGATGAAGGGGGCAGAACTTGAAGGTGAGCTGCTGCGTTGCATGTGTGATCAGAGGACTAACGGGCGTAGCCAAGTCAAAAAAGCCTTCTCATCTGTAACCGGTAGTGGATATGTACGAGGTGACTGGGCCTGGGACAGTAGGGTTCAATGCGAATTTAATAATCGACTTTTTCCTAAACGGCTTTGAGGGTCAGAGGTCCATGTCTCTAAAATACAACAAGTCAGTGAGCCCTAGAGGCCGGAGGCAGCCCTGGCCCTGGCCAAGGTCCGACTCTGGGCTCCCGTGATACCCTTTCTTTGTTGTTGTGTAACCTTTGTCATCCGATCCCTTTGTCCAGGCCCCCGTGACACGTGTGGCATGTATAGCTCGTTGGCGGCGCGTATCAATAGGTGACATGTTTCGAATTGTAACGGCTCGCGCTGGATTGCATGCTGGCATACATGGAAACGTCTGGTCGGAACGAGGCCTCTCTTGCAGCACTCACTGGGACGTCGACAACAAAATCATTGTCTCTGGCGGGTTGCTGCCTGGATAACAAAGCCGGGGCACCCTGATTGAGAAGAATGGGATTACCGTCATGGAGGAGGCGATGCCGGCCTGGAATCAATGGTTCTTGAAATAATTCCTTTATTATCGAGCAAGTTAGGGGTGCCCAAGTCGTAGCGATCAAGAACAACGAGGATTCAGATAGCGCTTGAGGGCGGAAGCTAGGAGAATTTGATGCTTTCAAGTTGACATTGAAATGCATGTGTGCATTGACCAGATTGACAGCTTACTTTAAGCGGCAGCCAAGATGTAAAAAGGGGTCTGGTCAAGTACCCATGGGCACCCGCGGGTATCCAAATTTGCCTTGGGTTACGTACTTATGTATCCGTGGGCTACCCATTTTCTCATTAAACACTTGGGTAATTCGCGGATACCCCAGTATGAAAACGGGCACCCCGTAGAAGCCCATATAGGGCCATGATATGTATCGACAAGTTAGCACGTATTATTGATTCGGTGGAATCTAGTTGGGTTACAACTTAGAATTACCCACGCCGGATATCCGTGGAGCTTCAACACCTTAGCGGCAATCCCCTTGTTAGTCGACAAGTGAGAGCTCCGCGAATTATGGGCCGCACAGCCCCTTCACTCCCCTCAGCCACAGCGGATCTGCCGAGAAGAGGAGCGTTGCCAAGGAAGAACCTTGCATCGTCACGTGGGGTCGCATTCTTGGTGGCGTTTCATCGTCCACCGCGTCAGTGGCGGGCCTGTTTGTCTCGACGAAACGCGATGGATTGACAACACGCAGGTTGGTCTGCGCAAACATGGCGACTACATCCTCTGTGCTTTGTTGAGTGCCGAGCGCAGCAGTCCCCCATCTCCTCCCCGTCGGAAACCCCCCCCATCGCCATGAAAAATATCCTCACCTCGCTATTCTCCCCACGTAAGACGTCGGAGGATCGAGAGGCCGCCCCGTCGCCACTCGGACCCAAATCAGCGCTCTCGAGCAACAAGTCGAGGAGGAGGTCGCTCCCGGAACAAAAGATGGAGAGATCTGTACGATTCGTAGGTTCTGCAACCGCGTGCGCGTCTCTTGACCTCCTCGGGTCACGGTGCTGACTTTTCTCTGCGGGCTATGTAGCAGCATATCCTAAACGACACAGACATCTCGCCCATATCCACAAAGTCGCCCAGTGAAAAGTCCAAGTCGCCGGAGAAGAAGACGAGTCCCGGGGCGGGCAGCCGCGCGGAAAGCCCACGCCGTCCCGGCAATGCGCTGGACCAGGGGGCACAAGATGGAGAGTACGCGTTCAATCGCTTCGTTGATTATCGCTGGAACGGGGACTCGGTCGAGGTCCAGGTCGAGTGGGAGGCGGGCGATACCACGTGGGAACGCGAAGACCAGCTGCACCAGGACGCGCCTGACGCGCTGCTAGAGTACTGGGAGAGCCAGGGCGGGCGCCCTGTGAACCCGAATAACGCCGACTTGTTTGACATACATGCTATCCGGAAACACAGCAAGGACCGCAAAAAGTTGCTGGTGGAATGGGTGGGTTACGGCCCAAAGGAGGCGACTTGGGTTCCTAGGGCTGTGGTCGAAGAGACTGCGCCAGAGGTCGTGGCTCAATACTGGAAGACGGTGCAGCCAGGTCGGCCGGGGCGGCGACGTCGACGTCGGGCTTGAGGTGCTCTCCTCTCTCTCTCCCCTCTCTCTCTTTTTACCCTTCTTGATGGGCACATGCCCTGCACTTTTACGACGATGCCAACTTGCGTTGGTGGAGATGATTTCATGTACTTGTATTTTTATCAAGTCGCATACGGACTACTCCCCGGACGTATGCCACGGGCGGTGGTGATGAGGAATGGACGGTGTTGGGCGTTTTATTTCTTTTTTATCATTTTTCTCTCTGGGGTTGGGCTGCAATGGTGTGGCGACACAGCGCAAGGCTAGCAATTCGAATTGTGTTTGATATGACGTGAGACGTGACCACCTGGTGGCTGTTGGTTGTGCAAAAGCGTCAATAACTACATGCAGGCTTGGGGGCTGTCATGCATGGAACCAGGCCCCATTGGTGGCCGGAAACAAAGGATGTAATGAAAAGCAAGCGACTCAGCTCCCATGGAACAGGTCCAATGGATGGTTGCGGATTGAGGTACGTGGTGCCGAGACACGCAAGGTGGCCGCCCAATCCGGCAAATTGGATTTGAAGGCGACATCAATTGATGGAGTCCAGAATGCCGGCGTCCCCAGTTCAATGTTGCCTCGGCACACTTCCGTTCGTGCCGCTTGCCAGCTCCCCGCATCGCCGGCCGAGCTCCGTCTTGAACAGGAGGTTATCATCTGACTCTACCTTTTGTCTTTGCCTTGCCTTGCCTTGCCTTGCTTCTTTTTTCCTTGCCTCTTGTTGCCTCGCGGAACCGTTCCTGGGAGTCGCGCCTACATCCATTCGGCCACCATGACGGCCAATCCGGCCTCCCAATCGCGCAAGCGACCCGTTCGGATCGCGAACTGTTCTGGGGCAGTAAGGTCTGTGTGTACCCTCGTAGTTGAACCTGTTCTTACTGGGTGAATATACGTATCGAGGCCATGACTTTTCTGGTGCCTCTTTGCGCTGCTTGTGAAGCGCTTGCTAACGGCACAAAGCGACCCTGGCGTCTACATGTACAACCAGGCCAAGTACGGCTCTGTCGATGTCATTACTGGCGATTACTTGGCGGGTATGTAGCATCTGCTGACACGTTTCCCTGTGTTTCTAAAACCTGGGCAATAGAAGCAAACATGGCTGCCGAAGCCGAAAAGCTCGCGGGCGAGCCGGATTCCATCGAGACCGGATGGGTCCGTACGGCTCTCGAGGGCCTGCGGTTGACGCTGGATCTTGCCAACGAGAAGCGCATCAAGATCATCGTCAACGGGGGCGGGCTCAACCCGAGAGGCTTGGCCATAAAGACACACAACATGGTGCGAAACATGATGCCACTCTGCAACTCTTGCTAACAATATCGCAGATCAAAGACAAACAACTGGACCTGCGTGTTGCCTACGTAGACGGCGACAATCTCATGCAAAAAGTTCACAGCATTCTGCCCGACGCCGCAACAGCTTCGAAAATCCACCTGGACTCGGCCAACAAGCATGTCCAACTTGCCGAGGATGCCCTGTCCTTTCTCCAGGACCCGGAGCACATGCCCATCGTGGCGGCCAACGCCTATCTCGGATATCGCGCCATAAAACGCGCGCTGGATGAGGCTGCCGACATCATCATATGCGGCCGGGTGGCCGATGCATCTCCTGTCCTCGCAGCCGCAGCCTGGTGGCATGGCTGGGAGGAAACAGACTATGACGAACTCGCGGGAGCGCTGGTCGCCGGCCATCTCATCGAGTGTTCCACGTATGCCACGGGCGGAAACTTCTCCGGGGCGTACAAATACCCCGTGGGCGCCTTGATCAACCTCGGCCCTCCGATCGCCGAAGTCGCCCACCAGGGCGAATGCGTCATCACCAAACACGAGGAGCTGGGCGGCTTCGTCACGCCAGACACGGTCCGATGCCAGCTCCTGTACGAGCTCCAGGGCAACATCTACCTCAACAGCGACGTCAAGGCAGACCTAGCCGGCGTCAAGGTCCAGCCCCAAGCCGCAAAGAACCGCGTCCACGTCTCCGGCGCCAGGGGCCATCCGCCTCCGCCCACCACCAAGCTGGCCGTCTTCTACAAGGGCGGCTACCAGCTGGAGATTCTGATGAACGCCTGCGGATACGCAACCGACCACAAGTGGGACGTGCAAGAGGCGCAGGTCAAGAGCAAGCTGGACGAATGGGGCCTGTTGGACAGCCTCGACGTCCTGGACTTTCAGAGAGTCGGCACGCCGCAGGAGAACCCCGTCTCGCAGCTCGCGTCCACGACCTACATGAGGATCTTTGCGCAGGCCAAGGACAGGAGCGTCTGCCGAGCCGTCGCCGGCGCCTGGAACTTTGTCTTTATGAGCCACTTCCCCGGTACGTACGACCCGCGGCCTCGGCCACGAAAGCACCAGATGACACAAGCCTGTACTGACACGTTGTCCAGGCGCGCACTGCTCCTGGGATCTCCGCACCCTCGAGCCCAAGCCCTTCCTGGGCTACCTGCCGACGCTGGTGGACCAGGCGGAAATCTCCGAGGCCGCCACCGTCCTCACCGACGCCGACGACGCCAGCAAGCTGCGCCGGATGCCTGTCGGGCCGCCGCGACTCACGGAACCGCTCCTCCCGCGGCTCAACTACGAGACGGCGGATCCCGTCCCCCTCGCGTCCTTTGGGCCCAAGACGATGCGGCCCCTGGGGGACGTGGTGCTCGGCCGCTCGGGCGACAAGGGCGGCAACGTCAACCTCGGCCTGTTTGTGCAGACGAGGGACCAGTTCGACTGGCTGCGGTCCTTTATGACGAGGGACAAGCTGAGGGAGCTGATGCGCGGGGACTGGCGGGACTGGTACTTTGTCGAGCGCGTCGAGCTGCCCGGCATTTTGGCCGTGCACTTTGTCGTGTACGGCGCGCTGGGCAGGGGCGTCAGCAGCTCCGGGCTGTTGGATAACCTGGGCAAGGGGTTTGGCGAGTTCATCCGGGCCGGGTGGGTGCCTGTGCCGACGAGGTTTCTGCACGAGAGCGCGGCGCACTTGTGATGGATTGTCTGGCTGCTGCGAATGTAGTATGCACTGATGCTCGCCGCAGGCGGCCCCCGGCAGGGTCCCCGAAGGGCCCCCGGAGGGAAATTAGAATCTGGAAGTTTGTAATGTTGGGGAACTTGGTGGCTGGTGGATGAACTGGACTCCTTATGGTGGATGCCGGAGCGATGACAAAAAGGAGTCAATGGGTGTACTGAATTCTGAATGGATATGATACATGACACGAGATGAGGATCTGAGCCTTTAGAATTGGTTGTGAGTCTTTTATTGTCGACTTGCCATTATTATGCGACAGATGTATACTCCAAGTGTTGCAGATGAGAGCCTCTTCGATTTATCGCCCTCGGTAGTATAGACACATGCGATAAGTCTACATTCGTGTACATTATCGAATTTCCAAGGCTATTACTACTGGGACGGTTCTTCACAGTCGTATTTACCGACATATGTTCCGGCCATGCGGAACGAGATCGACTATGAGCACTTTATATGCAATTCCATCACCCCAAAGGATCTGCCAGGGGGTTATTACCGTCACGATCAATGATGAATAGAGTAGTTTGCTTAAATTTCCAAAGGATTAAGCTATGTCTCGAGTCAACCATTGTCGGGTTCAAGTTTCAGCCCGTGCCTCAATGGCAACGTGAAGTTCGTGTACCAAAAGGTTATCCCAAATATCCTCCAATACATTCATATCGTCGTCTCGTAGCATAACCATGATTTCCACCACTTCAGATCCATCGTTGGTGGAAGCAGACCACTTTCTCGGCAGTATGAGGCCGACGCCATCCGCCTGAGAACATGGAACCCTGACACAGTCTGGCTTACCAAGTCCTACACCAAAGTCTGCCTGGTAGAGATCGAGGTCGGACCAACTTGTGATGGTGAGGTCCTGGGAGCTGAACAAGTCCCAGCCAACATGGATGTTCCCATGATGGCCCACGCGCTCTACCAAGTTGTAAACTTCGGCAATGCCACGGGAGTTGATTTGACTGTGTGCCTGAGATTGAGAAATGGCATCGCAGATCTTTGCCAAAACTTGTGTACGGCCTTTCTCAGTAGAGACATCAAGGTCCGGTGCTGGGATGGCGGCCATGGCATAAAGAACGAGATTTGCAAGGAACGGCTCCCCTTCACCCGAGAGATTTGCATTGATACGAGGTCGGCCGTTAACAGCAGTTACCAAGCGGCTCGTTTGGTTGAGGAGACTGGGATTGCGTCGAGCTCGGGATCTTGTGATTGCACTCCAGATGAGAGCACAAACCACGGCGTTTGTTGTTGGTGTCGTCGAGGTGAGCCCGCTTAGCTGATTCTTGATAGATTGAACCTGGGATACCGGTATTCCAAATACCTTGCAGACGCAAGGGTGGAACTCGGAAGGCAAGTTTGGGGGGATTCTGGAAAATTCCGGATGAGAAGCAAAGAGGGCGTCGAGAGATTTTGACGAGGCGATTTCGAGGTCAGAGGAGAGATGTCGTCTAAGCCGATCAGGCCCGTCACGGGTCGGTATGGGGGTCAATCGCTCCGGGCTATCCATGTTTTTGGCCCAGAGTTTGGCAATCTCTGCGAATCCGAATGCATCTACAACGTTGTGATGTAAGCAGATGCATAGCCCTATCGCTTCGTCGCCAGCAAAACGAAAAACACTTGCATCGAATATCGGCGCGCCTGGTGCCGTGAGGTCGTTGCCAGCCATGTCTGGCATCGGCCACACGCTATCGGGTATCGCAGTGGGTTGCATGCCGTCCATACAAAAGGCCTTGTATGAGACTGTGGTTGAACCTTTATCGGCCATATTGAGCGTATTTTCGCATGGACCCCATTGGATCTCGAAGGAGGCCGCCTTGTCGGCGTCGGGGCACACCGAGACAACTCGGCCACATAACCATGGAACTTGCTTTGCTAGTAGATCTAAGCCGGCCCTCAGTTTCTGCAAGGCTGCATCGCCTGTATTAGCAACCCGAAATACTAAGAATGCTCTGATATAAGTTCTGGGCATAATTGTATCCAACGGTGTAAGCCGCTCTGATTTCAAATTGTGAGCCATGGTGTTGCTGCGTGTGGGTATGAAATGTCAATTCATATCGGCCTGCTTTACCGACTACATAGCATTATATAGTTGGACTTTTTAAAGATCAAGTCATGGGCCACAGCCACAGTTTGTTACATTTGGATGGCTGAAAATTCTGGGCCTATATTTGTGGACACAAGACAGGTATCACTTGCATCGCTTGAATGCAAGGAACAAGCCACAGAATACATGGGAACGCGACAGGTTATTCGTGATTAGACATCGTACGAAGGGTGTTTACGTGGACATGTGACGTAGTACAGTTCGTGGGTCTCGAGTACGGCCGGACAGCCGGACAACCGGACGGCCGGACACCCGAACCCCGAACACCCGGACAGCAGGCAACAATAATGTCAAGAGAACCAGACTATTCGGCGCCTCGCGGAACATGTCTTGGCCAGGAAAGATCTGGCACCTCAACGGCAGCCTTGACATTGGCGCCGTCGGAAGCCAGTCGTAGCCCAGCGCATGTTCAAGCCGAGAATGGGGATTACCCTTTCCATTTCTCCTTCTCATTTGACCAAGCATCCAATTCTATCCAAGTGGGACGAGCACTTGTGTCACATGATCATTGCAGTCTGGTACAATCGGCCTCGGGCCCGTGGCGCCGCGGAAGCTATGCAGTTTTCCACGATCAAAAGAGTACGAAATGAACCGACCGAACGGCATGTCTAGGAACGGGGAAGGAGAGACGATTCAAGCCAGACGGCTGCGGCTATCAGGCATCCCGCGAGCAGTATGACTCCTGCTAATTTTCTGAAAATCCTCTGCGCTAACGAATCCTCCCAAGTGTGAAGCTTGCAAAGTCCGCAAGGTACTGATCCGACGAGGATAAGCAAAACTAGGTGCTAAGTGAATGGTGACAGGTTCGCTGCGACAGATCTACCCCCTGCTCTAATTGCCTTGCATCTGGCATTGCTTGCCAGACTCCATACAATGCGGTCGAGAGCCGAGCGAGAGCTGATAGAATATCACTTCTGTGCGTTACTATTGCACCTGGGACAAGACTATGCTAATTCAAAGTCAGGATGGAACGAGTCGATGTACTTGAAAAGAGGCTTGGTGAGGTAGAAAATCAAAGACTGGCAGAAGCAGAAGATCCCCAGCCACGGGGAGCCGATTATCGCACGACTTTGGAAAGCCCGATGGGAGGCCTCAGGGCTGATGTTGTACCGTCCATGGCCGAACCAACCACCGGGACCAGTCCATATCAGGGGCATTCGTCCTTTGACGACCTCTCAATTCAGGCTGCTGAATTCGCAAAACAGGCAACTGATATAGAAAGGCATCAGGGTGGACCCGACGTCGATACCACCCTTGATACGCTGCGGTTGGCTCTCAGAGACACCAAGTCGACGCCGTCAACCGCCGACTATCAATTTAACAGAGTTCAGGCTACCAGCCACGGCTCAATTATTCTACCTCTGCCTGTGAATCTTATAATCGCCATCTTACAACACATCAAAAGTTGGCACCTAGCCGTAGCCTAGTCTCTTTTGAAGCAAATAGCTGACATTATTAGAACAGCACCCGGTATTTCTTTCGTCATACGCCATCAACGACCCAGCTTTGGTCGAGGACCTGTCGCGACAAGTCTATTTCCCTACCAACTCTGTAACCATCGGCCACATCACTGCTTTGCACGCGGTTCTATATTTCCTGCTAAGAGAACATATAACGCTCTCAACCGCTCTATGTAATGACTACGACCTTAAACCCCTTCTCGACAAGTGCGAGCAACACGTAAACTCTGGACTTGAAACGTATGATGTATTCGCCGTACCAAGTTTTGAAAATCTTCTGGCTCTAACAATGGGAGTAAGATGCATATTCTTATACTGCCCATTGCGCTAGGGGGTCATGTTGCTAACCCAGAGCTCTTAGATGATCAAAGCACAGGAAGAAACGAAGCCCTTGCTCTGCGCCACCTTTATATCAGCCGCTGCCAGTCAATACCAAAGACTCGGGTACCACCGGGAGATTACGTATCGAAATGACCAAACGGGGAGGCGAGAGCACATGCGCCGCCTTTTTTGGACGGTATACGTTTTCGACAAGAACATGTCCCTTCTACAGGGGCATTCATCCCATATGCAAGACTTTGAGATAGACGCCAAGTATCCTGCCTTGTCACCTATTGTAGGGGTCAGGCCATGGGATGAATCCTTCATAGTTGCTATCAAGCTAGCGAGGATCCAGGGCCAGATTTACAATAATCTCTACTCAACCATGGCTATAAAAAGTAGCTCGCCCGACCGAGAGCAGCACATCAATTCTCTTCAAGCCAATATGCACGAGGTGCGTGCAGAGTTCCAACAGGTACAGAAAGTTCAAAGTCTGGAGAGTATTTGACGGCCTGGAGTTGACACCTGAGCAGATAGATCCTAGCCTCGTCAACCACAGGCAAATATTCGTCTTGTCGAGAAAACACTGGGATGTAACGTACTATTCGACACTGACGTCTCTTCTTCGGGGGTCACTGATGACGGGAAGCGTGGCACGAATCAGCACGCATTGCTTCCATGCAGCACGCTTGTGTCTGCAGAGCCATATGCAGTGCTTTTCTGGCTACTTGGATTCCGGCTTCCTCGAGGACAAGGACTATGCCAACTGGTAAGTCCACCACTCACTCTTGGAGCGTGATACTTTGACAGACTAACTTGGTTAGGGTTTTGCACTGCTCCTCCTTTAGCTCATTCGTAGTCATTTTTCTTCATGCCGTTGCAGGCAGCCGCATGGACGATGTTGAACTTCTAGACGACATGGTGGGCATTTTGCACAAGGTTCAGGGCTCCTCAAAGACGTCTGAGCGGCTTTTCCAGGTTTGCGGGACCTTTGCAACGCTGGCTAGACAATTGGTGGAAGCGCGGAATTCTTGTGTAGGGACGTACAGCCGGCAACAAGACTCGCTGCAACTGGACGTTGGGGTTCATCGGTCTGAAGCCATGGCTGGGGAGACGATGCAACAGGTGTTTGATGAGTCGATGACAAGTTCTTTGCCGCAATGGGAGTCTCAGGACATGTCTGCGCTCTTGGCAAATTGGATCAGTGGACAGCCAGCAGGCATGGATACCTTTTTTTGAGGCACGCGGTATTAATGGCTTGGTATATACTATAGGGAGTCCATTCCCTCGGCCCCCGCCACAATTTGGCCTATATCATGGTCAAGTTTCATATGTCAGTTTGTAGCTATATTGGTGGTTATGTAGCATAAGTTCGTTGGTTCCTTTAACAACATTGAAGCATGTCAGGTCTGGTGGGGCCGGCGCAATATTATCTCTGAACATGAGAGAAGCGAATCCTAAATAGACTTTGGATGAACAATTGAGGGATTGTATTTGTCGTGTCTCTCTTCTGATACGCACAGCAACGCACTCCATGACCGCCGAGGCGCTCACATTATTTACAATAGCCGCAAGAACACAAAGCTTCTAAAAAGCGGCAAGAGAACCTGAGAGACTGCTTGTCATCGACCGCCTTGAGAGTTGAACACAAGGCTGTTGAACGCCGATTGTGATATAGTATCAATGTGCCCGGTACTCGTATAGATTTTGTTCAACAAACCGCGCTGTCCATCTGAGGTGTCCATCTGAGGCAGGAAGAAAATGATGAGTTACGACTACGTACTTGCTGTATAGCAACATGGGCGAAATGAACCTTACAATAACAAACTGGTCCACAGCTTCCAGCGCAGCCTACGACACAATGGTCCGATATGCGTAATAGTAGTGAGTTAAACATATACATACCTATATACAAATATTACAGCATCTCAATTCGGCCAACAAGGACCAGCGCTTTCAGTCTAACTAGTTTACTTGCCACGTGTCGAAATACCACCTAAGGCAATCCCATGACTGCTTCTGCCAACCCTCCGCGGGCATTCCAAGTAATTCCTGTAGGAAAATGTAGCTTAACATAACTGGCCAAGCCCTGGCATACTTGGTAGTAAGACTTGATCCATTCCACCTCCAGCTTGTCTCTACCATTATAATTAGCCTCGGTCGTAATTGACAGGCGGATAAATTGTGATGGACACTCCCTACTTTTCTTTTTGATTTTTGAGTATCTTGTTTCCAAAAAATTGAGCCGAACCAAGGGACTCCTCAACAAAGACGAATGGCCGACTGTGGATGTTGACCCATGCCAGCATCCTGATTCCATCCGCAACAGCAGTCAAATGCACATACATTCCATCAAACCTATTCTTTCTTTGAATATCCGTCACCGCCACGATGGCGTCCTTGGTCGGTCCAAGTAAAGTCTCGAGCGTAGCTGGATCCGGTTTGGCGGTTTGCGTGGTAATGCACAGGAATTTTCTCTGTTCTTGAAATCCCTTGAAAACCTCGGCAGCCTTTGGTTCACAGTAATAATTAGCAAATGGACAAGTAGATAATAAAACTCGGCCAGCTCAACCGCTCTACAAACCTGCACGGCAACCAGTCCACCCAATCGGTTACTTAAAAGCAAGTATTGTTTGACTGACGAGTCGATAAAGTTGTCAAAGGCCTGAATAGCCTCGGAATTCGAGTCTGTCAGTGTGCTGGGGAGAATTGGACCATCAAAGACGGACAAATCTTCGAGGCGCGAGACGACGGCTTCCAATCTGGCATTGTTGTCAGATACAAACTTGGCGCCATGCACAAAATAACTTTGCCATGCCTACCGCTTAATAATTGTTGACAGGTTGTGCATGGCCCTATTGTTGTCCATGACGGTATGCCCAGTTTTGGCTGGGAACGGCCGACCATGGATCAAGTCAAGGTCAGACTTCAAAGTTCACACTGTCCGCTTGTTGGGATTGGATTTTGAAAAGATCCAACATTGTAATTTATTACGGCAAATCATGTTGGAACAACCCCGAGTCTTTGTTCAAATCGGCATTATGGATGCCTGGTTTGGCACCGCTCAGCCTTTCTGTCCCTCTTTGCATACGTAATGTGCCCAGTGTTGCCTGGCATTGACCGTTCTCGTTCCTGACGCCACTTTACATCCAGTCCACTTTAACCCCATGCAAATGGAGCTCGTTTGGGAGACGCCATCAGGCTGCAACTCAAATGGCACCGGCAGCGCGGTGCCGCGGGTCCAGGCGCCCGAAGATTCCAGAATTAGAATCGACACATCCACCTGCTCATCTACCGGCTTCTTTAAGGACAACGAGGGGACAAAGATAGCCGTGGCCTAATTTTCTCTCGTCGGTGTGATCCTCTCATGGAATCGGGTGTTTTCTCCAAGTCTGAAGATGCTAGTTCTGCGGCCCACACTTGGACCGACTTTTTCACATATCCACGTCCCTGAGAAGCCTTTTTGTTACGATTGGCAGCTATGGGTAGCATTAAATAGTGATGTAAGTCCTTGATTGAAGCCATCTAGCGACATGATTCACGTCTTTTACAGTAGGAAGTTGAAATTATGTTGTTGAACAGGAATTATACTCCATGATAATACAGTATCAGATGATATTGAGCGCGACGGCGGGAACCTGATATACTTCATCGGAAGATGACACATGGAGCAAGCCCCGATGATAGACCTTGGTCGCTGTTATTCGCATTCGCAACTGATGAGCATTTCACCAGTTAGCCCAGTGGTACCGGCATCTCTCTGCGGCCTTTCCCTTCCATCAAACACGGGTACGGGCGAATGTGTTGGCCGCCTCATTAATTAAACCTCTTGGTCCGAGTTCGTACTCGGGTCTCCCTAAGCGAAGAATGCTCACATGATATATGACTTGACACGCGATTGGACATTCGCAGTGTCGTCATAGTGACTAATTACACAGTCCAAGTCCAACATCATTCTGCTGTGATTCGGTTACACTGACTATTCACCGCCACCACTCCCTCCCCCCGACGGCGACATCCAAAGCAGTCAAATCACCAGCGGTGCTGTGATTCATCACCATCATGGAGCTGCCATGCTTCTTCCTCTCCCTCCTGGCGGCGCCATGCATCCTGACCGTGGCCGTAGCCCAATCTACCACGACCGAAATCGACCTTGTATTCCCCCACGCAAACGAGACATATCAGCGCTTGTACCCGTTTCCCATCGTATTCGCCATCCAGAACCCAGCGCCGGTATGGCCTCACAACTTCCAACTCTTCTGGCAAACGGGGTCTGTCGGCGAAGAACCCTCGCGCTTCGACTGCGACCGGCTTCCCCTGCGAGGCGCAGACCTGTGGACATCAAGAAACTACAGCGGACCGCAAACCATGACCAAGATATATTCCGCCGGCATATATATCAACAGCACCGTCGAGCAGTGGTATCTTGCGTGGCACATGACCATGCTTCGCAACTGCACCCCAGACAACAACCGAGTCACGCTCGCCCCGAAACGCCCCGTGGCCGAGGGCAAGATCTTCTTCAACGTGACCCGCGGCGGGAAACCACCCGACGTCTTCCAGGGCAACGAGAGCACAGCCTGCCCGCTGCCGGTATGGACCGTCAACATTGTCGACCGCGTCGACAGCCATGCCGCGCGCAACCAGAGCCAGTACGGCGACAGCACCAACACCATGTGTCCTGTTTTCGACCCCGATGACGCGCATCCCCGCCCGGAGCCCTGCCAGGCCAAGGCTACAGAGGAATTGGTCCGGAATGTGACGCGGGGTATGCTGTCCACGGCAAGTGTGCCAATTTGCATTCTTGGCCGAATGCTTCCCTCGCGGGGCCGTGCAACGATACGAATTGGGAGTCGAGCCTAGCGGCGCAGAAGGAGCCGTTCATGCTTGGGACTACGATTTCAACGGCCATCATAATTTCTATTGCCTTGTTTTTATCAGTGTAGAGGTGCTAGAGGTGCGGATTTCGTGGGCAGTCCGGGGTTACTTGCGCCTCACAAGCTATGCATGTCGTCTTCAAAATTGCAGTTCTTCACTCTCGAGGCAGAATGATGAATAAATTGTACAGTATTAGACTGGAATATGGTGCAATATGGGATAAGAAATGTAACAACATGGGCTAAAGTAGCCATTTTTTAGTACAAAATATACGTATTCCAAGGCAATATCCTGCCTTTCACGACCGTCCATGGTCACTATATACCGGCGCCATCAACCCCATTTTAGAATTTACATGCCCAAGTCGCGCAGCAACTTGGCCAGACGGGCAGAAAGCCGACTGCCGTGCGAGCGGCCCGAGGCGTCGGTAATCACGCTGCGTCCCGTTTCACTCGACCGCCTCCGCGACTGCATCTGGGACACAAACTTGGGCCACGTGTTGGTCAAGACGAGGTACTTGATGTGGCTCTGGACATTGTCGAACACCCCGAGGGTAAAAGCCGCGGGTATCTCGCCGCGGTACTTGGCGAGGGTTGCCATGTCGGAGTGCGAGACCTCCCGGTTCAGCGGCATGGGCGCCTCGATGTCGAAAGGGGTGGCGGGGTTTGCAGATGCCTCGCCGCACAGGATGCGGGCGGGCTTCTCGAATACGTCCTCGAGGTATTTGAGCTCGCGCGAGGACAAGTTGAGCGGGAATTCGGCGTCGCGGGGGCTTATGAAGTCGGTGTAGATGGCGAGGGCCTCGTTGTAGACGTCGAGCTTTTGCTCGCCGGCAGGCATCAGGGGCCACGACGTCTTCCATTTCGCCACGCGCGTCAAAAAGGCCACGTTCTCGCCGGAGAAGTCGTTCAGGGCAGAGAATTCCTGCAGGGGGCCGGGGTTGTCCTTGAGGACGTGGTCGAGCGCCGTCATGGTCAGGAGCCGGTCCCCGAGCTCTTCGTCGAGATAGTCCAGCGGCCTGCCCTTTTCGTACAGGCTTTGTGTTGAGACCTTGCCCATCAATGTGAACGATTGTGAGGCGCTGCTGAACTGTGATGCCGTGTCCCATTTTGCGTTGCTCTGGTTGACTCTCCTTTGCATGAACCACATGGACATGACTTCGAAGACGGGCACGAAAACGGTGAATATTTCGAAAATCATAATGGAGAGGTGGATCCTGCATCGCGTTAGATACAAAGTTTTCCATTTCCGTTGTTGTCGAAGACATACCATTGACTCGGCGCGAAGTAGACGTTGACTTTTTCAAATGCCGGAAGGTAAGAAGCGATGAGGAACATGGGCGTCGCGTGAAGACTACAACAATACAATTAGTACAATTAGCATGGAGAAGACGCCGTAAATCTGTACAACAGCTTACGTACTTTGCCAAACAGCAAGCAATAGTCTGCGTTCGCCACCCCATGGTGTCGCGAATCCCCCAAGCGCGCCAAATCAAGTACGGCGCGACCTGGAAATGCGGTTAATCAGAGTATTTCTTTCACTGGACAAGGTCAAATCGACTCACAATCCACGTCCAAACCACCTGCCAGAGGACAGACGGCCACCATTCCCACCCACGGCCCAGGTCAGCCAGTTGCTCCGGCAGCGTATCGCCCTTGATTTGCGTCCCAGGCAGGCCATACGTAGGGTGGTACTTCTTGCAAGCAAACCACATGCCAACAGTCAAAAGGACCTAGCAAAACCTGTCAGAAGAAAAGCACAAGAAACACACGCGGCAAATAACAATCCTACAGACCTGTGCCACCATGGCGATGCCTATAAACAGCATAGTCCGCGCGGTGTAGTTCATATTCCGGACACGGCAAAGAAGGGAAGTCTTGGCGCCATTGCACCTGGGCGCCACGCGATGCTCAGATTGCAGATGTGTAAACTGCCTCTGCAGCCTGGCGACGCGGAGAAACCGGAGGTTGGAGGCGTGGAAGAGCGCAATGCCCAGCGGGAAGTAGACGCCCATGAAGAAGTACTGAATGTCATAGGCCAGGATGACGGGTATCGAGCGGCCAACGGGGTACGTGATCTGCGCCAGGACCCAGTACGAGTGAAGCAGGATGATGGAGCCAAAGGAGAGAGGCAGCCCGCGGATCTTGAGGGCCGGGTTGTTGCGGTGGACGAGGCAGAACGCCATGCCGGACAGCACGAGGAGCGTCCACGTGCAGCAGAAGCCTATGTAGAACCTGCCGACTTTGTCCCAGAGGGTAGGCGAGGTCGGCATGTCGTATATCGACATGTGAAGTAAGTCTGGGGTTGCCATGGTTGCCTACTCCGTGCCCAAGGCTTGCTGGCTGAGCTTTTTTCTTCACAAGCGTTTCCGGCTGGGTTGATAACGGGGAAACAGATTGAAATAGGAACCCACGGGGGAGAAAAGAAACAAAAAAAGAGAGATGGTGGGCTGGAATCTCTCCTTATAGACATGGAACTGTTCGGTATTTAGTATGAGAAGGAAGCCGTGAAAGTGAGCCAGATGCCGCATACAGTCTTTTGTTAGTGGTTGTATATCACTGTCTTTTCCTCCCCGCAAGTCATCGCCACTTTAGCTTCATCGGGGTCTGTGCAGTTTTTTTTGTTAGTTCCTTGGTCATGAATTTAGGGTATAAGCTATTTGGCATCTTTCAACGTCGACGCGCCGTGTGTGGACCGTTGTATTCGGCAGAAGAGATCAGTCTCCATCCCATCATGAACGGAGGCGAGAAAGGAATATAAACGTCAGGTGAAGCAAAAACCACGAGGTGTGACAAGGTTCCATTTCGTGTTTCTGCCTTCTGCCTCTTCAGCAACACGAGCCAGCTCTGGAAAAAGCAACCTGTCTGACCTGCTCCATTGTCCACGACGGCCACGGGGCAAACGGCTTCCCGCCCACGCAGGATGGAGTCTGGTAGTAACATTGAACCTTCCATGATCCCCACAGTGTCATTCAATGTACGTTTAAGAATTGGGGCGTGTGTTCGGGGCCGCTTTGACAAACTCTTGGCTTCCATGTCTGGTTTTAGTAAGGGGAACCCGGGGATCAGCCCCGGCATCTGGTTCACAACGGCGATGGCTGCTCATTTGCGGAGAGGAAAAGCCACAGGGTGGGAAGGAACATTAAGCTGGCGAGTGTTGCATGCGCTATATTTCCGGCTTTTCGGGTGAGACATCTCAAAGAAGCAATTGACCAGACTCATTAAGCCAGACTACGTTAGCCTTGCTAGCAGACTGGTGACGCCGACAATCGTCGGGGGCTACTATTTTCGGATCATGGCAAAATCCGGCGCCATGCTGCCTTGTTGGTCCCGCTTGGCGAGGCAAAAGTCTCATTACTGTGAATCATGGTGGCCATGTCGAATTTTGTGCAGGACGGCATCGAGACAATGGCAAGACTGGCGACGAAGCCGAGCCCCGGCCTTGGCTCGGACTGGTAGCGAGAGCAATCAGAAACAATGCTTTTCGAATTTGACCAATTTGTCATTCTCTTCATCTACCAGGCGCTGCGCTAATGACTGTTCCTGCCATGTGTGACTGCTGGGTGACACGATGTGTTACAGAAGTAATCTACGGAGCAGTCCAAGACGGATGACACCTCGGCAAAGCATGGTTACATGCAAGTCGCACAGGACAATCTGTACCTAGCAGATTGTTTCTGGAATAGGGATGAGGATGCCTGTCCGTCTGAAGTCGTGTTCGCCACGCACAATCATGGCCTGCATGCAACCATGGAAGTTGTCCATCCCCCTGGAGCAGCGCAGGTTCCAACAATGCATCTTTGGATGTTTGCGCCAATGAGCGGTTTCTACTGCTTGGTACTTTTATTCTCACTTTGAGCCTACCAGAAAACGAGTATCAATATTCCGGGGCCAGTGGAGAGAGAGAGCTTCACGTCACTTTGTTATTATTTCATCTCTCCATCTGCCACGCGCCTTTGATCATCTAGCTGTCGCTCAATGACGCATCGCCAACTCTCCAAGCTCCTGACCTGCAGACCCTGCACCTTGGCCTCGTCGTCCCAAACCCGCAGCCGACACATCTCCCCGCACCACGGATCGCCTCCAAAGTCGGCCAGTTCCTTGCCGCGCATGGGGCCGCCCTGGTAGGCCAGGGATTTCCTCGACGCGTCCGAGAGCTTGCCGTAGTATCCGCTCTCAACCGCGCACAGATACCTCTTGGCCTCGACGTGCGATGCCACCAGGCGAGCCACCTTGGCCGAGAAGCCAAGCGCGAGGAGAAACGCGCCGCCCAAGGTGTCGTGCCCGACGCGCCCGACGCTCTCCCCCGTGGCCGCGCCGCCCAGGTTCTCGGCTTGGCCGCCCGTCAGCGAGATGAGGTCCCTGCCGGGGACGAATTGGCCAATGTCGTGGAGGAGGGCGGCCACCTGGGTTGCCTCGTCCGCGGGGGGCGATGCAGAGGCCGCTTGGTGCGCGGCCTGGAGAGAGTGTTGCAGCTGGGATATCGGCTCGCCAATGTACGGTGTCTGGTCGGATGCCTCGAGGACGGAGAGGAGATACGACGTGACTGATTTTGGCTCCAGAGGGCTGGGGATTGGCATGGCCATGGCTGTGAATGAAGAAGAAGCCTCGCGGACTTTGAATTGAGTTGATACGGGAAGAATAGGCAAAGAAGAAATTGGCGAATTGGTAATGTTTGAGGTCGTTCCCGGCGTCTCCTCAGACGCGCGATGGAGTTCGGTGTGACAAGGTTTGAGTTCAAATGTCTTCTCACACGTGGGATGCCCTGACGTTGAGGAAACTCGGCAACGAGCTTACATATATTTCCGCTGTAGAATTAGTCCACCGGAAAGAATTGATGCATGCGAAGCCTGTTATGGATCAATTCATGCCGTCGGACTTCCCCCCGAGCTGCCCGAACCCCTGCTGGCAGTATGAAAACTCGTGCTCGTCACGACGCACGTGGGCGTTGAGAGCCCAATGGCGTGTGAAACAATTCAATGTTGACACCATGTGTCTCGGCCCACGCGTAGGGCATGCAATAGGCAGTTCAAAGTTTTACTCATCTCTGGAAAGTATTGATCCCGTCTCGGTGGAAAACTGTCCCGAAAGTTTCGCCAGACTATGCGAATTTACAACCAAGGCAGCAAGACTCTGTTAGTCAGGCGACGTTAGGATCTCTACGTCAAATATTGTTTGGAATGTAGCCAAAGCCACTACACTTGTAATTCACAGTTACCTGAGCATTCGCATCTTACATTGCGAAATTGACTTGATTGAATTCCATTCACCGTGCCGTACAATAACCACTACAATCTCAAAACGCAACCTGCTTGCCGGCATCTACACTCAACATGGGCGACCCAAACCCGTACGTCAAAGCCCCCTTGGCATACGACTCCCCCTCCTTTCGCATATGAGTCGCTGGCCACTCCTTCTTGCGGTCCTCGTAATACTCACGGTGCATGTCGCCCTCAGCCGCCAAGTTATACGTGGCGTAAATAGCCTTGCGGTCATCAGAGCTGTTGTTCGGCCCGCTACGGTGAGCCAGGTACGACGGGAAAATGAGAAGTTGGCCTACATCCCTCCGTTCAGTAACCAAGTCGCAGCCTCGGCAGACTTCTTAATACACACCTGCTTCCAGCTCGACAGGAACCCACTCCTGCGAATCAACCCAGTCAGCCTCGATGCAGTGCGTCTTGCCATTGATGGGAATGGTCATCTCGTGGCTGCCGTCGACAACTTCCAAGCCCCCATTCGTCATGTTGGATGGGTCGACGCTGAGAAGAATAGTCAAGTGCTTGACGTCCTTGATTTGCGTGTATGCCACGGCGTCAATGTGAGGCGCGAAGCCACCTATCTTTCAGGTTATTCTACTTCCCACAGAGTGTATGGTTGATTTTGCTCAACTCACCGCTACCAGCGAGCTTGTAGTTGATCTTTTCCTTGAAGAGGTGCATTGGCTGGCCGGCCAATTCGTTCAAAAGGCCGAGCAGCTTTTCCCCACGGAGCAGACTGTTCAAACCCGTGTGATAGTCGACAAAGTTTTCGGTGCGGCAGAGAACACGCTTGCCAGACGCATTTACCTCCTGGTGTTAACATGAGTATTTCCGGACAGAGATGATCAGATAGCGGGGTTCAAGACGGACCTCGTAGGGCATGAATTCGGATTCTGTAGTAGGCTTCCAGTCGTGGACTTGTTGCGCCCAGTTCTGGAGGTTCTCGGCTTCCTCTGGGGACAAAAAGTCACGGATAATGAGGTATCCCTTCTCCCTGAAGAAGGAGATTTGCTGGTCGGTAACGACCATATTGAAGGGTATCTGGACGTGATGTGTCGTTGAGATTGTGCCTGATGCAGGGTCTCTGTACTGGGAGGGGGTCTAAGATGAATCCAGAGTCTTGTCGCGTGATGATGCCCTGCAGCGTGAAAGAGACAAAGGCCGTCACAGAGTGTAATACCAAGGCCCCGATTCCAAACTCAATTACGGCCGTACTGCGGAATTTTTTATAACGACGCCGTTGATTTAGGTTCCTCGAATTACACACGTGTTCATGGACTCGTCTTCGTATACTCGGACTTCCTCCCGGACCGCGATCCAGCCACATCCGTGTGGAGAAGGCTTCCGGAAAAGCAATATGCAAACATTGAATGGTTCGTACGGCCATTTGTTCCTGATGTGGAACCGTATCTGCATTCATAATGTACACGTGGGCCAACGGCAACAGTTAATTCATCAACTCCAACGTAACAAGGCCCTTGGGTGACGGCTCATCGGCACAATGCCGCCTTGTGGCTGCAGATGACAGGCTACGCGCACGCCAAATCTGCCCGGCATGAAGGAATTGGCGGGGCATGAAGCGTTTATCGGACATGTGGCTTGTTTCTTACCGGCGACGTCAACTGCTTTCCATGCGCTCATCTCAAACTGTATCGGAAGGCACCCACGTGGGCTGGATACAAGCTGCGACAGAATGAGACAAGATGCAGATGCGGATAACTGACCAGGCCTGTCCCAAGGGTCTCACAGTCAAGCGCCACGCATTGACTGTCGACTACACCCTCACATGTCGGGTTGCATGGACATAAATACACCCAGGTTCGTGATGGCGCAAACAAAAAACCTCGATGCCCCCAACCCTCTGCATGTCATCCTCTCGCTGATGCTTGGACAGCCGCATCAGCGATTCAGACAAGACAGGCTTCTGCAAGCACTAGTCGCCATGAAGGACTTTGGTGAAAATGCCACGACGGTGGACGTTACCCCGTCCACCGCAGACAACGCCGTCGACCTCAAGGACGAGCAGGTCGCACCCCGACCCGTCAGCAAGGCGTCATCGGTGCTCATGGTTCTGGTCGGCGGCCTGGCCCTATTCTCCGATGGCTACAATGCCCAAATTGTCGGCTACATGAACACGGTGCTGGCCAAGCTCTACCCCGACGAGTACACCAAGGACGTCAAGACCAGAGTCTCCAACGCCTTTCTCATCGGCGAGGTGTTTGGCATGTTGTTCTTCGGCTGGGCCATTGACAAGCTAGGCCGACGCAACGGCATCTTCTGGGCCACCTTCTTTCTCGTCCTGGGCCTGGTCCTGTCGACCGCGGCCCACGGCACCACCGTCGGCGGCATGTTTTGGATGATGATTATCGGGCGCGGCGTAGCCGGCTTCGGGGCCGGAGGTGAGTCAAGACTCAAGACAGGCGACGCCCTCGAACGCGACGGCTAACATGGACATGCGCTGCCCAAAGGCGAATACCCAACCTGTGCGACGAGCGCTGCCGAAGCCGCCGATGAGACCTTGTCCGTGCGACGACGGCGCGGAATCCTGACTGCCGTCGCCACCGACTTTTCCATCGATATGGGCTTCGTGATTGCCGGCATCGTAGCGCTCATCGTCTTGGCCGCGTACGGCTGGAACGTCGGCGACGGCGTCTGGCGCGTTAGTTTCGGCCTGGGCATCCTTCTACCAGTGGCACTGCTCTTCTTCAGACTGCGACTCATCAACTCGACCCAGTACCAGAAGCACGCCATGAAGCAGCATATTCCGTACTGGCTCGTCATCAAGCGCTACTGGAAGCCCATGCTCGGCACCTCCCTGGCCTGGTTCATGTACGACTTTGTTGTGCGTACCGAGTTCCCCCATATAACATGCGGGTTGGCATAAGACTGATTCAGGCACGCAGACGTACCCCTTTGGCATTTTTGGCTCAACCGTCATTGCGACGCTCAACCCCAACGACACGTTGATGGAGAATATTGGCTACGGCACCGTGCTCAACTTGTTCTACATCCCGGGTACTTTGATTGGCGGCCTCCTCATGGACAAGATTGGCCGCAAGCAGACCATGACGCTGGGCTTCGTCCTCTGGTCTATTCTCGGATTCGTCATCGGCGGCGCCCTGCACCACATCCTCCCCATCTTCCCCCTCTTCGTCGTTCTCTACGGCATCTTCAACACCCTCGGAGAAATGGGGCCCGGTGTAAGTCGACGACCGCGACGCCAAAACGCAAACAGTACATGTACCCAGGCTAACAGGTGCAGGTTGCGACGTTTCTCTGCGGCGCCGAGTCCTTTCCTACCCCTGTGCGCGGCCACTTCCTCGGGTTTGCTGCCGCCGTTGGAAAGGCCGGCGCAGCCATCGGCACCCAGGTCTTCATCCCTATTCAAAACTCATTCGGCGATACGAACAAGGGCGTGCAGGGTGTTTTCCTCATCGGTGCGGCGTTTGCCATGACTGGTGCCGCCATTTCGTGGTTCTTGATTCCTGACAAGGAGAGAGATCTTGAGAGTGAGGACGCTCTTTTTAGGGAGTATCTCGCTCAACATGGGTATGCTGGGGTTTTTGGCGATGTCAGCAGGGACGGGTCTACTACCGCTGCTGACTTGGCTGGGAAACTTTAAAATGAGGGAAAGTATACGTAGAAGATACAGGGTGAAATAGCACTGGCTGTTCATGACGGCGCAGAGGTTTGTGGCAAGATTTATCTTGCGGAAAAAGATCTATTTTAGGCACCATATGTTTAAACACAAGCCCTTGTCACATCATATTACAATATATTGTAAATATCAACAAGGAGACAAGTTGGATCATAGCTCCTATTGGATATTTAATGTATTGCTCTATAAAGTGCAGCAACCATTGGAATGATCCGCTTAGCCGTTTTGCCTACCTGGGACATCAGGCTGAAAATGCTTCATCAGAGTCTTGTTCCCCCTTGTCTGTAACCTATTTTGCATTCTCCTTTCCACCCTTTTCGCAGCACTCAATTGCTTCATTCGTGAAGCAAGTACAGACCGAAGTTCGTAGGCGGGAAGATGGGAAAGACTCTGCTGATCGCCTGCCCTAAACTGCGATAACTGGGTGGCAACTCTAGCCAAGGTACGATCGTTTCTCGTCGTCAATTCTGACCCAGGTTTTGCCATTGACCTGTCTGATTGTGTCGGGACTTGCGGCTCCGAGCGAGCTGGTGCACGTCGCGATAAGCTTTCGCTGGGTAATGTTCGTTGACCGAGTATCTTTCCTGAAGGCAGCTTCATGGTGGATTCCCCAGAGATAATCATGTCCTCGGGCTTTGGAGCTTCGGAAAACTCATAAAAATCTCTTATGTCGTCGTTGATTTCAAGTCGGCAGTGCGCCTTTGCCATCATGTGCTGTTGTATGCCCTCGACGGATCGCCTGGTCTTGCTGCAGACAAGACATTCTTGATAGCCGTATATGACGAGGTGTAAATACCAGATCAAAGTCTCTACATCAACAATGAGAGAGTCCTGATTCGGAATGATGAATGAGTGCGCTTTTGACATGTGGGAGAGGTTTTGTTCAAATGTACCGCACAATGTGCCGCAAAAGAGACACTGATCGGGTACAAAGGTTGGGGCCATGTCGCTCTCTGTGTCTGAGTTTCCTCCGCTGGCAAGCTCATCATCTGACTCGTCGCTTTCTGTTGTAGGACGATTGAAAGATAATTTTATGTCTTGCGACTTCTGTGCTGGTCTCGAGCCATGATTATTCCACTCGTCTTCTCTGGCCATGGTGGATGGCAACACAACACCCGATGAGGTTACGCGATCTTTGAGATTTGCAACACTATGCAATTAGTACGTCACCAGGCTCAACAAGAAAAGAATTGAGCGACTTACTGAGTATCGCTTTTAGCATGAGCGCGCCACGTTTGCGATGAGCTAAACTCAACGTTGCAAGTCCTGCAATTGAACACGCCCTTGTCCATGTTGACGGTGTTGGGATGTGCTGTGGGAATTGACGTGTTGACCATGTGGGTTTTGCAACTTGACCAGCCGGTTTGGTTGCGTTTTTATACTTGTCACTTGGCAGTGAAGACTCATTTCTTTGTATTGTTTTGATTTGGTCCGAGATCTTGGCGATGCCAAGACGTGGGGATCCGGCCAACTCCGTAAACTCTAGACAGACGATGCACGAATTAATCACGTTCCATGCCAAGCTTCTGCGGCAGGCAGCGTAAGCAGTTGAACGACCAGTCATGATAGGCCTCATCTGCGTCAAGTGGGCTCGCATGCTGCTATTGTGAGTCACCCACCCCTTCGACTAGCCTCTTTCTCATATTGAGTCACTGGTGGCGGACTCGAATAGGAAGCTCATGCGACGCTGTTTATCGAAAAGCCAAAAGGTTCAGCTACCCCGGAACGCAATTTTCCCGCTCATTTAGAAGAGTATGGATCCGCTGTCTGTGGAGGAAATTAAGCGTCGCTTACTCTAAGCTGTCTCAAGAGTCGTAGTGTGATACTTTCACTGTTGCCCTTGCGAGCAAGCCGTTTGTTAGGTAGCATAGCAGCTGAAAATTGAAGCGAATGCGACGAAATAATTGACAACTATCTACACCATTCCCAAAAAAACTAAAGCCAAGAAAGAAACAGAGCGAGGGACAAGAAAAGAAGAGCCCGACGAGCCCTTGAGCTCCTAAACACCACCGGGCCAAGGTCCTCACACGCATCGCTCTCCCCAAATTTTCGTTCTACCAACATACTGGGTTCATGGCAATACAATATAACATGAGCCAATCTTCTATTGTGTAACACAACGTGCATAACCTGCCAAGACTATCCCGATAAGAGAGGCATAGAAGTCCGCGATGGTAAGATTCCATTAAAGTCCGCGCTCCTTCCGCGCAAATTTTCTCATTTCTGCAATCTGCTCGGACGTGAATTCTGTCAAGCATGCGCTGCATCTTGTGTTAGCTACTCCAAACAAAAGCAAAAACAGTACAATTACAGAATAGATCTTACTCGGCACCATAGCTCATATAGTTTGAGTCACATCGAGCGCCGCACGGCCTATCCCGTTGTGTCAGCACCCCTACAGTTTTGGGTAAGTAGTGTAGGTAAACTTACTCATTGCTCAAACCAGTCGCGTTTCGCCAATTTGGTTCACAGTCTCCTGGATCGGTAAGGTCGGTATGCCAAAGCCCGAACCAGTGGCCAACCTCGTGAACAACTGTCACGCCCAGATTCCACACAGGATGGGGCCCTCCAGGAACGGTATTAGCATTTACGACGCAGCCATCTGATTTATCATCGTCGTCGTCAAGATCATAGCCCCGGAGGGTCACTGTACTCCCACCAATTGTCTCATCGTCATCGCAGAAGAAGATGTTAAGCTCCGAGAAATTACCTCGGTGGAGGCTCTTTGCTAGTGGGCGTCGCAAGAAAATATCCCTTGCCAGCATGCCTCCTTTGGTCCAGTCTGCACTTGAAAGCGTAAACGAGATATTTGCCGGCTTGAAACTCTCGTTGAGGAAATCTAATTGCTTATCCAGAGCAGTACGCTACACGATGTAAGCAAGGGGCGAATTCTGCTGTAACTGAGAGGCGGTGTATTACTTACATCGATGAGGAATTCACTTTCATTATTTTGTGGTTTTCCCACAACATGCATATGCACGCCGACGTTGATAACTCGTCCGTCGTCAACGGGTTCCGGAGGCCATAGTTGTTGTATAAGCTTTTCTATTTTGGGATCAAACTCCAATATAGTCTCCTGGGAGGTGGTGTCAGCCCGACGGACGGTATCCTGTACCGTGTTGAGCTCTTGGCCGGGTTGCCAGTCACAGAATTCTTCAACTCGATTGGGGGCAGCGGCCGTAGTGGCCGATAGAACCGCCAGGGATAGAGCCAAAACATTGGCTGATAACGCTGAGACGAGATGCATTTCGGGTTGAGATGGCAGTGAGACTTTCTGCGGGATAAAGGATTCGATATATGTGGACTGCGTTAATGTAGAAGCAATGATTTAAAGGTGTGTATGAGTTTGTAGCTGGAAAGCAAAAAGGTAGGCAGCAAGAACGTCTATTATATACAAGCCGCTCAAGTCTTGGGCACGTGAAAATTTTCCAATAGTGTCACCAGTCTCCCAATAAAAGATGACGAGTCTACTCTCCATAACTCTCCATAACTCTCCATACATGACAAGGAATCTGTGATTATGGCAGACCATAATGTGCAGGATTCTATAGAGTAACTACATACTCTTAACGTTGAATCCATGGCATTAGACCCTTCCGTTTGGTAGAGTATAGAGTTCAATCCACTACATACATTTTAGCCGTATACGGAGCGTGTTGGAAAACCACCAAATATCATATATCTCATATCCCTATTCTTAGCTTGGATCTTGGCAACTTGAATCCAAGTCTCTTCGTAATACAAGATATAGGGGGTGCTAAGACACAAACGTATATAGCGTGGCCACGCCTATTAGCATGGGCTGATAGACACGTACCTAGAAGGCGCAAGGAGCCCGTTTATTAAGAGTTATATGCATAGAGATAACGTAGTTTGGTCAAATGCCTTATGAATACTATGCTAGAGCGTAGAACCGTACGGGTTCGGTACTATAATAATATAGAACATGATAGGCACCTCTATTACGGTCCCGGCACGGTGCCTGTACCGCAACAGGTCCCCAAAGAGCCTTCAAATGTTACTAATGGTCGATGTCCGGTCGGTTTTTAACAATCGATCCCCCTTGCCATATTACACCTGGCTAAGCATCTAGGGTCCAATTGAATTGTAACCCTAACAAGGCTTGGCATGAACACAGAGATTCCCAATCTACATACAGACTGGAGTCTCAGGCAATACATGACTAAGGTAACCTTGAACCTGCTTACGTGGACAAGGCAGTGCTCGCGTCATGCTCCACCAAACTATCTTGGCTCTAATATCCGGCCGGCATGCCCGTTTCGCCGCTTCGGATATTACGCGGAAATAGCCCAATAACTTTAAATTTTAACGCCCGACAAAGGGTCCTCACCGATAAAGGACCTAAAGGTTATACAAGCTGAGCACATGACTGGGCAAGAGTATTAAGCATAAATATTCCTTTTATGTATTTACTAATCTTATCCTTCCTCTAAGAAAACCAAGGACCCTTAACACCCTTTAAGATTATCTTTGAAATCGAGTCATTCACTCCAAGCCTTCCATGAAATCCTTGTCACATCGGACGCGCAGCGCGGCAAGCGGATAACCACCTTGCGCTGGTATGAGCTGACGTTCACCAGGGATGCCCTCAGCAACTGGAGTAGAGGTGCTGGGGATACCGAGACCCTGCATTAAATCTGTGAAATATATCCCTCGTCCAATTTCTCGCCCCACGGGGTGCTAGCCCCCAGTCCCGTCAACAAAGTGAAGGCAAAGAACAATTTCTCCATTCCATGTGATCAAGCGCTCCACAATGTTTCATGGAAGCCATTTGGGTATTAGATGGAGAACTAGGGGGGGGGGTCAGAAAACGAAAGGGAAGCAAACCTTGCCCAAGGACCGGCAAGGCGGCTGTATATGTTATGACGACGACTTTCTAAGGTCCTTTGCGTTCTTGGGACAAATTTTGGTGTAGGCGGTGTATTACTTTTGGCATTAGACAACTTTGACGGTTCGCCTTGGCCGTTGGGCAAAATAGACATGGACCTTCATTTGCAGGGTTTGGGGCCAACAAAGAGCGAGGCAGTAATGAGGCGGGAGAACATTCGTTTTGTCTAGTTGGAAAATATCTGGTAACTAGTTGAACATACTGAATAAAGCTTGTGGCTTGTTTACTATTTTAAAGCTAAAGGTTGGTATCTTGTCATACTTGTCATTTCTCTTTTCTTTCTCCCTCTTGCCTCTTAGCAAGCTGGCCCAAGGGCAACAGTATTCTATTTCAACAACTATTGAACTTTTACGTAATGCCCCTCGTTTGGACGTCCAACTGAAAAGGTACAATCTATTGAGCGTGGAAAAGAACCTTACTATTGATTTAATAGGTCGTATTTACAGCAACTAGAATCAGCCTTATCATGAGTCATGGTCTGGGGATCTGCGGCTGCAGCTTGACAAGGCACACAAAGGTCCACTATGAAGGCGCAGCGCTGATGGAGACATGGATGGAAATATCCCGAGCGATCACAGTTTGTCGCAGCACGGCGCCGCCCCTGTTTCTCACACACCAAGTCAATGGGCGGTGCAGCCGTGTTGCGTCACATTTGGTCCATAGACTCACTTCACGGCTCGGAGCAAAATATTGCAACTTTGGGCTACAAGGACGCCAATCCATCGCGATTCGCTTCGTCTCTTCGTAAATTAGGAATAATTTCAGAAGTCGCCTCCCTGGTTCCAGCTCCATCCACCAGCCTTTCTGCCTCCCTGCACATCAGCCACTTATGACCAGAATTTATTTAGAAGCCCACAAACTCAGAATTGTCTCTTGTGGTCGGTCTTAACATCTAATTGCAGGAGCCTATAAGTGGAAGTCGGTCCGAACCCAATATGCCGAGGTATATCGGCATATTGGGTCCTGACGAAATCTGTTTTCTAGACCTCTTTCCCGGTGATCCATCGCAACCAAGGACCATGCCCGGAATATCTCTGTGAAATCTTCCAGTTATATACGATATCTCCAAGCTCTGGTTACGTGGGGACGTGCGAGTCCGGGGGCGTAAGAGATACGTGGCCTGCACCGGCGAAATCACAGCATCGTGGAACTGCTGCCTAAACTATGCCACGCCAAAGTCCTTGCACCTATCCCGTCCCTGGATATAGAATTTACGTCTCGCTCCACCGCATATCCATGTGAGTCTCCCGTGGCCCGGTATACCAGACATTAATTCGTGTTTTTAGCGCCGTCTCATATTTTTCAAGCAGAGACTGAATTTTCGCCCGTCTGTTGAATCTCCACCAAAGACATTTTGATGCAAAAATAGATTAGTATAATGACAAGGGCGAAGATGGTTCTGTTGGGAATGAGATGCTTGAAGTCGTCCATGGGTGGCTCCTTCGGCCTGGTTGCTGAGGTGCAAATGTACGAAGCATGCGGGTGACGCGAGAGCATCTCCCTTCCACTTTGACCGTTCTCAATCAGAATCTTTATTTGGTGTTGGTCCCAATAATCGCCAAGCCAGGGACTGCCGCTCAGGTGCAAGACTGACCAGGCTATTGAGGCGGCGATGCCGTATCTCTGTTTCGCGGACGTGGAAAAACACGAGCATCGTTGCCGCACTGACTGTTGATGAGATGAAAGCAGAGACTTCAGGGGAACTGCGCTGATGACCTTTGTTGAGTTCGTTTGGTCGTGGCCAAGGGCGAATCGTCGATGCCCGTCTTCTTCTGAGGCTTTGACGATGCCTGACGGAGCCCAGTCACGACAGCCCACACAGCCCACACAGATCACATCACAACGACTCACTATTTAGTTACTCATCATGGAAGGAGAAACAGTCAATTCTCTGGATAATGTCGGCGAAATTGGCGGTGGTGATGGTGTCCGGATATGTGAACGGAACTCAAAACGTGCTTTCTTAGGTTTGAGATAAGAGGCTGGGGAGGGAGCATTAGCCGAAGAGATTGATGGCGTTAGTACCTTCTGAATTAAGCTAGGTACCTCATCCCGAGTATCCAAAGTAACTTGAATGTTTTGCCATAATCCAGACAATTGAGGGCGAGGATTTGTCTCATAAGAGATGCCACTTTAAAACGTTGGGCTGCATCCGATTCCAACCCTTGCCAGTCGAGACCAATGGCGGCCTGGTGAGGCTCAGAACAGGTAGAACAGAATCCAGACTGAAGCGCTCCATAAGAGAGTAGATACATTGACGAATGAAGTTGCACCACTGACTGTTGAAGCGACGCTGGAGGTCTTGAACTTTGTGACTGTCATCTTCAGCAGGCACTTCAGCTTTGCCAAGGACCCTTTCTCAAATCTCGATTCAAGTACCTGAGCTCCTCGACCACTTTGTTACTCTCTTTTGTGCTAAAGCTATGTTAGACTCGATGCCATTCCCATTGAGCCTTAGTCGGCAGGGCGTTCGTCTAATAGTATATTCGCTGGTTAGATGAGGTTCAATTCTGCGGCAATTCCATGCATCGGAGCCTGTGCATATCCGTTGAAGTCAATGTCTAGGTCCTCAATCGGCGTGCTGAACGATAAAGATCAACTGGTGAGAGGTGTCTGGGAACTTGGTACAGAAACAGTCCTGCAACTCTTGTCTTTATGGCTCAGTACCGAGTCCCAGGTTGGAGAGAGTTAACCTCAATTTTCGGTTTTACAAAAACAGGCTAATCCGGAGAGTCCCTATAGAGGTTATATAGTTTTGAAAGACCTCCAAAGGCTCTGCATATTTCTCAAGAGCCCAGATCACGACGGTATGCCGCCCAGAACGAGGCCAGCGGCTTCAGCCATGGTTATTGTATATCAGTGCCTAGAATGATGGTGAGCTGGAGTCAGCTGGACATCCACAAAGCTATTACAATGGTGATATGCAACTTAACGTATATCCGAGTACTCCACTTGCCTAGTAGGTATCTGATGTATGCAGCACCAGCCGCTTCACTGGTGCAAGATAGATCTCGACAGAGGATCTGTCGTCAAAGAGCGAATTGTTTGAGTGTGTCGCGGTCCGATCTCCTATGACTTCAGTTGCACGTTTGATCTGATTCGATCCGCCATGCAGTGCTTGGTAATACATGGTCTTCATTGGCTCGGATATTGTCCGTGCTGCGAGTCGAATTCCCTCATCGAGATCTGTTACAAGAGCAGGGCAGCTGGGCCTAGAACACAGTGTTAAATTTAAACTATAATGATCGACTTTAGGGTGTCAAAGGTGCTTGATTTTTCATGAGGCGATGTCAAATACCAAAATAACAGAATGCCAAAGATTCGTCTGCTTGTCCAGCTTATACCGGAGCAGATCCGTTCACTCTTTGACTTTTCTGCATTACGCCGTCGCCAAAAGATTACAGACAAGCATATCATCTCCATTGATTCAAAACGCACGTATCCGCGCCAGGCAACTCGGACACCCTGCCACTAAGCACCTGTCTTAGCAGCGCCGACGAAAGCCATGTGACGGAAATGGTATTCCAAGACCCTGATGCCAACGAAGGAGCTGTCTTAGGGGTAGGCAATGCGGACGAGAATAACTAGAAATTCATTGAGTCAAGCAGGCGATAAGTGGAGGTCCTTGAGGCAATAATCGGGGGCTCGAGAGGTCCGAGAGGCCCGGGGGTCGTGGTGTTTACTTTTTCTTAGGTTTCGAGTAAGGGCTAGGACGAGGGTCATTATAGGAGTCCTCAAGGGCTCCAACAGGGTATAAGAAGGCTCAATGTCCCGGGTTTTGAGGGCGTTTATTTTAGACTATCAGATGCCGAAAATATCATCGTTTTACACCATCAATATGCCTCATTGCACTGCCTTGAATTACTGTTGATAACTCAACAGGGACAAGTATTTGATTACCCTTCATGAGGGTAGCTAGTAAATGTGATCACATACTTTCCCCGTCTCACGTAGAGTGAACGAAAATAAAGATACGGGCAAGGT
Organism: Metarhizium brunneum; assembly: GCF_013426205.1. NCBI lineage: Eukaryota > Fungi > Ascomycota > Sordariomycetes > Hypocreales > Clavicipitaceae > Metarhizium > Metarhizium brunneum. The sequence goes on from NC_089428.1 coordinate 1,939,720, forward strand.
ATGTACAAATAGCATCAACGTAAATGACGTATGTGGCATTACCGTCTTTGACCAATATCCCGCCCAATAGAAACGACTTGACAGACGCTAAGCAGCAAATATGACAAGGGCTTGATACAAGGGCTCGGCGCGTAATGAATCCATTCAGAGATAAACTTTTAGGATATCAAACGTCCTTGATTTTCTAAAGGAACGTAGGGACGGGTGACCACTATATACATGAAGGGAAAATTTATGCCTAAGGTTTCCACTGGGTCATGTGCTCAGTCTGTCACCTTGAGGTCCTTTGTTGGCGATGCTTCTTTGGGCTTTGTTGTTGGTCCCTAAGCGTGTCCCAGTTCAGATCTCTTTGTCCATACAGAGCGAGGCGAGTCTCGACCTTTCCAGACATCTGGAACTTCAGCCTCTCTTGCCAGCAAGCTATACTGCGAAAAATAAAAAACCCAAATTATATTCCGGAAAAAAAACCTAACAATGAATAGCTAGAACGAGAAGAAACAGCCAGTGATACAGCATGGGCAGACACAGCTTCAAGCGACATATAATCCAGGTCAGAGCAACTGGCTGGAAATGTCTCCGGAACCCATGTCGCTATCAGCTGCCGGTACTCAGACATTAGGAGAAACACTCTGGGACGAGGCCTACGATCTTCTCCGGGCGAGAAATTCCAGACTCGTGACTTGGTACGAGACGATCCTTACTCCAGAATTAGAGAGCACTGCTGCAAATCTGCCGTCCCAGAACGCATCGTCTGACACATTTCGGAACCTGATCGATCAACGAGACTGGGAGACCAGGTGGGGCAAAATGAAGCATCTTCTCGGTCTCTAGTTTCGGGGGAACGGTGTTTTCCTCTTTAATATCATTAGGGCTACGGCTTCGATGACGCCGGCAGAGGCAGTGCTTGCCTGGGTAGCTGCGAGCTATGCAGCATCGAAGGTATGAGAAGTCCCGGCAAATCATGGCACCCATGATCCGTTTGCTAATAGAGAAGCAGATCGTTTTTCATCCAACCAAAGAAAACGATGATGACTGTCGGGGCCTTACCTATATCATATCAAGGATGGAATGGTACTGCCGTCTGCCCAGAATGCTGAATGGGATATGGTAGCAAAAGGCGACTGAGTACCCACGGAGCTCAAGCAACGGATAATATCGCTCTACACAGCCATATTGTCTTATATGATGACAATTGTGTGCTCTCACCGTCATGAATTAGCTTCAGGAAGCCCAGGGATATCTCTTACTGGCGCATGGCTCATTCTTGTGTACCAACCGGACCTATGTACGCACCTGACTAGGAAGCTTGACTCAACTAGGCGTCGACACCTCAATGATCCTAATGACTTTTTAGCCTTGTCCGCGATTTTCTATGACATGATAGAAGATGAAAGTCTAGCAATAACATACATAGTTGCTGATGCCCTTGATCAGTGTATGTCTTGGAACAGTCAGCCGGGGGTTGATGACTTTCAGTCCCCGACAGAAAGTCTTTAAAATTGTCTAAGAAGATTAAATGCCTCATTTCAAGTGACGGGCCAGAGCGCTTCAAGTCGACGTTTTTGAACATTGGCTGCCGGCATGGTGACCTGAGCCAAGGCTTGCTTGGCATGGACGTCGCAATGCACGATTACATAGCAGCCAAAGTAAGGGATCTGGCCAGAACGAACAAGTACGACGAGGAGCTTGAGGAACAAGTTATCAGACAACTGCATTTGGCGTCTCAGGTTAACTACCTATGGGTAAGTATCGTCTGCGACGCCCTACGTTCCGAAGAGGCTTGGTATGCGGCCGATCTACTTCACGATGTCAAAGGGACAAGTGTCTTGGACGACAGCCTTTAAACCCGCATGATTAACATTTTAAAAAAGCTTCTGCGTCGTGAAGTGAATTGTCTCCTAGATCAGCCTGGGATTGTGCATGCGGTTTACTTCTCGGATGACGGAAGCAAACTTGCGGCGGCTATATCCCGGGCAGCAAGCATCTGGGATCTCGACTGTGAAATGTCTGCGTCCAGTACGTTCAAGAACTATGATATCGAGAATACAGCTACAAGTACAGTGAAGAGTGTGGTCTTCTGTAAAAACCGTAAACTACTAGCTACGGGCTCTACTGACTTCGAAGTCAAAGTCTGGGACGTGAGCTTCATCTGGGATGTGGAAATGTGGAAATGGAGGCGAACGGTGGGAAGAAGGATACTAGTGAACTGGAAGCAACAAATGAGCATACGGAACCTGGAGAAGGAAAGCCTGTGAGTAACACCGAGAATTGATCGAACGGTAGAAGAGACTTGGATAGGATCGAACGCAGCCAGTCCCATCCCGGCACAGAGACTACCAAGCTGCGTGAACCACTACACAGACTGAAGGGTCACACAGGGGCAATCGACTCTCTCGTGTTCTCGTGCAAATTAAGGCATATCGCCTCCGGGTCTAAGGACAGCACAGTCCGAATCTGGGAGCTGAACACCGAGGAGCCCGAAGCACGTAAGCCTCCTGACGCAAGGCGAGGTGCCGTCAACTCCGTTGCCTTGGCTGCCTATAAAAACGGGTATCGCCTCGCTTCCTGCACAGAGAGGGACGTTGACATCTGGGATTTCGGGACAGGAGAACATCTGCAAGTGATGAGATCACCTTGTCGAATACTGTGCGGCGGCCTCGCTGCCTCACCGAATGGAGCCTACCTCGCCACTGGGTCATACGAGGGCACAGTAGATCTTTGGCACGCCCCTAGGAAGCGAATAGAACAGGAACCAGAGCCAGCGGGTTGGGTAGAGCCTAGGTCACCGATCAACAAGGCTCTAAGCCCCGACGGCCGAACATTGGCTGTATCTCAAGTTGGAGAAAATATATTACTCTGGGATATTGAGACGAACGAACTCGTGAATCCTCGCATATAATGGGCATAAAAAGAAGATATTGTCTGTTTCGTTCTCACCCAAGCATGGGGCGATGCTGCTCCCCTCTGGTGCTGACTGCAGCGTACGTGTCTGTGATGTCAAGACGGGGATGCGACTACGCAAATTCCTTGGCCACACGGACGGGTTCCGATTTCCCCCCTGGTCGCTGAATGGAGATTACGTAGCCTCCACTTCGGATGATGGTACCATTCGTGTCTGGAAGGTGGGAGACAGAGACGAGCAGAAACCTCAAATCCTCGAACAGGGTGATTGCTTTGCCACGGGCGTCTCCTTTTCCCCCGGTGGGAAGTACATCGCGACGTGCGGCACCAACGGAAAGATCATGGTATGGGCACCACAACAAGATGAGAGTGGTTGGAATCTGCAGCACACGTTCGAGGGCCACAGGGACTACGTGTTGAGCGTTCTCATCTCCCCGGACTCGAAGCAGATACTCTCATCGGGTGCGGATAAAACAATCCGAATCTGGGACATGGACAGTGGCGATGACGTAAACAAGGATTCTCCCATTAACACTAAGCTACGCATTTACAAGATGTGGCTTGATAAGCACTCGTCGAGCCACGTTATGACACCATACGGAGCCAAGTCGCCCGTCAGCGCTTCCTCGGGACCATCTCAACTTCCTTCATGGAGTCCGTACTGGATTTCGTACAACAAGGACGGAGATGAGGCGTGGGTCATATGGCGTGGCAAGAAGGTCATCTTTCTCCCTAAACAGTTCGGGCCTAGTGCTTGTGGTGTCTTTGGTCACAGAGTTGTAGTTTGCACAGATTTCGGACAAGTTGGTGTTTACGGATTTTCCGAGGCCGTGACGGCTGATACTCGATGCTAGAAGCCTCCCACTCCAGCCGTATCAACGTCGGAGTTTCTGCTCCCTCTGGCTGCCTTTACTTTTCAGAGCATTTGACAGAGCGAGCCGAAGTGGCGGGACCTCGTGGTCTTGTGATTGATCGGAACGCTGCGGAACCGAGCACGGAATGTATGAGGCTCGCAGTCAGCACTTTACAACCAGAGTTGATGGTACTGCGATTAATATCAATGGTGAAGGAAGGTACTTGGTGACTGATAGCAGTCTTTGGTATCGAAGGTTCTTGGTTTTCCTCAAGCCCTAGATAACTAAAAAGCTTTACGTATACGAGAAATCGATGAGAGTCTAATACCCTAGGTCTCGTGATCCTAACTTGTGTGGCTGTTTGACACTTGGCATCATTGGCATTTGTGAAGCGCAACGCATCTGCTATCAACCTAGAAATGTGTAATAAACTGGTGCTACCTGCTGCTGCAAGTACGCATCGCTGAATGTAATCGTAAACTCAAGGAGAGAAAAGGGAAAGGCCCTCTCCGTCCATTTTTCTCGTATAGTTAGGTTTTATTCTACCTTTGAAGCGCATTTAAAGCGGGTTTAGTGCTGACCCAACATTGAAAGGCAATCACCACAGACATGAGCTCTAGGCTCGAGTCCATAATAATATGCACTGTCTTTTAAACATGGGTAGTTGACAGACTTTATGGTGGCTTGCTCTCATCCCGGCTTGCCACCGTGGCCGACCACATACCGTGCCAGTTATGTGTACCACCAAAGTATATCAAGAACTCAAATTCTCATCTTAATAATGTGGTCGGCCGTTCCGAGTCGAGGTTCTTTCACCATATTAACCGCTTCGAATTATCTGATCAATTACAATGTGGGAGCACCAGTCGACTCTCATAGGCTCCAAGTCCTCCCTTTACGAGCTGTATCGGCTCACATTCTAGAAAAGCTGACTTAATTTGCGTATAATATATAATAAGACTAACTCAGTTACGCATAAAGGCGTTATAATTTACATAAGTTGGTAGAGCTATGGCAGAAGACGACTCATCGATAGACTACTGCAAGACTGCAAGTGGCACGTCGACAATTTTGTCTCGCAAGTAGTCAGCAAATCCTTTGCCAAATGCATCCAGTCTCGTCGAGCTACTCACGCCCCGTTCCAAAATGCCGTATATGACGAAATGAACCGCGTGAATGCGGGGGAATTCAACCCGTTCTACGGTGTAGCTCGGGTCGGCGTCTTCACCCAACAGCTGCCACATTCGCTCACGAGATAACCATGACCGCAGCCACTCCCATTGCTTCTCTGTTCGGACAAATACACCGACATTCAGATTTGGCCCCTTGTCTCCGGACCGTGCAAGAGCAATGTCTCCAAGGCGGATAGATTTGTGTGCCCCCGTAAAGGCCACAGGGTTGCTCGTGTCGTAACTATCTCGAGGAGTTGACGCCTCGGACGAGAAGGCAGGTGCACTACCTGCAGGATAGGAGGATTTCGAAATTGTCTGACCGGATTCGTCAATTCCAATTAGATGTGCTGTCTCCTTGAGATGAGCCTGCTGGCACAGGGCGGGATAGTATGCAATGTACGGTCTTGGGACGGCAGTTCTCATGTCTAGGGCACAGTGAAATCCTACTCAGAAAAATCAGAATACCAGAGTGCACAAAAGGATTTTCTTATCTTGGGAGCAAGACCGTTGACTAACCGGAAAAGTGTTTGAGAGAGATGTCTTTGAAAGCATTCGCGACTTCCAAAACCCCCTTTGCGTCTTTGCCTTGGGCTACTACCCTGATGTACATGGTGCTGCTATTCTGGCTGGTTGGATTTGTAGCGGGGGTGCCAATTCTAGCCCAGAATCAGGGTCAGAGCCGGATCGTTTCATAAAGAGAATAGATGCCGTATCTTACCGTTGAAACTGGAGGAGATCAAGATCTTTCACTTTGACACCAAGATTACGGCGGACTTGCTGTTCCAACAGAGCACATTTCTCCTCCCAGCCGTACCCTGTAGCATTGAACAGCAGCTGGCACTCGTAGCCGCCTTTATAAAAAATAGCTAGCTTTGTTGTTGGCGGAGGAGGAAGCCCTCTGATACCCGTAACAAGGACTCTATGAATAAATTAGCATGGGCGTGCAAGAGAGCGTAAGAACTCAAGCAGGGGATCGATTCACCTATTTTCGCCAATGGATTTTATATCTACACCATCCAATACTGCTTTGGTGTCGCTGTGCATGTAGACATTACCTTGTAGCTCATAGAGTAGCTGGCACTTGACGGTGTCTTTGTTTATAACACCTCCAGTACCGGGATGTTTGGTGATTACACAAGATCCATCATCATGAACCTCGGCAATCGGAAATCCAGGGTCGACGAAACGATCCAGTCCACCGTACTGAGGTTCCGTGAATCCAGCAAAGTTGCCCCCGGTGACGTATGCAGAGCACTCAATCAAGTGGCCTGCAATCAAGGCGCCGGCTAACCTGTCATAGTCAGCCGCGCTCCAAGACCACCAATACCAGGCCGCTGCAATGACGGGTGACGCATCGGACACACGTCCTGCGATGACAATGTCAGCCCCGTGTTGGAAAGCGGTCAGGATGCCCCGAGCACCGAGATACGCATTTGCCGAGACGATCTGGGCCCCCGTGGCCAGGTCCTGAGCGTCTTGAATGTACGAACGGCTTTGTTCTTGGTTGGAATTGGCCGATGATTCATCCAGGTGTGGGAGAAGCGCAGAGTCTAGCGTCGGGGGCATATTTTGGCCGACTTGATGGCGTAAATCATCGCCGGTTATATAGGCAACTGATAGTGAGTACCGCTTCTCCTGGACCATCATGGCGATTTTCTCAGCTAGTCCCTTGGGATTGAGCGCACCGCCATTTATAGCGACCTTGATACGCTTGTCGTTGATTACATCGAGGGTCTTTTCCAGACCTTCAAGTGCAGACATTTCGTACCCTGGATGAGAGCCTGAAGCAAATGCTTCCGCGTTTTGAGCAATGTTGACCTCTGCAAATGAGTGAGTATAGAATTTTTAGGAGTTGACTATACATGACACACTTACCGGCGAGGTAGTCACCCGTGATGAAGTCGACATCTCCGAGAGTGGCCTGCTTGTACATTTCTATCGCAGGATCGCCTTGACGAGCATGGTTGATTAGCGAACTGATTGACGGTGTTTTTGGGGTTTCTGATGCGCACCACAGTAGCCGGAGCAATTCGCTATGCGGACTGCTCGCTTGCCGAATGCTCCCTCACGCCAGGACGACATCTTGAAGTATAACTTTGAATAATCTCTGTAAGAATCTCTAGACTTGTTGCTAAATCAGAAAATGCCAATGACCCCGGCTGGCGGTTCGTCGACTTTATAAGTGAACCGCCTCTGGTGTGGATGAATGCCGACCGAGGCTCTTGACATTGTTTCTCCAAACGCCCGGTGAACTCATGGCCACCAACCTGCCATCGATACTACGTGCCGGCCATCCTTGCGAGTTTATGACGTTGCCGACACTTGCGTCCCAAAAACTCCGAGAGCCCGGCTGCGCCATGTTCAACTCCCACGGAGTTTCCGGAGCCGTCACGACCTGATGGAGTTTTGAGCGGGGCACATGCCAAAACTCCTTTCAATGGGAGGGCATCTACTCCGTATTCGAGCATGCAATACGATTCCCTTCTGTCTAGTGCGAAGATGGCGACGTGCCGGGGGAACCGGCTTACTCCGATCCGAGTCGGCTGATGCAACGCTCAGTTTGTCAGTCAGATTATATAAAAGTAAGCGTGGCCGTTGTATAAAAAGAATAGAATAAACAGAGTAAACGTGTCACCTCATCATCATCATCACCCTTGTTTTTTTCTGCAACAGCACTGCAAGTCGCTTACTACAGTCATGGAGAATTACTCGGTTCAACAGGAGAGCCAGCGCATCCTAGAGGAGCAACTCCTCAAGAACGAGCAATTATCCCTGCCCCGCGAGTTTGTGGAAGCAGCAAAGCGAGTCAAAATTACCGGCAAGGATCCCAAGCCATTTATCCCGACCCCATGTAAAGTCACCGAGTCCGCAGCGGCGCTGGCTGCCCTCGTAGCGGCCGAAGGGAGTGCCATCAGTGCCGACCGCTACGGCATCGGATACCAAGCCGCCGAAGTTGATACGTGAGTGCCCGGCGTTCGAAATACATATAGAAGGGCTTGCTGCTTACACCCCTGGCCGTGTTAGGGACCTCGCCACCCTTTTCCTAGAGTCCATTATCCTGCCCACCATCAATGGCAAGCCGGCCATGCAGGATGACCGCGTGCTGGCCGAGCTAAAGAAGGGGGACTTGTACGACATGGCGAAGCCTATCCACCAGCAGGCGACAAACGTTTACCAGACCAAGGATGGCAAATGGTACCATTTGCACGGGTCAATGAATGCCTCGGCGACAATGGGCCTGGTTGGTGTGGAAGAGCAGGACGTGACGCGTGAGGAGGCCATCAAGATCTTCAGCGACAAGGTCGCCCAGTATGACGCCGCGTACCTGGAAAAAACGGCCAACGAACATCTTCGCCAAGCAGGGGTGACGTGCCTCACCCCCGAGGAATTCTTTGCCTCGGAACACGGCAAGATCATGGCGGATGAGCCGCTCTGGACTATGAAGCCGGTTCCCGCACCACGGAGCACCTGGCCAGCGCAAAAGTCGGACAAGCTCAAGCCGCTCGAGGGCATACGTGTCATTGACTTTTCCCGTGTGATTGCCGCCCCCGTCATCTCCAAAGTCCTGGCCGTTCTCGGCGCCCAAGTCATCAAGGTGTCGAACAAGAACCTGCCCGATGTCACTGCAACATGGATTGATCTGAGCACGGGCAAGAAGGACGCAGATATCGACTTGAAGAGTGACGAGGGCAAGAACACATTCAAGCGACTCGTCGCGGGCGCCGACGTCTTGATCGACGGTTATCGCCCCGGCATTCTGGCCAAACTGGGCTTCAACTCTGCGTCGCTGCGCACAATCAACCCGAAGCTGGTGTACGTCCGCGAGAACTGCTACGGGTTCAAGGGCCCGCTGGCATATCGCTCCGGCTGGCAGCAGATAAGCGACTGCCTCGTGGGCATCTCGTGGCTGCAAGGGAAATTCCTGGGCTTGAATGAGCCGGTGGTGCCTCTGCTTCGTACGTCAATGTCCCCCCTTTCTTGCCAATGATGCATCAGCTAATCTTGTCGCGTTTTGTAGCCAATTCCGACTATCAGACAGGTCTTGTGGGCGCAGCCGCAGTCTTGCAGGCGTTGTTTCAACGGACCAAGGTAGACTGCACGTACGACATTGATGTGAGCCTGACGCAGTACAACATATGGTACTATCGCCTTGGCCAGTACACTGCGGACCAGGGAAAAGCGATTTTGGCACGAAATGAAGGCTTCCACGTTCGGCATTATGACGAAATGTTTTCGTTGATACAAAAAACCCACGCTGCCATATCCAAGGCTCGGCCGGAACTGTTTAAAAACCCTGACTACTTTTCCACTATGTCTGGGCGAGAGTGGGGAGTGGGTGACGATATTACCATTTTGGCACCGCCCTTTAAATTTGAGACGTCGGTGCTTGAGTACGCAGTTCCTTCTGGAGTACGGGGGAGGTCGATTCCTGAATGGGCGGCATAGATGGTTGAATAGGGACATGACGCACAAGGGTTGGCATACCGGTAAACTAGACTAGTGTTATTACAGAAAAGGCCCACCAGATCATGAAACCCAATGAAGGAGCTTTTTACCGGCAAAGGACCTATTGGTTAATGTACACAGATTGAACACATGCCCGGGCAAGAGCCCTAGACACAGCCGTTCCCTTCATGCATATATAGTGGTCACTAGTCCCTCTTTTCCTCGAGGAAAACCAATGAAATTTGACACCCTACTGGATTATCTTTGAATTGAATCCTTTCCAAGCCCTTGATATCAAGCGCCTGCCACAGTTGTGCATAGTTTGATCAAGAGCTTTGTGCAGGAAGGTAGCCGGCGAGACACTGGTACGTTTTTATATGCTCAGGTAATGCTACTAACAGTAACATTTCGCGCCAAGAATTGGGTTGTATTCATGATAATTTTGTGATGCGTGCGTTATTAGTTGTGGGGTGTTGTGAAGCTGTGATGGCGAGAAACGACCCTCAAGGTCTGACGATGCCTTGCAATCTGACACCGACGCTGATGTGCACATTTCCCCTGAGAGTTGCAGAGTCACAGACGTAAATGCCAACCCGGGAATAAAGGGAACATTGAAGGGATGCAAAGGACACAGCGTGCCACCGCCGATCCCGTCACGGTGGCGCCGAGCCAAGCCAAGACCCCGCGGAGGAGCGGAGCACAGACTCGGACATTTCGGCACTTCTAGAAGCAATTTTGAAACGTCACTCCAGCTATTGACAGTCAAGGTGTCCTTGTGTCCAACACTGTTGAAGCCAACAGTGGCAGCTCGAATGGATGCCAAAGCACCGACGGGTCAACGGCCCGGGACTCGACTCCGAAGCGGTTGGAAACGGCGAGTTGCCAAGGTTAGTCGTCCACACTCCGAACTGACCAGACCATTTTTGCTAAGGAGTTGCTGTTTGTAAACGCCAAGGCTTGTGATGCTTGCCGTCACCGAAAGATCAGATGCAACGGCGTGCGCCCCATCTGTTTGCAATGCCGAACCAGCGGCGCTGATTGCCACTACTCGGATCATCAACCTACTGATCAAACGTTTCGCCCGTTGTCCGAGAGCGTCGTCCGCGGGCAAGAGCCATTGAGGGACCAAGATTGCAAGCACACGCATGAAGAGTCAGCTGAGGCCTCAAGGAAAACAACTTCGCCTCCCGACGGGTCGGCCGTAGGTACAATGGTGGTCGAAGATACTGGGGAGTTGAGATACTTTGGTATGTCAAACGACAATCCAGTCAGATGGAATCAACTGACTTGGAACACAACCAGGGCCTTCTGCCAGCCTAGCTATCCTCTCACCCGGTGGCTTAGAATGGCTAGAGCTGCACACCAACGACTCGACTCTGCGGCAAAGACTTCTATCACCATTGACGGCTCGTGGGAACAGCTGGGCCAAATGGGCTCATCCCCACGCATCTACACAATCCCCAGCAAGCCTCAACTGCTCAAGTTGCTCGACGGCCGCCTCAGCAACGCAGTCGCTACCATGGGAGGAGGCGTCATCATTAGTCGACGAGTTTCTGGAAAATTTCAACATTGCTTTACCCATCTTTCATCCTCCCACGCTCACTAGCCTTCTAGAGAAACACTACGCAACCAATCTACATACAGACAAGGCCAGCACAGAACCAGCTTGGCCGGTGGCATTGTTCTCCATTCTCGCCATGGCACAGAGAAAACGCGCTGAGGAGAGCTCGAACCCACAGGAAGCTTTAGAGAAAGCATGGAACTTTGCAGACAGGGCCGTGGAAGGCGCCACGTCCGTCCTCACGAGCAGCGTGAGCATGTTGTCAGTTCAGGGTATTTTGACTCTGGCATGGTTCTTTTACGGGACACCAAATCCGCAGCCGTTCTTCTCCTTCTCCGCCGCTGCCGTGCGCCTCGTCCACGCGGCCGGGATGCACCGGACGACAGGCCACTCACTACTGTCACCCACCGACAAAGTCCAACGGAACCGACTATTTTGGATCGCCCTCATATTCGACTCGACGGCGGCTGCGCGCACCGGCCGTCCATGTACGCAGGACATCAACGACATTGGCGTGCCGTTGCCGGCCCTCTCACCAAGGGACAACCTGGGCATCCTGCTGGGTCTATCCGGCGACAGGGCGCTCAACATTCTCGTGGCAAAATCCAGACTAGCCATGATACAATGTAAAGCCTACACTAGACTATTCACGACGTCAGCGTCCGCCAAGTCCATCGAGGATATCGAATTCGGGATCGGAGAGCTCGGCACAGAGCTAGATGAGTTGAGCCTCGTCATACCAAGCAGCATGCTGGGCCGGGACACGCCCAGCCATACCCTGGATTGGCATCCCGGCCACTATTCACACATTATCGGCCTGGCGATGGCCCTTCATGGCTGCATCATCACGGTGCACAGTGCCACCTGGTACCGCGATTCGAAAAGCTCCCCCAACCGTGACGCAAGGCGTGGCGAGACCAGGATGAGGTTCCGGCATTTGGAGCGGTGTCTGCATTCGAGCGTTGAAATAGAGAGGCTGGCTTGTCTGATTCCCCGCCATCGTAACAACCTTATGTGGTGAGTCGTCACCGCCCTGCTGACCCGGACGTGAGTCTAACCACTTCATAGGGAGGCGGTATCTCATGCGCACAAGGCCCTCATGCCGCTGGTCATTGCTGTTCTTTCGGACCCGTCGAGCGAGGATGCCGAAGGCCAGCTACGGTGTATGGAGAGACTGGTTCTGTTCACGTCGGAGCTCATGGCAAGTCAGCAGGACACGTATTTGAAACCATTGGTGCAAGTCTCTCAGGAGCTGGCCCGGGCTGCGCGCGAAGCAAGATGTAAAGCAGGCCGTGTAGCTGAGGGCGATGCCGGTGGCGCAAATAGTGGTGCATCCAACGAGAACAGTGTGTTCGTGCAACCTTCATTCACGGCTTATTTGCGGGCTTCGCACACGGGTTCGGCTCATGCTGATGGAAGCGTGTTGGAGACGTCTCAGGCTGAGACGAATAATGATCTTGGGATGGGAGCATGCCAAACCGACGACCTTATTAGCAGCTTGTTGTGGGATTGGCAAGGGCCATCGGGATATTTCTTGGGAGGCTTGGATACTGATGAGGGGTGAGGAGTCGCGAAGACTACGAGGAGGCTTGTGATATATCAGACGTGGTATTTATTTTCCTGGCTGCGGAGAGCATCAATGTTAAAGTCATTGTACCTTTTGAAGTGCATTTTGACATTTCCCGAAAGAGAGATATATACTTTGAACAATCAGCAATGTTTATCGTCACGAATTTCGGCATCACAACGAAGCTCATATAAAGGCACTGGGTAGCTACAGACTCAGGTAGTCAGCAGATGCTAAATGACGGCCCAAGATGACAGAGAGATTGAAAGATGTTATCTTCCGGATACGCAAAAGATACAAGACGGTTCCAGAACCAAAGGCAAACATGTCTGGTGTGTAACATCCTGTCATTGTGGCGCTTCTAAACCCAATCAACGGTCAAGAGATGCATCGCGTTTCAGTCTCCAAGAAATTTCTCAGTGACGTCAAGGTATGAAAGAGCTCCTCCCGCCCGGCAAGTTCGGGTGCAGTGGCTGCAATTGATGGCGTCAAACATTCCTCATAGCATCGCGCATCGAAGCTCAAGTACGTGGCGTGATTGACTGTCAAGACTCAACACCAACTTCTCACCACTGCATTCAAACCATAAATCATCTTCGACAAAACAACTACAAATAATCCAGATTCCTCACGAAGGCCTTTCACGCAATGCCAAAGATACCTCCTGCGGGACTTTACGCTCCCTTGCCAGTATTTTTCACCAAGGATGACGAGCTAGGTACGTCACCGGCATGTGTTTCCAGTCGCGAGAGAACCAACATACTAAGCTACCCAGATCTGGATGCCTACGCAAAGCACGCCAAATGTAAGAACCGGTGATGATGACGGCCAGAAAGATGAGTCACTTATCAACCACGAACAGATGTTGCAGCAGCGGGCATTCTGCCAGTGGCTTCGGCAAGTATAGGCGAAGCCGCACACCTTGTATGTCCCCCCTCCTCCCTGCGTTTCATCCCATCCAACACATATGTTAGGATCACTCGGAGCGTATCAAGGTGATCAAGACCTTGCGAGATGCTCTCAACTCTATTGATTTGCACGAAACACCCATCGTGGCTGGCGTCGGCGCCCCCAGCACCCGTGAAACCATTCAGCTTGCGCGAGACGCCGCCGCCTCCGGAGCAGAATTCGTGCTCGTTGTTCCGCCAGGCTACTACGCCAGGGTTCTAAAAGCGAACCCAGCAGCGATGCACAAGTTCTTCATTGATGTAGCTGCCGCGTCCCCAGTCCCCGTGTTAGTCGTCCCCAAATACCGCGCCCACGGCCGCCGTCCCTGGCACCGTGGACCCAATTGCAAGCAATCAAATTTGCTAATCGGCGATTTTCAAGAATCATATACAACTACCCGGCGGTTGCTGCTCGGATAGACCTTGACAGCGACGATGTGGTCGCCATTGCAAAGGCTGCGCCGAATATATGCGGCATCATGCTATCGTAAGTCCTGTAGAACTAGGCCCCTCGTTCGTGATGCTGACCGAGTCCGTGATAGCTGCGGCAATGTTGGCAAATTGGCCAGAATTACAACCTTGGTGGATAATTCGAGATTTACCACGCTCGCAGGGTTCATCGACTTTCTCCTCCCGTCGATTTGTGTAGGATCTGCCGGGGCCATTAGTCCCCTGCCCAACGTTGCTCCGGTGAGTTCTCTAGCTTCATGGCCGTGATTCAAACTTACTGTTTTTTTTAGGAATTTTGCATGAAGCTCTGGCGGGCGTCTCGTGGCGTCGATAACGCCGTTGACCGCCAGTTTGCAAAGGAGCTTCAGGGCTTGGCTGCTCTTGGGGAAGCGGCCATTATCAAGAAAGGCGTAGGTGCTCCGCCATTTGAGTTTACAGTTAACACGAGCGCTGACGCTATTACAGTTGTCTGGCTTGAAGCAGTTCCTCAGCCAGCAGTTTGGTTATCCTGCTGCGCCGAGGCTGCCACTGCCGCTGATGGAGGAGGTGTCTGCAAAGTTGTCCGAAAACCAACACATTAAAGACATAATGGAACTGGAGAAGGGTTTGCACTAATAATCTTGGGGGGCTCTTAGCTACATGGGCTTTAATATGGTAATTACTGTTTATTATGGACCATAGTCTGTTGATATTTGTTCCAACTTTCCAGCCGCAGAGGGCTACAGTCTGACTATTATGGATATGGAGAACTGCTAAAAAATATGCAAATGCGTTAATATCTTCAAAACCTTTTCCATAGTAATGAAAACTTAACCAGTCGACCTGCCATGTGCTTTTTTTCGCCAGCGTCAAAATCACTGCAATCCCTTCTTGATGGCCTGCTCGAGGCTTTCCCTCTGCAAGCCCAGCTTCTCCAGCTTCTCTAATTCCACCACATCGACCTTATTCTGAAAATCGCCTCCATGACCTTGCAGGAAGTGCGTAACAAAAAACTTTACATACGGCGCCACACCATCGCCCTGCCTGATCTTCTCCTCGTACTCATTCTCCACGTCCTTCACATCGCGCACCCGAATATCCCAGTCTGCATCCGTCGTCTCCGTCGCGCGCTGGACAGCCTGCAAGATGTCCCTCTGCGTCAGGTGGAACGAGGGAGTGTACACAGCCTTGTTCTTGTACCGGGCCAGATCGGCCTCGGGCAGACTCAGCACCGCGGCCACAGCCTCGGCAGCGTGGGCGATGCTCGCCGTGCTGACTTTGGCATCCGCGCCGCGCCACAACGTCGCCTTGCGAGCTTTGTAGTCTATGCCCCATAGTCCTCCCTTGAGGCCGTCGTCGAGCCATGGGCCGACGGCAATGGAGACCCAGCTGCTCACGCCAAGCTCCTCGATTAGATTGCGAATCTTCTTCTTTGCTACGAGCAGCCCGTTCTCCTCGACGAGCTTGCCGGCAAAGGGGTCGGGGCCGAACTCGGACGGGAACACATAGGGTACGCCGACCTTGGCGGCGGCACGGATCGCCGGCTCCTGCAGCTTGGCGAGGAGAGAGAGCGGAGGCATCAGGACTACAGCATCTTGTCCCGTGAGCGCGTCCGTGAGGAAGGTTTCATCCTCGAGATTGCCCTTCTTGACAATGACTTCGCTGGGAAAGGCGCTCGTAGCTTCCGGTCGCTGGAGGGCGGTGATGGTATGCCCGCCGTTGCTGATGAGGGTATTCACTGTTGGTTTGCCGACCTGGCCGCTGGCACCGATAATGGCAATCTTGCGTCCCTGGCCTTTTTGGGCCATTTGGCAGTGGTAGAATGATAGTACTAGGGCGAAACAATTTTCGGGCTGTCGTGAAAGCAAGCCCGGCCCAGTGAGCAGTGATGTTCAGAGCGCGATGCCGTGTATGTTCCGATTGATCGGTCGGGTCTGGTCGACCTCTTTTATCCAAGGAGTCGTGAAGGTGGCGAAGATATTTAACACGGCTGGGCTCTGCATCACAAATTGGCGTTTCCGACGTATCCGACCTTGATGACGTCTCACTATTTATAAGCAACGCAGAGATGAAACAATACCGGCGTGCAATCCGGAGAAGCCACAAGGTTAAGACAGATGTTGATGGCTTATCCATGACATGGAAGCCTCCAGAGAAGTAGTGGCCTGCCTAACGCCAGAAAGGCGTAGTGGCTGGCGACACCGCATGTATATTGACATCAATGATATGTCAATACGTCAAGTAGTAACCAGCTCGTGGCAAACCACTGCAGCCCCTCACCCACATCAATGTTGCCAGAACTGAGGTGTTTTGTCAAGTCATTCAGAAGATGATTCTGACTGGTCCGATACAAGAGGATATTGGGAATCAAGTCGGTGAGCATTCCAAGTTTTCACTTTAGAAACTGCGAAGCATGATTCAAACGCAACGAGGAGTTTTGCAGGACATATTCTTCCCAGGCAGTATATTGGGAACAACGATAATGTCTCTTACAGAGTACGTGTGCTAGCCACATGTCTCATGTCGTGCTTCTCAAATGGATTGACTTCTTGCCGTCCGAGGCGGCGACGGTGCGCTGAAGAACATTGATCCCAAAGGTGGAGCGAGGCCACGATCGCGTCAATCGGCAAGAATAGCAACGGCAGCCATCTAGTCTAACGAATTGGCCTTATTCAATAGTCCATATTCGGCGTTCATCACCGAGCATTTGTAGCCTGGGGTGTAACTACCCATCGCCCGATTGAGATTCGTGCATGCATCACAACCCCTCACCAGCCGTCAAGGCGACATCGAGAATCATTTTCACTCCCCCGCCTTCCACTCGTTGAGCTGTTTTATATTATAATCAGCAGAATTAACTTGGAAAAGTAGCACCATGAGCTTCAGCGACGAAATCGAGCAAAAACTCAGTGCGACCATTGACAAGGCAGTGGCTGGCGAAGATGCCATTCCAGGCACGACGGTCGTCATCTTTGCCAAGGATGGCTCCGAGCTGTTTGTCAAGTCAGCCGGCAAACGCGGAGTTTCGACAAACGAGCCCATGACTCCGGACAGCATCTTCTGGCTGGCTTCTTGCACCAAAATCCTGACCGGCCTGGCCTGCATGCAACTTGTCGAAAGGGGCGTCTTGAAGCTCGACGATGCCACTCAAACCGAAGGCTTCTGCCCCGAATGGCGGGACTTGAAAGTCCTCACACCCACTGGAGAGTTGGTAGAGAAGAAGAACGCCATCACCCTGCGAATGTTGTTGACGCACACGGCCGGGTTTGGATATTCCTTCTTCAGCGACCGCCTCCGCGACTGGGGATATCCAGCTGGCATCGAGGAGTTCTCCGGCGACATGGCGGATATCATGCAACCGCTTCTATTCCAGCCCGGAGAAGGCTGGCAGTACGGAGTGAGCAAATCGCCAAATCGCCCGCTCTGGCGTCATGCTGATCGCGCGCGCGCAGGTAAACATGGACTGGGCCGGTGTTATTCTCGAAAGAGCGACCGGAAAGAAACTCAACGAGTACATACAGGAAAATATCTGTAAACCCCTTGGTCTTGAGCAACTCACCATGTTTCCAACAGAGCAGATGAAGAAGCATCTCGTATACATGCACCAACGGGCCCCGGATGGCAAGCTGTCCCGTCGCGACCATCTCCAGCGCAGAAACTTGACGGCCACGACGGCCGAGCAGCAAAAGGCCATCTTTAACAGCGGCGGGGCTGGCATGTTTGCCAAGCCTCAGGAATACTGTCGTGAGTCTTTGTGCTTGTCGCTCCGCATGCTCGTCCAATCTGACAACTCACACGGGGCGTGTTATAGGTGTTCTGGCCGCTTTGTTGAACGACGGCACTTGCCCGCGAACAGGTGTCAAGATACTCGAGAAATCCACCGTGGACGAAATGTTTACCAACCAGATTCCACAGTTCCCTCAGTTTGGTCGACAGGGATTTCCGGCGTCGAAGCCTGAACTGGTGAACCCCGTGACGGACATTTATCCCACCCCTGGAAATCCCCCGCAAGGTTGGGGCTTGACGTTTATGCTTAATGGTGGTCCAACGGGCAGATCTGACACTACGGGCTGGTGGGCGGGTATCGCAAATGTGTTTTTTTGGGCTGATAGGGAGAATGGGATCGGTGGCATGGTTTGCTCGCAGATTCTTCCATTTGGGGATCCTAGAGTACTTGGGCTGTGGGTTGAGTTGGAGAGTCTGGCGTACCAAGGGTTGAAGATGATGACGCGAGAAGCGTGATGCCGCTTTGTGTGTTTGGAAGATGGCGTGGCCACTGTGCCGTCGCTCGCTATCGTGATGGTTGTTGGGTTTCGCTACTGAGCTATGGGGTAAAGGATAAAGCGATAGTAGCTCTTGACTGAATACCCCTGGAATTCAGGTTAAAGGTGCCTGGTACCTTTTTGGTTCTTCAGCGTCGCGTAAAAATAGCTCCGGGACAGGATGAGAAGACTAAAGAGACTGAAGGAGCTTGTACAGAGACGTACTAGAGACGCAAGTCAACTGATGCAACAAGATCATGGCATATTTTTACGTCATGTGGTCCGATAGGTCTCTATACTATATGGCCGTCTTTTATAATGAGTACATACCCCCTTTGTAGGTATCAAGGTCCTTTGCTGCCAAGAGGACACAATTAGCATTTTTAAATCGTGAAAATCCACTTCAACTTGACCATGGTTCGCTTTCTTATTTGCCGCCAAGTACAAATCTGAATCCACTTTATATTCATTTTATTGGGTTCAATTGCCATAGCTAGCCACCAATGGCAAATGTCTGTAACGACATCTGGACTAATACGTTAACTCCAACTAACTCCTCAGTGCAAATCGATACGCCTCCCCACGACCAAGATACACCATCCGGCTCTTCAGCCCAGCCCTCTCTACTTCTGCCTGAAAGTTAAAAGGGGGCGAGTTAAAAACACTATAGTCATCGCAATGAATGGGAATAGTAACTTCAGGATTCATCAACTGCATAAGTTGCACTCCTTGGTTCGAATCTATTGTCACCATCGACAACGGTGGATTCAGTCCTGGAATAGTCATTCCTCCCAGGCGGACAAGCATAAGGTCCAAACGGAGAGTCAGTCTAGACCATTGCTTCATCTATTTTCAACCTAGCTTGGGTCTGTCGTTGCAAGGCTAACAATAGTTTCTGGTGGCATCTCCAATTTTGTGCCTCGTTTAGAGCTAATTGACCCCAGGCGATTATTACTAGGAAGCGAGTGAATGGCTTAGCGCTTAAATTACATGGCTCATTGTCAAAATGCTTCTAGAGCTAGAATGAACGGTCGTATTATGAACATAGACCAACGGCCATTCTGCAATTTGCTTCTCTCACCCTCTCCACCACCTCACCAACTTCCATATCTCAACTTAAACCTTAGATATACTCGAAATTCCTGCCCGTTCAGTCGTATTTGTATTTTGGAAGGAATCCTCTTGGTCATATCATTCTCACCCAGTAATCTGACCCGCTCCACGATTTCTTGGTACTGTTCGTATAGCACTGATTATTTCTGCACTCCCTTGTCGATAAAGGTCTTTGACACAGCCTCCAGCGCAGCAGTTTGGACATCTTCTAGGGGAGGAACTACACTAATAATCGTGGCGTCAGATTCATCAATCCCAGGTCGCTCAAGTTTTTGAAACTGGCTGTGCACTAGATTTGACTCGGGAAAATCATCATGTTTAGCCTCTGCTCGACGCCGCAGCTCGGACTCTGGTGCGTCGAGGTATACAAAGTGCACGACTGAATAGCCAGCATGGTGGCAGCTTTGCCTTAGCAGTTCGCGATAACTCCGCTTCAATGCTGAGCATATGATGATGAGACGGCGCTGGTGAACCTGGTCCTTTTCGTAGTCCGAGACATGCTCCGAGATGGCTTCAAGCCAGTGTTCGCAATCCGAATCAGTCAAAGGCTCGCCGTTGTGTATTTTGTCAATGTTGGCCTTCGGTTGAAGCTACAGACCAGTTAGCGCCGCTTTGAAAGGCTTCATGGGTGCGTGTCTGACGTCGTTTCCCTCAATATATTGGGCATTGAACCTGGAGGCAAGAAATTTCGCCACCGTGGACTTTCCCGAAGCCGTGGGCCCGGATATAAATAAAACCCATGATCGATTATGTGCTCCGTTATGCCCAGCCGAGATAACATCCCCGCGTGTTTTGTTGGTGTCGATTAGTGGAAGAAACGTCATCTTTCCCGTACAGGCGCTTATCCACTATATTACTGCTGAAATAGCCATTGAAGTTTGAGTTGATCTGAAAGAGAGAAAATACTTGATTAATTGTTTTCGGGTGTCATCATCGAGTTAGTTGTCGCCAAATTGTCGTGCTTTGCTGACGTCACGCTGATGCCATTAAACCCCAAATCTCCAAGCCCCCGGCCATAAACAAAAGATGGGACAGGCTCTCAGAGATTTTGAAGTCTACATAGATATATAAAGCATTATCGATGCTGTTGGGACTTAATATGGCGTAGGTGGGAAAATTTGCGGCAAGTTGGCGTTCAGTTACTCGTGGTCTCAACATGCAGTGAAGTACCTACCTAGGTAGGTAGTAATACCTCGTTTCCAGAATTTACGTATCTTTGAGTCTCATGTCAAAACGTATTTCGATCCAACGTCATAAAAACTAGTAAGCGTATCAAATCACCCAGGATGACACCATTCTTACAAGCTCCGCCAGGGAAACGCATTCCTCCAACATGACGGCACCGGGATGTCATGGTGCGGCTGACGTCTTTTTCCTAGCGGGGTGATTGTTATAACTCTAATTTCCTTCCCATTTTTAGTCTTTTGTAGCTCAATGCTGACCTCTGCTTGCTGGTCTCTTGCAACTGCACCGAGTTCTGTATGGTACAAAGATGGCAAAATGCCTTTTGGGGACTATAAGTACTGCCGTCTGAGAGCTTGACCGTGATTTTTGACATTTTTTATTCCACCTACGCCGTGGCTGCGCATCTAGTTGGGTGTTTGCACGTGAACGATGATGAAATATTTCGCAGCACCGTGGCCGTTGGTCGTCAACGTCGCGTTGCGACGTTGAAGCACAACACATGTCACTGGCGTCACTGTTACAAGACTGCACGTCACCATTTATTTACTGATTGCAAATAACCAGCTTTTCATTGGCCAAGTATAGTTGTTCCATGATGTGCTACTTTTATCAACACCAGTTCAAATAGAGTATAAATATCAGTGGAGGCAGTGTCCAGAATGTTCAACACTTGCCTATTTACCGAACGGATTATGCTTAGTCTACGCACTGTCGCTTCCAGGTTTCCCAAATATTACAATATTGCCCCTGCTTCTTTGTCAAGTCGTTCCATTCAACAATCTGCCACCATGACTACCATATCCCAAGCAATCATCAATGACCACAGAGAGCTTGAGCAGTATTACAATGAAGTAATTAATAACGAAAACGATCATAACCATCAGCAACGCTTCGGGAACCAATTTATTTGGGAGCTCGCAAGGCATTCTGTGGGCGAAGAACTGGTCGTCTATCCAGCCCTAGAAAAGCACCTCGGTGCAGAGGGTAAAGAAATGGCCGAATCTGACAGGAAGGAGCACCATTCCGTACGTACAGAAACTGAAACACAGGGCTCAACCAGCAATCCGTAGCAAATACTAATAAGAGATATCAATGCAGGTCAAGCAAATGCTGAAAGAGTTTCAGGAGTTGAGTGCCTCTGACTCGGGCTACGTCAAACAGTTGAAGAAGATTTGGGGTTCTCTTTCCGATCACATTAAAGAAGAGGAGGAACGAGATCTACCTGCTCTGGAAAGCAAACTAAAGTCATCCGAGGATGAGTCCAAGTCCATGGCCCAGTCTTTTGAGCGCACCAAATTATTTGTGCCTTCTCGCAGCCACCCCAGTGCTGGAGAGCACCCGCCGTTTGAGACTGCAATGGGTTTGCTTGCCGCCCCTATTGACAAGGTGGCTGATCTATTCCGACAGTTTCCTGACAAGGAGAAGCTGTAGACAGGGCCGGAATATCTTCAAAGTTGAAGAATACACAGTCTCTTTTGTTGATGTGGGTATTTGTTTTGGACACTAGTACTACTGTTCGGCATGATGCGAGAGAGCCAACCAAACATGTTCAATCTCTCCTTGAGTCGCTCCGACGTGGCCAAGGGGGATTTGTCAAGATAGGATGACATCATCAATACGAAGACATGGTTATTTAGATCAATATGGACTCAGAGCATCGTTATTTATGTGACCGAAGAGTTGCTTAATTACATTTCCTCAACCCGTTTGATTCCACCAACAATAAAGTGCTTCCAAGACAGTTCCTTTAAGTCATATTACTTGTGAAGCACATCGCATGGGATTGGATATGATTTCTTCCATCAGAGATGATTACGGATGCCTTTCCATGTCTAATCTGAAGCGGCCGCCGGTTCCCGCTTCGAAGGTGTCTCTTTTCCCATCTTGCTAATACCCTTTGTGTCGTGGAGCCCTTCTTCGCCTTTGCGGCTAGCAGTGTCCTTTCCACTCACCGCACTCTTCATGGAGTTAAACCGGCCAGACTTCTCTGGTGAATTTGACTTTGTCTCCAGTTGCGCTTTGGGTTCGTTCTGATAATGTCGTGGCGTTAGCTGGCGATTTAGTACAGATTATCCTTGGGAACAACGGACTTCGTTTTGACCCGTTTGATCGCCACGCGAGGTGCTATTGGAACCTAGTGTTACGAAAGAAACCTCTGTTCTACGAGAACCAGAGCCTCCAGCCCCTTCACTGCCACCTATTTGACCCGAAGAAAGTTTGTCTCTCGATTCCGCCGTTGTGATTTGACGACCTGATCCCCGTGCCCCCGGCAATCCGATTATTTCCAATTCCAGCGCCACTTAGCCCGATATCATGCTTCTGCTGAGCTATTGTTCTATTATCTTCGGTCTCGGTTTGGTTTTTCGCGTAGCGTATATGGCAGCACCGATAAGACCTGCACCGGTCGCGTATGTCATGACAACTTTCTCTCTCGACATTTTCGAACTGCGAAATCGGATAGCCTCAGCTGAGAAAAATTGTGTTGCGAAGTTTAATGGAAATAAGTGATATGGACTATGGGATGTTTCAATGGTCGAAAGAAAATATTATGCGTAATTTCTGAAATGCTGTGGTAGGTAGGCAGTGTTTGAGACATGGCGAAGGTTTTAGACATGTAAGCGACGTAGTGGTGACATCACCGTGACGACTTGAAGTGTGCTGCCAGGGCCGCACGCCGATGCAAAATAATTCATCGATTCTAGTGTAGTTATGCATATCTTTCAATCGCACCCAAACTCCATCTAGGGGAGTGCACTGCACAACTGAGAGCTACCGGGTATGTTAAGACATCTGGAGTTACACAGACCCGCCAAGGTGCCACGGATTACAATAGGTCGGCAAGTTGGCAATCTGTTGGTTATGACGCCAACAACGTCATCTCGCTTCTGGGCTTCATGGGCGTAGACCATCTGTTGGCACTGGCTGACTTCCACGTCGGTGTCGATTTTGTAAAAGTGCCTCACGAAAGTCAGGCTTGGCGGAACCGAGAACAACCACCGTCGACATCTCGGCCGAAGCTGGCACCGGGGCCTTGTGGACAACGACGGCGAGTAATGCTCCGTTGAAATCCCCACTGATCACGACTCATTTGGGCTTGGGGAGGGTCAGACTCGACGCAGCCTCCGACTTGACGCCATTTATTCCGCTGGGGAACTTGATATCGAATTGACTTTTTGGCAAAATCCAACAGTAGTCGAGCCGTTGAGTGTTGCACCGGACACGTTGTACTCTGTATCATCAATTGATACGTCACTTTCTTACCATGGTGCTAAAACCCCACTGACGTCAGTGGAAGATATTTGGTGCTCAGGAGCTGAGTTCGCCCGCTTCTGCATCATTCCATCACAGGCGACAATTATTTCTAACGGATACAACAAACATCAGGATCTACCATACTGGTCAGCTATTTGCAAATATCGATTATTAAAACCTCTATTATTTCCGAAAATAAATATCCCTTACTCAGTATCCTGTCCAGCGACCCTATGATGTCATCCACTCTGGTACAAGAGAATGGCGAGCCTCAGACTATCGAGACTTCACAAGGCAGCATGATTGTGTCTTCGGATCTCCTCATGGGGTCTAGAGTCGTGGCTGATGCAAGCTTGGCCGCAATTTCATATCCAAACGATGAAGTCAATAGCAGTGCATCCCCCGAAGCCTGTTTGTCGTCATCCACCTTGACTAGTCCCAACGTTCTTAGAGATGGCGTGGTTTCAGTACAGGCCGAGTCTCAGGTTGAGCGATATCCTGAACAAAATGGAGAAGAATATCATGCTCCATCGCATTACAAGGACGGTGAGAATTGGGCAATCGATCCGCAACTGTGCGCGTCAGGTTTCTTGGACTACGTGCAATCGCAAGGCGAATTATCAATCCCAACAAGTCAGCTGTCGGACAACACCCAGGACATGGAATATTTACCGCTTGATACGAGGAATTGCGTCGGCTTTCCGAGACCGCCACCGACGTCAAGACAACCTACGCTATTAACACCATCCGGAGTGTTGAATGATCGCAGCTCGAGTTCCGAGACGCCCTCGAACGATGGTAGCAGCTCGAATATTCCGTCGTATATGACGCCAAATGCCATTCGGGCAAGAAATTTGATCCTTAGGTGTAATCTTCCAAGACGAAGCAGCAAAATTTCTGGCCATGTCCGAAACGTCAAGCGGCGTGTATCAGTCTCAGAGGATTTCTGGCCCTCAAAGCGTCAGAAACTAGACAGCACTTGTTGCAACAGCTAAGTTCGATTGTGAGTTTTTCTGGGCATGTGAAGACAGAACGACTGGATTCGGAGATGGGGCAAGATGTATTGACTGGTTTCTCTCCTTTCTTGATTTATCTTTCTCTTTCATGTTGTCTTCACTGAGAAGGCATGCCGTCTATGATTTTTTTATGCGACCTTTTTTTTAAAATAACACATCGAATTATTGTAGGACAGGGTGAGCGAGAATTATGTCTGTGCGTAAAGCACGCCTAGAGGCAAAGTTAGCTGTGAAGAAGACGAAGAAATTTTGCAAAGTGACCAGCACGGAAATCGTGATATCCACTGGTCATTATGACAACGCACCCAATGAATTCAGCTTTGAAGAGCTAAAGGTTTACTGGCGATCCGTTGACAGCCAACGCAAGGAGCACTCTCGCGCAAATCTCGTTCACCATGATCACGTGAGTTGCTGCTTCTCATGCAATTGGATCCGTCGCCAGCCTCACCAGTGTCATCAGACTCACCACCTTCATCCAGAGACACATTTGCAGCGCGACGTCGATGTCGGAGTCAGATTGCCCTCGAAAATATCAGCTTGTGGCATTTTTGCAGAGGATATCTCGTGGCTCGTTTCCACGATCTCTGACTACTTCAGTTTCGACCGTGTAAAGCCACTTCTCAAGGCAACACTTGCGGATGGACTGCAGAGTCCAGACCTGTCAATCGATCTGGGATCTTATTGCCCCTGCTGCCTGTGAACGCACACCCTCTTCCCAAACCCCGTCGCGAGCTAGTTTGGAGCTTTGTCACCCAAAGGCACGACCTACGACCTAAAGAGAGCCGGCCGCAGCTGTGATGTACAGGCGGGAGACTCCATTCACAGATTTTCCCAATGGATCTCGCAGTGACTCTGATCAGATCGGTGATGCGGGCCTTTTATCCTACACGCGATATTCTGGTGATGGATGCTCTCATTCTCCATGAGGCTCTCCGAGACGACGACTTGGCTTATTTGATGGCTATAAACACGAAAGACTTGCACAAAATATGCGGTAAATTACGAGAAGACGGCTTCTTGACTGTTCATACTAGATTGGAGCAACGTGAGGGTAACTCTCGTTCCAGCAATCGAACTCGGTACTGTATCAATTATCGTCATACCATTGACGCAATCAAGTGGCGACTATACACTATTATTAATGAACCGCAGGGCTCCCCGGTATCTGCGAACGAGAAGAAAGAATACTACTGTAATTTTTGTGAAGCTAGATGGACGACCATGGAGATCTTGGATAGTGTTGGGGCAAGTGGCTTCCTCTGCCACCGATGTAATCACACGATTATATGTGAGGCTGATCGCACTTCAACTGGACACGAGCAGTCAACCCGACTCAATGAACAATTTCAGTTTATTAGCGAACTTCTTCCGAAAATAGATTCTTTACATATACCTGAATATGACTTTAATACGGCACTATCGAAGGCTCGTCCAGTTATTCGCGATGCTGCTCACCAGCGTGCAGCAATAATCCCTATCGAAGGTGACCCAAACCGGCCGATGGCTGTGAAGGAGCTCACCAATACTGGTCCAAAGTCTATTACCGTGAACATTTCAACATCTGATGACACGTCGGTGGCAGAACGAGAAGCCAAAAAGGCTCGCATTACCCACCAAAATGCCCTCCCTTCGTGGATGTCCTACAGCACTGTGACAGGTGAATCGTTTTCCGGCACAAGTGGTGTTGGAATCAGCGCTGCAAACCAAGGCATAGCCAACAAGGCCGCAATACCGAACACCCTTGCGGATATGAGCACTTCTGTCGAGATTGATGATTACTTCGAAAAACTCAAAGCAGAACAAGCTGCCATAATGGCACAACACTCGATACAGGACGAAGAGGATGAAGACTTTGTGTCGGATGATGAAGGCGATGATGATGAGTTTGAAGATGTGCAAGCGATAGGAAAGAACTTCAACGGAGGTACATCTGGGGACCAAACCCAACAGAACTTGGCGGGATATCTTGGGATAACAGCTTTGACGCGAAGGTTTCGAGGAGATTTGAAAAGGCCAAGCTAGATATAATTCAAACCCTCTTAAATATTACTATTACCTTATTGAATTTAAACGATTTAAGGATATTTATGAACCTTTAATAAAGGCTTTGAGTAACTTATAATATTTATAAAAAGAGCCTATATCGTGAGATAGCCTTGGCTAGCGGGCCTTCTAATTGCGCTGAGACGGTCTATCGTTCTGGTCTCTTGCTGTCCTTGGCCTGGTATAGCCTAATATTGTATTAATTAATTGTTGGTTGTTTCGCTATGTAGTCAAATGAAATTACACGCATGATACAGGTATCGTGCAAGCGTAAAATTTAATATTGTATTATCAGATTTTACGCTTGTACGATACTCGTATTATGCTCAAGTGCTTGTCCGATTGTGATTCCACTTACTTACTCGGCCACATTCGACCCGGCCGTGGTGAGAGATAAATACAGCCTCTAGAGTAATTAGATAATACTTATATTGTAATATTTACTAGCAAAATCTGTGCGTATCTATTTTCCGAATGGAGAACCAATCTATTATCTATACTCTTTTTTTCTTCTTTTAGAAACTTATTTTTAGTGAAAAAGTATCTGGTTTACTTTCAATGTTGTTCTCGTTTAGTCGGTAATCGCTATAAGTTAGCGTTGATAATATCCTAAGTCCCTCACTCATTTCAGAAGCAGCTCGTTCAAAGCTTCATTGATGCTGGTTTAAGTAAGGGAATTACTAAACAGGCATAACACTTTAGCTACACGGGTATAACTCTTATATAGGCATGATTTTTATTACTTTTAATTAGCTATATTCTTTCTTAACTTATAAGTACTTTTTATAAAAGGTAATAAAACTAGCTTTATTAATATCTCTTAAATTAATATAAGCTATTTATAAGTATAATTAATTCCTTATATTTTTATAAGCTTATATCTTATTTAAATTAATATTCTTAGATTATTAGCTTATAACTATTATAAAATCTATTATAAAAAGTAATATAATTATAAAATAATTAAGAAATAACTTTTACTTAAAGAATTTTATTATCTTATAAAAATATAATTTATATTATTTTTATTACTTTTAGTTAATTCTTATTAACTTTTAATCTTATAAATACCTAGTTATATTCTTTAATTATTATAATATATACCTATTATCTTCTTAGTTTTAAGAACTTTAAAATATTTACTTACTTATTATTAGGTTAAAGTATTAATTTAATTATTAGTTTATATAATAAATTTTTAAGGTGCTTTTTATACTCTCTTAATAAAAGTTAACTTATTAAAACTCCTTTATAATTAATTTTACCTTTACTTACTTAGTTAATTAATAAATTAATTACTAATTATAATAGCTAACCTTATTAGAACTACTTATATAGTATTTTTTAATTATTTATATAATATTATAATAATTTTTAGGTTAAGAATTTATTAATATAGATTTTTTAATATTAATTCTTAAAGTTATTAATATAAGTAAACCTTTTATTTAATAAAAAGTATTATAAAATCTAGCTTTATATAAACTTTATAATAATAAAAAATTCTAAGTTTAATTAAAATTATATAATTATTATTATAAGGTCTAATAAAATCTAAAAAGGAATTCTTATTTATTAATAAAAACTTATAAGTAATATAATATTACTTATTAATTAGCCTAAGTTTTTTTAAGGATATAATTATTTATAGTTTATTAAAATAATTATTAATTAAACCTAGGTATTAAGAAGTAATAAAAATATTATTTTATTTATATATATTTATAAAAGTATATTCTTAGTTATATATTATATTTTATATTACCTTAATTAATTAATATAAGTAGCTTATATTATTTAAGAGATAGCTTTTAATATTATTATTACTTACTTTTATATTAAATATAATATAAATATTAAAGTTATAATAATAATAAATAAAGTATTATACCTATTAAGTATTAATAAATAAATAAGTTAAATAAAGGTATTATAAAATTACTTATTAGTTATTAAACTTTTTATAAAAATCTTTTTATATTTACTTAAATACTTTTTTTATTTTAATATAAAAAACTTATTTTTATATTAAAATAATACCTTAATAAGTATAAGAAATATAATTATAAGTTAAAAAGTCTTTAATTAAATATTTATTTATAATATTTATAATAGACTAGCTATACTTACAGTTATATATATACGTTATTAAATAATAAGAATAAACTTAAAGAAAAAAGAAAAAAGAAAAGATTTTATTTTCTTCTTATTCTTCTTAATATACTTTATCTTAATCTAAAGTTTATTTATATTAAGTTTAGTTTAGCTTTACTTAGAGTTTTACTTAAACCTTAAGGTTTTTAATAACTTAAAGTTTATTTATATTAAATCTAAGCTAGCTTTACTTAGAATTCTACCTAGACTTAAGCTTTTAGCTTAAGTTTATAATATACCTTTCTACCTACTTATATTACTAGGTAACCCCCCCCTTTTAAGGCTAATATATATATACCTTACTTTTACTCTTATTTATTTTAACTCTCTTATAAGGTATAAAATAACCCCTTTAAAAAAAATAAAAATATTTTTATTTATTTATTATAACTTCCCTTTTTCTCCTTTTAATTACCTTAATATTCTAATTATTTTAATTAGAACCACTTAATTACCTTTTTACTTATACTTTTATTATTATTTTATTTTAAAATGTTTTTTTTTAAGCTGTTTTATTTATAATATAAAAAAGAAAAAAAAAATATTTATTATTACTACCATGCTTAACTTAATACCCTTAAACCGCCCTTCTAGCTCTAGCTGTAATTATTACTTAGGTAAGTATATTATTAAGAGTAACTTAAATAATAAAAATTTTTTTAATAATAATAAAATACCTAACCTTTATATCTCTTACTACTAATAAATTATAAATATAAGCAAGAAAAAGTATATACCTAGACCTAGTATAGCTTATAAAGCTTATTATAATACTTATAAATACTACTACTAAAAAATACATGTTTTTACTAGGAATATAAAATTATATTATTAATAAAAGAAAGTTATACACTTATATATTAATAAGTAATATATTATATTTACAGCTCTTAAGAAAAATATAGCTAATAGCTAAAAAGTATATTATACTAGATTTTTAGCCTTATTTACCTCTACTATAAGGAAATTTAGGATTATACTTAACTATACCCGCTATAACCCTAAGGCGGTTTAGGCTACTAATACTTATAATTAACCCTTTAACCAGGCTGTTATCTTGGCGAACGCTTTTTTAACCCCCGGCTAGTATAAGCAAGACTTATTATAAGCTAGTAAGCTTATTTTAACCAACTTCTTCTATAAGCAAAGCAGTATAACCGCCTTTATTACCCAGATTACTACTAACTAACATAAATTAGTTTAGTAATAGCGCCTAATTACACGTAAAACTTATTAGTTATATTAAGTTATTACTTAGTTTATAACCCCTTTTACCTATTATACTCCCTGGCCTTTTCTTTTTATTATTACCTTAGCCCCTAATAAGGGTATTATTTATTAGCCTGCCCTTTTTACTATTATTTTAGTTTTTAATAAGGACTTATTTTATAATAATATTAACTTTAATAATTAATGTAATACTAATAATAAGAGTAATATTAACCTAGCTAATAATAACTTCAGCCTTAACTAGCTATTACCTTTTAGTATTTTACCTAACCCTAAGGTCCTCTAGTATTATACCCTTAATACTATTTAGTTCTAGAAGGCTTAAGCTAGTTATATTATTAGGCCTATTCTTGCCACGCGTTCCCTAACCCACGCTTTATTTAGTACTTATACTCTTAGGTTTTATATTACTTATACCTTATCTAGTATCCCTAGTATTTCACACTAAATACTTTTAGCCCTTACTATTAACACTTTATACTATCCTAGTGCTAGCTTATATCTAGGTAACCTTAACCTATCTATTAGTTATTAATATATTATATATTATCCCCCTTGCTTTATTATTAATTCTCTTACTTTTAGCTTTCTTACTCTTATTATATTTTTGCTTATTTTAACTATTAAAAGGGTTAACTAAACTTTTTTTATTAAGATTCTTAGCTTTTATATATTTAATTAAAACTTTATTACACCTAATTACCTTATACTTTATATTATATTACTTTTATCTCTCCCTTATTTAGCCTAATTATAGGGTATTAATACTTTTAGTTTTTAGGTCCTTTTAACTTATACTCCTAGTTTAGCCCTAGCTTAGCTCTAAGTAGTTTCTTTTTAGTTTTTAATAGCATTTAATAGGACCTTATTATAATAATATACCTTTTTATATTTGCTTTAATTCTTATAATATATTGCTTTATTTATTATTATATTTAACTTATACTTATTTTTAGGTAATATATATAAGCTAAAAGCCTTACTTTTCTTAGAGTATTTTACTTAACTTATAGTATTTACCTAATAATAAGCGTATAATTTAGTAGCTTTTTATTATTAGTTAGTACTTACTTATACTAAACTAAAAAGCTAAAATAATATTTCTTTTACCTTTTTTTTATAGTAAAAGTTTATACCTAGCTTATATTATTTTTATATTAGTTTTAATACCCTTAAGTATATAATTTATTATATTAGCTTTTATTATTTTTTAGTTTAAATAGTCCTAAAAAGAGAAATAAATAGCCTTATATAGCTTTATTATACCTCTAAACTAAACTTTATAAATATTTTTTGCTCTTATAAGCTTTTTTTTTATATAAAAATTATTAGGTTTTTATTTTATAGTATTATAGCTTAAATATAGCTTAGAGCTAGTATAAGCTTATTATTCTTATTTTTGTCTTATAGTAACGCGGTTTAGGTATAATATAAAGCTAGTATAAGCTTATTATTCTAGCAGATATCCCCCTAATAAGTTTTAAAATAATCTAGTACTTTAGTGTTTTATACGTTTTTTAATAGCTTTTATATTAGTTAAATATAGCCCTTTTATTTTACTAGCGCGTTTTATTTATATTCTTATTTAGGCGCGTTTTTAGCTACTAGGATTTTCTTTATTATAAATTTTATAGCTACCTAGCTATTTATCTTATTATTTATTTATACTAGCTCTAATCTTAATCTAAAGTCTAGAAGCTTCTGGCTTAAAAGTAAGTTAAAAGCTGCTTACTTTAAGAGGTTTATATAAAATACTAGGTAAATACTTTCTAGAATATTTAACTAAATAATTAATAATAATAATACCTTTATAACCTTATATTTTATTATAACTTAGTTTAGTTTTTTACTTAATTTATTTATTTTAATATTATATAAGTTTAATTATATAATATCTCTTTTCTTAAACCTTTTTATAAGTTATTATTATTTATTTATTAAGTTTTAAAACTATTATTAGCTAAATATTATAATAGCTTAAGCTAGGTTTATTCCCTCTTATAAATAATTAATAAATATAATTATTTTACTCTTAGCTAAAATTATAAACTTATATAAGTAAGAAAGTTCTTAAATTAAAAGCATATTAAACCTATATAAAGCTTTATTTAAGCTTATCTTGGTTATTATTAAGTTATAATTATTTAATACTAGTTAATAAGCTATAAAATATTTAGTCTAGTTAAATTATTTAAAACTAATTATAACTTATAAAACTACTTATACCTCTTAATTTACCCTTTTTATTTTATTATTTATTTAGGGGTAATATACTATAAAAAGAAGTTATATAATCCTTACTAATATATATAATATTATCTAAAACTTACTTAATTAGTTTAATTCTTAATTTATAATAATTTATATAAGAAATTTATAAAACCTTTATTAATATTATTTAAAGTATTTTATATATATCTTAGCTTTTATTAATATTATAACTTTAAGCTAGATATATTTAGATAGCTGGTTTATAATAACTATTAAGTACTTAGTATTCCCTTTCTCCTAGGCTAGAAGGTTTATTATAAAGTTAATTAAGATTTATAACTAGTACTAGTTTATAACTAATATAAGTTATAATAGTTTTTATTAGAGCTAGCAGCTTTTATACCTACTATAATAATAGCAATTCCTTATAAACTATATAATATTCTAGAATATTTTATCCTAATAATATTCCTATTATAACAGCTTAAAGGTTATATTTTTCCTAAAGTAGCCTACTAAAAAGAAGTTATATACGCGTTATATTAAGGTTATTATAAGTAACTCCTACTTTAAGACCTAGGTATAGCCCTAAAATAATAGTATATTATATATAAAAAAGGTATAATTTATAATTTACTTATAAGTATTTATATTTTAGGGGAACTTATAAGTATTTTTTAGATAGCCTTAATATAGTATATTATTACTTTATTATATAAGATATCTTAGTTTTATAAGCTTTATAAATATAAGTTATTAAAAATTTTCCTTCCTAAAAAAAGCCTAATTATCCTACTTATCTTCTCCTAATTATTTTTGTATTATAGCTAGTTACTAAGTAATAAAGGCTATATATTTATAAGTTATATAATATTATTAAAATAAGGTGGTAATAGATTTTTATCTTAGTCTTATCTAGAAAGTATATCTAGGTATTACACTTATAAGCTAGGTTTATACCAGAAATAAAAATTAAATAAGGATAATATCTTGGCCTATTATACCTAATATTCTAATATTTCTTTTAGCGCTATAAAATATTCTAGGTTTTTATAGTTAATAAGAATTATAAATAGGTTAATAATACTTTAAAGTTTTATTAACTATAATTTTAGATAAAAGATAATTATTAGCAGTTTCTTATTATAAATTATATAATTTCTTTTTAGGGCTATTAGCCTTATAAAGTAATATACTACTAGGTAAAGCACCTTATTAGTAACTTATAATAAGTATTCCCTTAGAGTATTAATTAAGTAATTTACTTTAATTATTATTTTTTTAATAAGGTTTTATTATCTTAAAACCAGGTAAAAAATAAATACTTTTTTTAATACCTTAAAAGCCTTATTATACTTAGCTAATTATTAAAAAAATATGCCTTTTTTTAGTAATCCTAGAAGTAATTTTATAAGGGAAAAAAAGTTTAAAATAAAATCCTAATAAAAATTAGTAAAACCTAAGAATTTTTAGACTTTTCTTTTATATATTAGAGGTTCTTAGCTTTATATAGCTTTAATTTTTTTTAAATTAAAGCGGATTTCTTTGCTTATATAAATAATAAACCCTAGGTATTTAATCTTTTAAATATAAAATATATACTTTTTTATATTAAGATATAACCCAGCTATATAAAGCCTTATAAGCATATTATATACCTTTTATATATAGTTTTTTTATAAGCTTTTTAAGTAAATAAGAATATTATTAAAATATATTATAATAAAGTTACCTAGGGTTTTTTTTAAGGTATTATTAATATATTATTAAAATATTATAAAGGTGCTTACTAACCTAAATAAGTAAACTAACTACTTAAAAAGCTTAAATTAAGTCTAGAATATAATTAAAAGCTTTTTACTTAATATAATCTAGAGTTTATAAAATACTAATTAAATATCTAGTTTTATAAACTATTTAGCCTTAAAAAGAAAATATAGTATTTTCTTAATAAGTAAAAGTAAGTAATAGTTTTATTTTATTACCTTATTTAAGGCGTAATAATTTATATAAAACTATTATTTTTCTCCCGGCTTCTTAGCTAATAATACTAGGGCTATAGCTAATAAAAAGCTTGCCCTGATTTATCCTTTATTTATTAGGTTTATAACCTGCTTTCTAATTTCTAATAAATATTCTTATAGTATATTATAAAGTAGCGCTTATAGCAGATTATAACGGTAGCTTAGGTTCTAAGGCACAGTAGGTCTGTTTTTTAGGAAGTAAGTCAGGTTAAATACTATAAAGTAGCTTTTAAGTAGTATTATAATAAGGCTATTAAAAGTATAACTTTTAATAATAAAACTATTACTTAGATTAATTAATAAAAATCTAAACTATTTAGCTATAAAAATACCTTTTCTTTAAGTACTTATCTATCTTTTTATTATATCCTTAAATTAAATAAATTCTACCTAATTCTCTATATTGAATTAAATTAATCCCTTTTAATTTATTAGGTTAGCTTAAATTAATCCTATCTAATCTTATTATATAACTTATGATTTTATTAGGCTTTATTCTTATTTATCTCCTACAGCCTATAACGCTAATTATTTACTTTAGGTACTCTTGGTTTATAATATAATACTTCTCCCTTATTAGTCTTATTCTTAAGGCTATTTCGTGTTATCCGGTAAGTACCTTCTTCTTCCCCTTTTTCCCTTTCCTTTTTTTATTATTCTTTCATAATATCTTCTGACCATATTTTAAAATAACAATCCTATCCTAACCAAAAAATCAATTATAAATGTTTTTCCGATTTTATTTCTGCCTTTAGTTTTATTATACCTTCTTATAACTTATGTTAAAAAAATAATCAAGAGTATATTATTACTAAGAGAAAAAATCAGTGTAGCAAATACGCTTTATATAGTTATACTAGCTATAATCCGGGCGGGATATCTTTAGATACTTATAATCGTGTCCTTTACAAGAAGAATCGTCTTAATAAGGAACGTGCTTTAGCCAAGAAGAAATTAGAGCAGGTAATAGCTTATTTATAAAGGATTTATTACTAGGAGAAATTCTTATAATAAAAGGCTGCAAAGATAATTACTTATAGTGTGGAGAGTTTAAATAAGTTAGAGGCCTAGGAGCGTTTAGAGTTAGAATCCAATATACTTAATTAAATACCTAAGTTTTTAATAAACTTAGGTTTTTTTATTCTTAATAAGTTTTTGTTTTTTAATAGAATTATTTAAGTAATATTAAGCAGTTTATAAGGTTTCTAGCTGGTTCTTAAGTGTTCTTAAAGTTTAAGTATCCCTTTTATTTAATAAAATAATAATAATTTTTTATATTTTCTTGTGCTTTAAGTATCTGTTTAACTTTATATTTATTAGTATTTTCTGTTATAATATTTATAGCGATTATAAATTCATCTGGTGCTTTCTTTAATAATAATATATAAAATATAAGATAAATTCTTATTTTATTTAATAATAATAGTTTATAGTTAGTATTTAAGATTTTTTATTTAATAAGAAATAATCTGATCTTCTTTTAGTTAAGTTTATTACTAGGTTGTTTTATTTTAATATTTTTGCAAATAAGATATACTTTATATCCCTTCTCTAGAATTAGCGCTAGTAATCTCTTTTTATCCGTATAATATTTTATTTAGTTTTATAAAAATATCTATTTCTATTATAAGTGCTTTTATATTCTTGTCATAGTTACTATATGCGCTATAGCTACTAGCGCGTTCACTTTTTATACCGTATATATCTTAATAATAAGGTTAAATCTATAGTTTACCCTAAATAATAACATCTTTATATTATTAATTTTAGAGCTATTATAAGCCTATTATACTAGTAGTAGCTATTCTACCTAATTATTCTATTAGTAATTAACATAGCTTTATAAATATTATTTAAGTATCTGGTTTAAGATTTCTATTTATCTATTTAACTATAAATAAAATACTATAAATAAGCTCTACTTAACTTTTATAGTTTCTATAAAGTATTTCTAAAAGTTTAACATAAATAATTTATTATGATCTAATATAAGCTTTATTAGTAATCCATATTATATAATAACTGTCTTAAAAAACATATATACTAAGTCCTTAGTATTACTTAATTCTATATAGGGGATATAATAGGCATACTTTGTGAGTTTATTAATAATAACTAGAATACTATTATATATAACTCCTGTTATTAGTTTTTTAGACTTTAGTAGTTTAATAATAAAATCTATAATAATAGTTTACTATACTCTTTTAAGTAGTAATATCAGTTATAGTTCGCCGTATAGTACATATCGTGCTGCCTTTACTTTATTACACGTGTTGCATTTCCTAATAACTTTTTATACTATTTTCCTGCTTTCTAGAAAGTTATATAATCTTCTTATTTTACTAATTATTTTTCTTACACTTTAATATTTATATAATAAGTGTTTATATATTTCTTTAATAAGCTGCTCTTAAAGTATACTAGAAATATATTACCGTTTATTATATAAAAAGGTCTTACCTTCCTTAAATAAATGCGTTTTTGTTTTCTAATTATTTAAATAATTATTATTCTTAATATATAATATAATCTATTATATCTATATTTTATCTAGCTTAACTTGCCAGGTTATATTAATCTTTTAGGTGCCCAGCATAAAATTCTTATCCTTAGTAGTGCATAGTAAGAATATATTATTTACTTACTTATCCGATTTTAAATCCTCTTTTTAGCTAAGCGTGTTTACTCTTTTGTTTTTAGATCCTTTATAATATATAATCTTAAAATTATAATCTATAAGGGTTTCATACTATCTGATTTGTTGTTTGTTTAAATCCTTTATAGTTAAGAATAATATAAGATTCTTATAATTAGTATAAACCTTAATTTAATACTTTACTCCTATAAGATAATATCTTTATTCTTTAAAGCACTTAATAATAGCTATAAGTTCTTTATTGTGGATCCCATAATTAAGTTCGGGTTTGTGGAGTTTCTTTAAGAAGAATATAACTAGGTGTAATCTTTCTTGGTTATCTTGTTGTCTAAGCTGTCCGCCTAGTATAAAGTCTAAGGCGTTTATTTTAAGCTTATAAGGTTTATCCTAATCAGGTGCTTTTAGCATAAGTTTTTTTATAACTAATTCTTTTATTTTCTAGAATACTATATCTTTAAGTTTAGTCTATTTAAAGCTAACTTCTTTTTTTATTAGGTTAGTAAAAAGTCGTAAAATATCTCTATACCCGCTTAAAAACTTCTAGTAAAAGTTTATAAATACAGTAAATCCTCTTACTTCCTTTAGATTAGTAGGTATTAGCTATTCCTTAATAGTTTTTATCTTATTTAGGCTTATTTATATTTCTTTATATATAAGTATATAGCCTAAAAAGTGTATAGTTTATTTATAGAACTAGCATTTAAAAGCCTTAACTAGGAGTTTATTATCTTATAGGGTTTATAGTATCTTATAGACATGTTGTTTATATTCCTTAAGTATATCTAAATAAATAAGGATATTATTAAGATATATAACTATAAATATCCCTAGTTATTTTTATATAATTATGTCAATTATCTTTTAAAATGTTACTAGTACATTAATAAGTCCAAAGGGTATTATTAGGTACTTATAGTGTTCTCTGCTGGTTTAGAATACTATTATCTACTTATAGCCTTCTTTTATTCGTATTAAATTATAGGCTCCTTTCAGGTTAAGTATAGTAAACTATTTAGCTTTTCTAACTTTATCTTATATTTTAGTTATAAGTAGTAACAGGTATTGATTCTTAATTATAATCTTATTTAAGTGTTAGTAATTAATATATAGTTATAGTTTCCTGTTCTTCTTTAGTACTTATAGGATTAGGTATTTTACTAGGAACTCTAATAGTTATATATATCCCTTTCTTAGCATATCCTCTAGATACTTCTTAAGCGCTTTATCCTGCTTAGAGTTCTAGGGATAAATTTTATTAAACATTGGTTTAATACCAGGCTAGAGTCTAATCTTATAATCCCAGCGTGAATACTCTGGTAGTCCTGTTTCTAGCTCTCCGCTAAACAGCTTATTATACTTTAAGTATTCCTTAGGAATCTTTATTATCTTAGCCTTTAGCTCTTTAGTAATTATATATATTCTTAGAGGCCTATTATAGTCTAAATAAGGTGCCCTTTATAAGCCGCTCTTAGTATTGTAACTATATCCTAGTAAATCCTATTAAAATTAGCCGGTTCTTTAATTAACTTATAGATTACTTGCTTACAACCAGGGTATCCTTAATATAATATCGTGTTTTAAGATTACTATAATATCTAATATAACTTAGTGTTTTGTGCCTTATATATTAATTAAAAGCTATATAACTTCTATATTAACTACTTCTTAGCTATACTTTACCGCAGTTTCTTCTATAATTATAAGTTAATAAGGCTTATTTTTAGGTGTCTAAGGCAATTATAATTTATTAATAAGATTTAATAAGATAAAATTTCCTTATACTCTATTATTAATTATTACCTGGATCTTTCTTCTTATTATAATTATATCAATTATAAGATATACTATACTACTAATATTTATAGTACATAAAAACCTGTCAGATCTCCGTCAAGAAATCAGTCTTAATTACAACAACAGCTATTATTTCCCGATTTGCTAGTTTTATCCTTATATTATTCCCTAGCACGTTATTCTAGGCGCTATTATCAGCGGTTGTCTTCTAATATATTATTAAAGCTTTCTTAGTAATTACTTAATCTACTATTTATATTAATTGAACTCGGGCTAAGCAAGTTGCTCGCAATCATATAATTCCCTTTATCCTTATATTATAAGGTCATGGTTTGGGTAGTGTATACGTTATTCTTAGCACAGTATAATTTCCTATTTAATATCTTTAAATCGGTTTGTTATAATTTTGGTTATATTATAAGGGTTATTCTTTTCCCTTTTTATTCTCGTGGAAACTATCCACTACCTTACTTACTACTAAGGTGCGTATAGTAATTATTATTATAACAAAAAGTCCAATTAAGGAGTTTATATTTGATTTCCGGTTCGTCTCCCTTAATTAAAGGATTTCCTTCTTTCTAGATTGGTTCTAGTAAAGGTTTGCTTTTTAGTAATAGCGTCTAGTATTCCTAAAAGTTATTAGGTACTAGCTAGGTTCTAAATTCCTAATTTTTATCCGAACTAGTATTATTTACTAACGTGTGGTTTCTTTTATTATTTACTATACTAAGGTTTTATATAGGTAATTCTTCTTAATTTACTATATGGAGTTTCTTACTTTTTATAATAAGCTTCTACTGTTTTTTAGGGGCTCAGCACTTATTTACAAAGTATCTAATCTTGCTATAGTTATAACAAGTCTTCCCCTTTTCCTTGTTTACAGCATCAAGTTGTTACGACCCAGTCACAAGCTGCAGCGTAGGTCGCAGGTTAGGCCGGCTGCATGAGCCACGGGACAGCGCAGGCACAGCGGGTGACGGATTAATGGTCGGAACGGGCCGCCAATAGGGGAGAGTTCACTGACTGTTCAGTGAACTCCAGACGAACCAGTAGCACGCATGTAACCATAGTTCACCAGGACTTTAGTGAATAACGGGTGAACGCCGTAGTATATAAGGACCCCTAAATTCGCTTCATAGATAGACTCTAGCTCCTTAGCTTTTAACACCAATCATTATATTAAATAAGCTTCGCTTACAACTCTTTGACTCTGATCACCTGGTTACGGTCTACAACCTATTACCAATGTAACACCCAACTGCTCAGATTGACTGCCCTAGTGGCTCTG
The DNA here is from genome assembly GCF_013426205.1 of Metarhizium brunneum. Lineage (NCBI taxonomy): Eukaryota > Fungi > Ascomycota > Sordariomycetes > Hypocreales > Clavicipitaceae > Metarhizium > Metarhizium brunneum. The sequence goes on from NC_089428.1 coordinate 1,979,828, forward strand.
CTAACATAAACTATGACTAGTTTATCCCTTAGGAACCTTAGCTGTTACACGTTAAAAGCTCTTATTCAGACTACTACCACGTTACTCTGAGTAATACCTAATAACTATTAATATAGCACCACGCAAGACTACCACCGCATCTGGATCAAATGAAACCCGAGAAGGACCAACAACCATCTCTGCTCACGAGATGCTTGCTGAGATTATACGCCTTTGGGAACGGGTCCAATAGATGGAAGAAGAACGGCAGGAATAAGCCACGACTGCTGCCACAATTAAAAAGGACTTGGGAGAAATCCTTAGACCCAGGGCACCAGGACTGTACGATGGATCCCCGGGTGCGCTTTAAGGATTCCTTACTTAACTCAGGGCTTACCACCGACAATTCCCGAATAAAATGGAAGAATCCTCTATTAAGGTACTACACGCAGGAGGATATATGACGGGAGTGGCACTCGCATGGTTTGAACCCATTATGAGGGACTACCTTAATAAAGAAAAAGACGACCACGAAGAAGAAACCAACACTATTTTTGAAAGTTATAATGAGTTCGAAAAAGCCATCAAGAAAGCCTTTAGAACAGTTGATAAAGCTAGAGCTGCTGAGTACTACATTAACGGGCTTAAGCAGAAGGGATTGGTATCCGATTATGCCGCTCGCTTCTGATAACTCGCATCTCAGCTTGACTAGGAGGATGAACCTCTTATGTCAGCTTTCTATAAAGGACTTAAGGAAGAAGTCAAAGATGAACTTTACAGAGAGAACAAACCAGATAACTTATTGGATTATATTGCTATGGCGGTACGAATCGATGACAGATAGTATTAGTAACGCATACAGAAAAAACAGGATAAAGGAACCTAGAACCCTACCAAAGGAAAGAGTTACCAAGCCAATTAACGCAAAAAGCGTGACGAACTTATTGCCTATGGTCACACTCTTAACCCTGGACGAATGGAGCTTAACGCTACCAAGAAAGACGACAAAAAGGAAAAGAAATGTTATAACTATGGAAAACCAGGACATTTCGCCAATAAATACAAGAAACCCAGGAAAGAATAGAAGCCAGTACCAAAAGGAGGTAAGAAACAACTCAATTCTACTAACCAACAGAAAATCGAAGTTACCGAATCAGAGGTGGAACATAAGAACCTCAACTGGACCTTCTGCTATGACGACAACTGCTACGTTTATATAAGCAGTAAACAAGAAAGAGGATGGTTTCCAAAAGAACCAAGAAAACTAAAGAAGAAAATTATGAACTTTATGGGAAATGGACTGCAAGTAGCCCAACAACTGGTATAAGAAGACCTAGACGAACAATCAATAGAAAAGAGAACGCTTGTAATAACAGGACGAAAGGAACTCTATGAACCAAAATCGCCAGAATATTTGGACGAAGACTCGCACCAAGAAATTCTCGATTGGGTGCGATAACAAGCAGAAGCAAGGAAGATTCGAAGGGAATAATAATATAAGGAGGAGCAAGACGCATAAATCCTTACCACCTTTGACGAACCGAAAGATAGAGTAAGGGAAATAAGCGTTGATGACGACAACGTAATCCTAGATACTCCAGAAGCGTCCGAAGACGAACAAAACGAGGAAGAAACGCTTGCAAGGCTGACAGCCACATAAGAACAAGCTGTACAGCGATATTTCCCCGCACTAACAAGAAAACATTTCGTAATTCCTATTCTAGCAGTGGACACTACCACGGTAATAGAAAACCAGATACTATGGTTTCTGGAAGGAGAGAAGGAAGATAATCCTAAACTCTCACTAAGACACGCAGAACATACACGTTTAGCATGGGCATTATGCGCGTTTATAATGTGCCAGGCACACTTTTAAACCAAGGCACGACTAGATGCATTTCTAATCAGGATAAAAGGATATCTAATCAAAGCACTATACTTTAGATGGGAACTCCTAGAATGGAGAGTAAAGATAATCAATAACGATCAAACGATGATCTTAGAACCTAATTCAAACACACCTATTAAATGCTAAGCTTATACAGATCCTACGGACGTATGTGAATCAGACACATGCCAGTTATATATATATACAAAGAACAGGCAGTGGCATTAGTATGTGTATAAGGGAAAGATCCCAACGCACCGAAGAGAGCTACTACTCAAATCACCTTAATGTGAAACAAAAGACCACATGGAATGCCCACTACCAAATTGCTCAGAACATATGGTAGATAAGGCCAGAGAATGGCATAAGTGGCAATGTGGAACACCAGTAGTATACAAACAGACACAGCGAGCATTAGACATACTCGAACAGAAAGACCCTAGGGGAACCATAAAATTAATATACCATAATGAACAAAATCTGGATAAGTGGTACAACGAACGGAAGTTTAACCCCAGATGTAACAGGAAATATACGGTAAACTGCGACAACCTAAGATGCGAAAAACATAGAGAAATGAAAAACTAAATTTATAATCGCCTATGTCAAATGTTTGACGATGGGTTTTACTTTAAGCACCTATAAAATGGAACTGGACCTATAGAATAGTACTAAGAAATGAAACGACAAATCGCAGAAGAATCTATTCCGGAAAACTTAAAAAACGAGGCACGCCATCTGTAAAAGGGCTACAGGCTGGCATGAAGAGAAAGACGCTAATAACCCTTAACGCAACCAAAAGCGGACGAAGCGATAAGATGGTATTAGACGCCGAAGTCATGGGACATCGCGTTCGCATACTTGTGGATAGTGGCGCGATAGGCAATTATATCTCACCTAGAGTTGTGAATTGTTACTAACTACCGTGGAAACACAAAAAGGCACTATACGAGTTAACTAATATTAAAGGAAAACTTTTTGCTTATAATAACGGAATTATTAACCAAGAGACTGATCATCTCGAAGTACAGATTCAAGGTTATTCAGAAGTGATTTAACTCAATGTTATAGACGTATTGGAACACGACCTAGTGTTAGGGTACCCATGGTTATGGGAGAGTAACCCACTAATCAACTGGAGGACAGGCCAACTGAAGTGGAACGAGACTTCAGGCCAACAGAATCAGCAGAATTCGGAAGAAAGAACGAAATTTCGTCATAACTTAGCTTATGAACAGAGTTCTGAAGAAAAAAAACCTTCAAGCAAGTTATCCAAGGACCAATAACAACAAACAAGCGGCAGAAAAGCAGTCAAAACAATTAGATCTACCGTAATAACCTCGATAGCGCTACAAACCGGGATACGAACAACAATAAGCAACAAGAAGATAAAAGCCAAGATCCGAAAGGTTATTGCCACCTTAAGGAAAGACCTCGCGAACACAAACAAGAAACTCGAAGGAGAAAAGAGGAACAAGAACGATAAAGACGACAAAAGCCCAATAACGAAAGAAGAAAGACTCAAGAATATCCCTAAGAAATACCGGAAATACGAAAAATTATTCGCAGAAGAATTAGAAACCGGATTACCCGAACACAGTCAATAGGATCATAAAATCGAATTAGCAGATGGAAAGTCAACAACATTCCACAAGATCTACAACTTAAACGCAAAAGAACTCGAAACGTTACGAGAATACATCGACGAGATGCTAGCAAAAGGCTATATCAGAGCATCGATATCAGAAGCTGGATACCCAGTTATATTTATTCCAAAGAAAAACAGAAAATTACGGTTAGTAGTGGATTATCGGCGATTAAACGCGATTACCATGAAAGACAGAACACCGTTGCTACTAATATCAGAACTACGGGACCGATTGCACGGTATGAATTGGTTCACCGCGGTAGACCTAAAAGGAGCATATAACTTGATTCGAATAAAGAAGGGTCACAAATGGATGACAGCCTTCAGAACAAAGTTCAGACTATTCGAATATTTGGTAATGCCAATGGGGCTTACTAATACACCAGCAATATTCCAGAGAATGATTAACAGTGTACTATAAGAATATTTGGATAACTTCGTGGTAGTATATCTTGATGATATACTAATCTTCTTAAAAACCCTAGAAGACCACAAGGAACACGTACACACGGTACTAAGAACACTATAAGACGCTAAACTATTACTTAAACCAGCAAAATGTAAGTTCTATACACAGGAAGTAGACTTCCTAGGACACACAATACGACCAAACGAGATATAAATAGAAAAAATAAAGATTGAGGCAGTAAGGAACTGGCCAACACCGAAGAATATTAAGGATATACAAAGCTTTAAAGGCTTTACGAACTATTACAGGAGATTCATCAAGAGCTATAGCGAAATCGCAGCACTCTTGGATGAACTTACCAAAAAGGATAAGCAGTGGGACTGGAACGATGAGGCATAATATGCCTTTGACAAGATCAAAGAACTTATCACATCCGAACCTGTTTTGAGAACCTTTGACCTAGAAAAGGAAACGGAATTAGAAACCAACTTATCAGACTTTGCTCTAGGAGCATAAGTTGGACAAAGAGACGATAACGGAAAACTACACCTTATTACGTTCTACTCAAAGAAACTTTATAGAGCAGAACTTAACTACCCTATTTATGATAAAGAATTCCTAGTAATTATCAATACTTTTAAGGAATTTAGACACTATCTCATGGGAAGCAAACACAAAGTTAAGGTGTATACCGATCATAAGAATATCTCTCATTTTGCGATGACGTAATAATTAAATAGACAACAAATTCAATAGGCTGAATATCTTTCAGAATTTGACTACGAAATCATCTATCAAAAAGAATCCAAGAACGGACGAGTAGACGCTCTAAGTTAAAGAAGCGACTACGATATAGGAGTACTTATAGCAACAGGATAACTCCTTAAGATCAATAAAAATGGCAATTTCCAGTAAAGACAACTAAATGCCATATTAAAAGTACAAAAAGAAGACCCAGTATACGGCAAAATACACTAATAGGCAACAAATAATATCCAACATATTAGAGACGTACCAATAGAATACACATACTACCCAGGAGGAGTACCAATGTATGGAGAAAAAATCTGGATACCACCAGACTTACAAGAAGAATACATCAAAGAAATGCATGAACACCTAGTTTATAGACATTAAGGAATCCGCAAAACACTGGATAAGATACGACGACAATACGATTTCTTAGGAATCAAGAAAGTGGTCAAAAAGGTTGTTAACGAATGCATATAATGCGGAAAAAGTAAGGCTTCACAACATAAGCTATACGGAGAATTACAACTATTACCAGTACCAATACGACCATGGGAATCGATAGCTTTCAATCATATTACGAAGCTACCAATGTCGAAAGAACCGATGACTAATGTGGAATATGACAGCATATTCGTGGTTACGGATAGACTCATAAAGTATGGATACTTTCTACTGTACAGAGAAGCAAGTAATACAGAAGAACTTACATATGTGTTCTTACGAACAATAGTAAGTAACCATGGACTGCCAGAAGAAATTATATCGGACAGAGGAAGTATATTTACTTCTAAGTTTTAGCAAGCACTTATGGCACAACTTGGAACGAATCATAAGTTAAGCACTGCATATCATCCACAGACAGATGGACAGACGGAAAGATTGAACCAGACGCTTGAACAGTATTTGCGATGCTATATCAACTATTAACAGGACGATTGGGTTAAATGGTTACCTACAGCGCAATTGGCTTACAATAGCTCGATATCAGAATCGACAAAGCAAACACCAGCCTACGCCAATTACGGATTTAATCCCGAAGTATTTCGAATACAGCGTGAAGGACCGCAAGCAGAACGAGCGATGCTGCAAGCAGATAAACTAAAAAAATTGCACGAAGAAATGCGACACGAACTGGAATTTGTACGAAAAAGAATGGCACAATACTATAATCAGAAAAGATTGAAGGGACTAATCTTTAGGGAGGGAGACATAGTCTACCTACTCCGACGAAACATCAAAACAACGCGACCAAGCGACAAATTGGATTACAAAAAATTAGGACCATTCGCCATCAAAAAACGAATATCGACAAACAACTATGAACTTTCGTTACCAAAGACTATGAGAAATCATCCTATAGTACACATTTCACTCCTTAAAAAGGCACCAAGCAACGCACTAGCAGAAAAAGACATCAAAGTTATAAACAAAACAGAATACAAAGTGGAACAGATCCTAGACATGAGAACAAAGAACAAAACACGCTAATATCTCATTAAATAAAAAAACTATAAAGACGAGGAAAACACATAGGAACCTATAGAACACCTAAAGAATTGCCAGCACCTACTACGGCAGTATCACCAGCAGCTTACGACTCAGCGCTAAGTAAAGCGCCCCAGTCCAAAACATCAAAGGCACCCTAGTTTTAAGCATCTTAAACAGCCTCAGACTCTTGCCGTTAAACCTGCTCTAATTCACGCTTCTAAGCCTCCTCCTCCTTCTTCTTTTGATCCGTATCCTCCATCTCCTCCAGAGAAGCGAAGTCACGACAAGCCATTTCCAGACCCTTCTCACGTAAATAACAATGCATGCGCCGAAGACGCATCAAACGATTTAAGGCCTTATCTATTTCTAGCTGAGCCTTACGACGCCTCTTGATTAATAGTTCCTCTGTTAATTCCTCCTCCTTCTTAAGCCGACAAAGTTCCTCGGTAATACGGTTTACTAGAACACGTCAGTAGTACACATTACGGCAGGAAGACCCCGCACGTATAGTTCGCCATGGGAGTGCGAGAACTATCATAAGAACGACCCAGAGAATAACAAAGAGCGTAACGACTAATGCTCTTAACAACCTAACAAGAACTCTTCTTTTCGAAATAACGATTATAGGGCGATACCTCGAAACCCTGTTCACAAATAAAGGCAGCGGTCGCAACGCGATTGGTGGTAGAACAGGATCTCTTAGGTTTATCCACACGGTTAGATATAGTGAAGAAAGGACATTACAAGAAAGCAGAACACTTATAACCAACGGAAGAAAGGGCGAACAGGACTATTTATGAAACAAGGCTTGGGTTTTAAGGGCAAGACCATAGGAGAGGGGACATCATGTTACGACCCAGTCACAAGCTGCAGCGTAGGTCGCAGGTTAGGCCAGCTATATGAGCCACGGGACGGCGCAGGCACAGCAGGTGACGGATTAATGGTCGGAACGGGCCGCCAATAGGGGAGAGTTCACTGACTGTTCAGTGAACTCCAGACGAACCAGTAGCACGCATGTAACCATAGTTCACCAGGACTTCAGTGAATAACAGGTGAACGCTGTAGTATATAGGGACCCCTAAATTCGCTTCATAGATAGACTCTAGCTCCTTAGCTTTTAACACCGATTATTACATTGAATAAGCTTCGCTTACAACTCTTTGACTCTGATCACCTGGTTACAGTCTACGACCTATTACCAACGTAACACCCAACTGCTCAGATTGACTGCCCTAGTGGCTCTGCCAACATAAACTACGACTAGTTTATCCCTTGGGAACCTTAGCCGTTACACAAGTTCTATAGGTCCAGTATAGTATTTATACATAGTAGAAGTTTATTATAATTTACTGCTATTAGGTTTATTAAACTTAGCGTAAAGTTAATAATTCTTACTGCTTTTCTCTTAATATTATTTATATAAACAGTTATCTGCCTTAATAACTATTTTAATAAAGTTATTAAATAGCTTAGAACAATCCTTTTAATAAATGTTATCCTTTACTTTTTCTTTAAGTCCTTAATAAAAGACCTCTATTTTAGGTTTAGTATTCTAGTTAAGTTTTACTGCGATACATTTAAACTCCTTAGCATAATAAGCTGCAAATCTGGTCTACTTAAGTCAAGTAAGCTATTATATAGCTTCTTTATACTTATTAAGGTTTTTAAATATAACAAGAAGTTATTCTTTAAAGGTTTTATAATCAGAGAAGATATAAATAACTTTTACTCTGGCTTTAGCGCTATACTTAAAATATGCATAAAGAATTAGCTCCTACTATTTTATTGCTTTTCTAGTTAAGAGATTACTAATATAAAGAATTTACGATTTAAGCGTTTTATAAATTTTCTTATTAACTTAGAGGTAAGCTTAGGCTTATATAAGGAAGTTCCTTATATCACCCTTATAATTATTATATAGTTCTAGCTTAAGAAATTTTAATATATTATAGGTTTTAATAAGGGTTATAAGTATAGTTTTGCGAACTACTATAAGTTCCTTTTCTTACTTGTTAAGTTTTTTATATAAATTATTTTATTATTTAAGAAGCTATTAATTCTGCTTCTTTATTTTAGTAATTTTATTATAAAGGTACTTTATTATCTCCCCTAGATTAGTAGTCTTTCTGCTTAAAGTAAATATCTTAGAAGTTATTACTGCTCAAAGTTTTAAGGTAACTTACTAAACAAGATTAATTAAAATATAATAGTAGCTTAGGTTCTAAGGCATAGTAGGTTTATTTCTTAGGAAGTAAGTCAGGTTAAATACTATAAAGTAGCTTTTAAGTAATATTATAATAAGGCTATTAAAAGTATAACTCTTAATAATAAAACTATTACTTAGATTAATTAATAAAAATCTAGATTATCTAGCTATAAAAATACCTTTTCCTTAAGTACTTATTTATCTTTTTATTATATTCTTAAATTAAATAAATCTTACTTAATTCTCTATATTAAATCAGATTAATCCCTTTTAATTTATTAGGTTAGCTTAGATTAATCCTATTTAATCCTGTTATATAACCTATAATCCTGTTAGGCTTTATTCTTATCTGTCTTTTACGGCTTATAACGCCGACCGTCTGCTTCAGGTACCCTTGGTTCGTAACACAGATCTAGGTTAGTCTTATCTAGACGCCGCCTTAGTTATATATAATAGTCTAGCTAGCCCTAGTATAAGGGCAGCTTATTTACCTTTTCTTAGTTAAAGAGGTTCTAAAAGTCCTATAAGTTATAGGGAAGCTAGGGTAGCTTCTTTTACTATTAGTCCAGGTCAGCCCCTTATATATATAATACTAATATTATCTTGCGTAAGCTTATAGCTATTAACTAGTACTTCTCTTTTATTTTTTAAGCTTATTAGATAATACTAGTAAATACTAACCTTATTACTAATACTATAAGCTTCTAGGTCCCCTGATTACTTAACCCTTAAATTATTAAGTTATTTATAATGCTAATTATAATTTCTTTTTTAGCTAGCTATACGCTTATATTATACTATATTATTTATAGCGTTCCTAGTATAATATCCCGTGTAAAGCCTAGTATTATATATACTATTACCAGGGATTCCTAGCTATTTATATTTACCTTAAATTATATTAAGTAAGAGATTAAGAAATATAACTCTTATTATACTACCCCTCTTTTTCTTATTTCTACTATAGTATATATTTATTATTGTTTACTTAATAGGACTAGGTCTAGTTTTATATACTATATAAATTTTTTACTTATTATTATATAATAATTATAGCTTATATTTACTTAAGCGTTTATAAACTTTAAGAAGTTAATTAATATAAAAACTAAGAGAGGTAATATATTTATTTTTAACCTAATTTCCTTTAGTTCTTATTTCTTATATAATATATCCCTTAGTTTATAATTATTATTATATTATAATACTCTTAATAAGAGACTTATTATAAGGGCGTCTTATTTCTTAACAGCTTTTTATTCTTATTTATACTAGAAGTAAAATTCTTTACTATTATTTTCTTTATATTAAACGCTTATAAGTATTATATAAGAAGGAATATATACTTTAAAATATAATAGCTTATAAATTTATAATATAAGTATTTTTCTTTCTTATATTATTAATTAATTATATTAATTAATACCTAATAAGCTTATTTCTTTTATTAGTTTTAAGGGTAATTATAACTTATACTCTTCCTAGGCCTAGCTTAAAACCCTAATTTACTTATATTTATTATAATTATATTCTTATTATTGTGCTGCTTCCCTTTAAGGTTTATATTATATTTACCTTACTTATTATAAAATCTCTCCTTTAATGATAATAATTTAATATTTACAGCTATACTATAAAAGTAAGCTATTATCTTAGTATATTTAGAATATAATATCTCTTAACTAATAATTTTTTCTTATATATATTTATTAAGAAATTACTATAATTTTATTAACTTAATAAAGTTCTTTTATTTAAAGCTTTTAATAAGTATAATTTTATTTTTAAATTAGATAAAAAAGTTTATAAATAATTTATTTTATTATTATTTTATTTAATTAAGCTTAGTAAAAGCTATTTTCTTCCTATAAAAATTAATATATATAGTAGCTAAGTAGCCTAGAAATATAGCTAGGTTATAGCTAACTTTCCTATTATCTTTAAAGTAAGGAGCTATTTAGCCCTAAACCTTAGCTAAGAGATTCTAGAAAATAAAAGCTTATTAATTATAATTATTACTTATAAATATTATATTTATAACTAGCTTATATTATATTAGGCTTTTTTAGGCTATAAATATAGTTTTATTATTATTAAATAAAGCTCTTATTAGGATTAGTTTACACTTTACTTAGGGGCTAATATAAGCTAATATTATTATTATAAAGGGAATTTATATTATTTAGTTTTTAAGAAGAAAATATTATTTAATAAGCTTATAAAGCTTTTATACCTAGGTAGTAATAACTTCTTAAAGTACTATAATATTACTCTAGGGGCTGCTAGCTAGTATAGTATTTCTAGGTATAAATAAGCCTGGTTTTATACTAGCTATTTATTTTATAAGATTATTTATAGTAAAGTTTATTTTTTATAATAAATTAATTATACTTATAGCTATATATATATATTATTAAATAATAAAAATAAACTTAAAAAAAAAAGAAAAAAAAAGGTTTTATCTTCTTTTTATTCTTCTTAATATACCTTATTTTAATCTAGAGTTTATTTATACTAGATTTAGTTTAGCTTTACTTAGAGTTTTATTTAAACCTTAAGGTTTTTAGTAGCTTAAAGTTTATTTATATTAAGTCCGGGCCGGCTCTGCTTAGGATTCTACCTAGACCTGAGCCTTTAGCTTGAGTCTATAATAATATTAAGCCTAACTTATATCTTAAAGGGAATATTTTTATTATTATTAATATTAAGGCTAATATTCTTTTTATATTTACTTATTTACTTAGTTTTTAATTTAAGTAAAATATTTAAAAAAATATAATAAATATAAAGCTATTATTATATATTTAAGAACTAATTATTAAAAGTAAATTTTATTACCTTATTAAAGTTTATAATAATAATATTAGGCTATTAAATTAAGTATTTTATATTAAGTTTATAAATACTTTTTATAAGAAATTAAAATCCTTTTCTTTTCTTATTATTTATTAAATTAAATATAATATTAAATATTATTCTAAAATAGGTTTATTTAATAGCTTAAAATAAAAAAAGCTTAAAGTAATTAATATTATATATATTATTAAAGCTAATAACTTTAAGGAAGTACTTTTATATTTATAAATAATATAAAAAAGTTTAAATAAAGCTAAGTAATCTATTTAGGTTATTATTAGCTTACTTAATAATATATAAGACTTTTTTTTTATTAAAAAGTCTAATTAATATTATAATAAATATATAACCTTTAAGTTTTTTTTAATTAATAAGTAAATAAGTATTATAAATATCCTTTTATAAAAGTATAATATTAAGAAATTACTTTTTAATAATAATAGCTATATTATTAGCTTAAATACCTACTTAATAGCTTATTAACTTAATAATTACTTTAATTAATATAATAAGTTATTAATAAAAAAAGTATATAAATAATATAATACTTTATATATAATTATATTAATAATATTTTATATTTTTATATTATTAAAAAAGCTATTTATCTTTTTTTAAAGCCTTAATAATTATTATTTATTTATATTTATACTTATAAGTTCTTTAGTTTTAAAGATTAAAGCCCTTTATAGCTTAAAATTATTTAAACTAATTATATTAAATTAAGTATTTAATTAATTATTTTTTATAAAAGTACTTATTTTATTAAATAATATTAAACTTATTTTTTTTTATAAATATATTTATTATTTTAAAAAGGGTTTTAACTAAAAATATTATATTACTTAGAATTAATAAGTTAAAAATTAGCTTTAAAATAAGAAATAAAAATTATTATATAAGTAATAAATTAATATTCTTAAGAGTTAATAATATTTAAAAAGATTATATAAATAATATATAAGGTAAAAAGTATAATAAAAAAAAATTATATAATTTAAAACTTAAAGGTAATTACTTTTATTTCTTTTATTAAGCTTATACTTATTTATATAATTAAATAAAATTTATAATTAACTTTTAGCTTTTATTAATAATCTTTTATATTATACTTATTATAAATTTAAACTTAGGTTTTATTCTTATTAAAAGTTATTATATAAATAAGGGTAATTTAAGAGATTTAAGAGTAAATAAATCCTTTTTTAAGCTAAATATAAGCACTTTAATATATTAGCTTTATTTAGTTTTATAAATAAAGTTATTTTAAAAATATATTTTATAATTAAATTAAAAGCCTTATATAAGCTTATAAAAGCTTTATAAGCTATAAAAGTATAAAAAATTTAAAAGTATTTATAAGAAAAAAGTAAATAAGTTATTAAGTATATTTTTATTTTTAAGTTTATAAAACTAATTAATACTTATTATAAAGCTACTTATAAAGTATAATTAATCTTTAATTAATAAAAAACTAAATATACCTTATTAACTAAGCTATTATTATATTTTTTAATATAATTAATTACCTAAATTAAGGCTTTATTACTTATAAAAATTTATATAATATAAAAGACTTAATATAAATATATTATAAATATATTTTTATAAGTCTTAAAAATAAGAAAAGTATTTATATATAAAAAAATTAATTACTTTTTTTTTAATATAAAGTATTATATTATAATTTATTTAAAACCTAAGAAAAAAAAGAAAATAAGCCTTAAACTTATATTAATTATATAATTATATAATTATTATATAATAGCTTAGGTAAAATAAACTAATTTATATAAAGGTAAGGTAAAATAGCCTAGGTACTTATAGCTAAGGTAATAAAATCCTATATTTATTAATAGGAATAATATAACTAATTAAAAGTAGTAAAAATCATACCCATGTAAGAGTCATGCCCGTGTAGCCAAAGTGTCATGCCCGTCTAGCAATTCCCTTAAGTAATTAGAAGGATTTAGTTTTATTCCATACTCGCCGAGTTTGTTGTATCATTACTAGAATCCACTAGATTAAGTCGATAGCGTATCGGGCGATGTTCTTGGCTTCTTGCGCACGCGAGATGGTCCTGGGACAGCTTCCTCTTTCGAATACTCGATGTTTCATATAGACTTGAGCTTGGTGCGGCGCTCTCGATAGAACGTGGGCGTGTGTTTGAGATGATATCGCTAGCTGATACTCCGCCCTGCTCGCATTTTTTCAGTATTTCGACAGCAATCAGTCGTGTGGTCCGCATTAGTGATGCTTACATTGCTGGCGGCGTTTTCCGCTTCGCGGGGCAAGCAACGGTATATTGCATCATAGATCTTGCCTTCTAACAAGGCTTCATAAATAATCGATACCCACGAGCCTATTGTTTTTCGAGGTCTTGCGGTTTTGCCCTGGATCCTTTCGTCCTTCCCCTGGGAGACGGGGTGTTCGACTAGTCCCTGATGGAACGGCACGCCAAGGTCATGCCTAATTTTCATGTAGAGTGCTCGGGGACCAATTCCAATGTATTTCTCAGTGGTAGGGCACGCAAAGAATTTCCGTTTGACGATGCCATACACGCGCATTGTTATGTTTTCAACCTCATGTCGCCACGATTCAATGATGCAGAGTGATGCAAATTTTGAAGACGATGATTGGTTTAGAGTGATGGCTTTTATAAGTTCCAGCGTTGTTGCGTCGCCGACAGCTTTAGCACGGTCCGGAACGTCCAATCGCGATGCATCCTTCCACGATGATTCTATGCATCGCCTCAAGGCAAGATTAAGCTCGAGCAGATCTGGTTGCTCTATATGTTCTGCAAGCACCTCCTTGCTTAAAGTGTCAATTGCAACCTGGAGCTCGGAGAGAAACTCAGATTGGAAAGCCCGTAGATCCATGGCCTGACAAACAATGTACAAACATGTTGCAGCCATTAGGGAAAGCAATTCTGCTGCTTTCTTGGTCATACGGGCGGACAAAAAGGCCAATGAGTTGATAGACTGGTTGTGCATCTCTGCCGTGTGCACATGCGAGCTCACAGGGTTCGCAAGATAACACAGCTCCGAGGCGTATGCAGCCATGCTTATATCAACCCCTTTCATGGTGAATGAGGTGCTTGGGTCGTCCGCGGCCAGGTTCGCGGGCAAGCCATTAAGGTTCGGGTCGATTAACTCAGTAGACTGCGCGAAAAGTAATCGACCCAGCATCTGCAGTGCTATTCTGGTCTTCTCCATGGCAGAAGTTACTGCTGCGGCCTGGAAATTCGCACCATAGTACACATCCCCCGAATCGCCATCTACCAGAGGGTTGTCGGCCGAAGAGTTCAACTCGGTTGTGATCTGCTTATGCGCAGAAAGAAGATCCTCTAGCTGCGGCCCGATCCATTGAGGGGAGCTGCGAAGAGCGTAACGGTCTTGCGCAAGGCCGCTTGGGTTAGACTCTTTTACGGTTTTGATTCCCTTGGCAAAAGATGAGTCCTGCAGGAACGCAAGGATGTTTTTGCTGGCCTCTATTTGGCCAGCATGTGGCCGGACAAGCGCGATGAAAGGGTGAAAGCTCTCCGCATTCGCCGTCATGGCGTCGACTGTCATAGCCGTGATGGCTTGCGTCAGCGTGGCCAAATGATGTGCCTCGTACATGACCAGCGCTGCCACCGCCGCCGAGGGAGCCGTGCCGTTGACAAGACCCACGGCCTCTTTTGGACCAAAGATGATTTTCTGGATATTCTCACGCTCAAGCGCCTCGCTGGCACTTTGAATGATAGACTTTGTGCCAAGCGTTGTGCGAACAACAACATCGGGATTGCCTTCGATTGCGCCGGCGATGTATGAGAGTGGCATCAGGTCGCCAGATGCCGAGACTGTTCCCCTCAGGGGGATGATTGGAACTACATCATGTCGTAGGAGACGGAGAATGGCCTGCAGCACTTCCAACGTGACGGCAGAATGGCCACGGGCAGTTGCGTTGCATCTGACAAACATGGAAGCACGCACCCAAGCGGTTGGATAACAGCTTATTTCCGTATGGTGCTCAAAGTTCCCGTTTGCATTATCAGCCGTCTTATCTGACTCGCGAAGGACACCATTTTGAGTCAGTTGCAGCAGAGCCAACTGTAACTTGCCCGTTTCTGTTGTGCGTGAGTCGGCGCTTCCACCGAAGCCAGTCGTTACCCCTGTAGGATGTTAACCTGACGATGATCAAATTCAGGGCGTTGAGAATTTGTGACTGTACCGTACACAGTGTTTCCACTACCAAGATACTCGGCAAGCCGAGACACGCTTGCGCGGATGCGCCGTGAAGTTGTTTCGTCCTTGGTGAGCTGTGGCTGGCATCGCCCTCTACCAAATAGCACATGAATAACGCGGAATTTCCTTGAGGGGGAATTCGGGACACCAAATTACCTCGAGACAGCCACTACAGTTGAGACCTCCAAATCCTGTCCTGTTATAATGACTTTCTGACCCGGCTTGTACGCCTCAGTATCCTCAAACAGCCTCGAAGCCAATTCGAAATGGCTATTCAAATAGACAGACATGGTTTCGATTAAGAATTCGAGGAAAGCAACAACTCTATCAGGGCTCGGGTACTGCTTGTGATTTGTGATTTGTGTTTTATGCTTAGCGAAGTGTTGCCAAATAATACCTTCAAAGGGGCGACACGACATGAACAAATAATCAAATTGGGTACCTGAATGCTCTGATTGCATTGACTAGACCATTCCACCAACAACAACCTTGAACCGTACGAACCGTCGAAGCGCTGCTGCAATTTTCCAGTAACGGACATGAACTCCACCAGAAAACATAAACCCAAGGACAACCAACGCTTTGCACATCGGAAGCTTTGACTTATTTAGGAAAGAGAATGCAAGGTCACTCCGTCGATATGCAAGGTCACTCATTGCATGCATAGTCACCGATTTTTGTCTCCTGACCACGCCACATCCAGTCTCAATTCGGCGACTTTGACGGCCATCATCTTGGCTTCATGGTGTTAGGCTTGCGGAGCCTGCTTGCATGTGGTACTAGAGAAGCTTATGATGCCGCAGGAGTATCCGTTGACTCCTACTCGTGTAAGGTTTCAACTTTGACTTCCTGATCCTACGAATCCCCGAAAAAAACAGATCTGCTTCACTCTGAAATAAATCCAACTATGCCTCTAGTCGTCTCACCCGTCGTTGAAGATGATATCCCGATCATAGTAGCGATCGAGCATGCAGCCGTGGCTCAGAGCCCGCTACATCCCCTTTCCATCGCTAGGCGAAGACTAGCTAATTTCGAGGCCAATCGAGAAGTCTCAGAAGAGGAGTATCTGAAGCGTATGGGAGATGTTGTTCGCACAGCATTTCGTCGTCGCGCAGAAGACAACACGTCCTTCTACAGGGTCACGGACACAGGCATCCCATCAGAATGCGACAAGTATCATGGAATTGTATCGTTCATCGTGTGGCGAATTGAGACACGAGATGGTTACAGCGGCAACACTGATTCTGACGAGAAAGGATGCGAGACTAGAGGTTCAACCCGTATTGCAGCATCTAGGCCGAGCCAACAAGGTGCGACCAGCCGCGACCTGACGAGGATTGATGAAGAAAGAATGAGCGCATTTTCAGAGACTGCAGTTGGGAGGGAGCTGAATCGACTTGCAGCTCTATTCAGGAAGAAGCACTTCCCTAATGAGCCCTACCTTCTTTTCGAGGTTGGAATGACGCTCCCAGCGTACTGGCGGCGTGGTGCACTTAGCCTATTGATTAAACATGCTGTGAAGGTTGCTGATGAGAGAGGTATCATATCTGCGATGCAGGCCTCGGATATGGGTTGGAGGCTGTATCAAAAATTGGGATTTGAAGTGATGAATGAGACGGTTTTGGACTTGAGGCCGTTTGGCATCAACGCCTGTATCCCCCATCGGGATATGATGCGGCGGCCCAAGGCGCTATTGAAGTCTACCGCGAAACTGTAGACTGAAATCTTTTTCTTCTTCTTTATGAAGCGCCTGTGGGAGCCAATTTCCGGCCCGCAGACTCTGCTGTCGTTTTGAGTCGAGACTGTAGTGTTAGGTGCCAAAGTAACTCCGTCTAGATTCTAGAACAAGCAGGGACTTGCACTCACTTTACTATTGTGACCAAGTGGAGCACCGCGGCTGGTGTCTTTCTTTCCTCTTTTCGCTATTTTGTCCCTCTTCTAGTTAATACGTAGGTTTTATGACAACGTAAGCCCTTGTCATGAATGTAAGCAAAGCGGTGAGCCGGGCGGGTCAAATTTGAGGCTTTTGGGGCTGCTGAATTCGAGGGCTTTTGAAGCTGCTATCGAATTAGGGCAGGTCCGCAAGTAATAATCTACTATAAAGGGACGTACCGGCCTTTAAATTTGAGCCAATTATAGCAATTTAAGGCCCTCTAAACTAATCACAGCTTACATATGTAAGTTCAAACTATATATGGCCTGTAATTGTGGTAGCGTAGCATAGTAACCACTTATTAAAGAAGCAAATTAGGTAGCTCCGCTCCCTTACTTGCCTGCCCTTTGTAATGACGCAAACCTCAAGCAAAGCGGCGCTTTGCTTAATAATTTTGTATCAGATGCCATACCAACGCTGACGTATCTGCTATGAATTGATGAACTTGCAACATAACCATTTGTGTTGGAATTAGTATCCGCCCCTGCATGCACCCTGATTGGTTGCAGCTAATAGAGTGGGGCCCAGAAAAGGGGAAGCGAGCCGGCTAAACAACATAACAGGGGGCACGATACCAATAGCTAACCCTGGCTAACGACGACTTCGATACTACTTTAACCCTGATATCTCGGTCACGCGCGCACGCATAACCTGGTTCGACCTAGAATTCGAGTTACTTGATAACGACGGCCCGCAGCTCAACCGAGGTTTGGTGGACGAAATGGAGATTGATCTGCGTGTGGCATGCCCATGATGCGACCTAAGCTAATGCATGTCACCTTGCAGCACTTTGTCTCACCTGCCGTGCTCAAGCTGTCACCATGCGTCAAACAGTAGTACCAGGATTGACTCGAACAAGCGTCAGAATCTTTGACTTTTCTCGCACTACGTTGACATACGCACATCACTAAGGGTAGATGCATCCAACAGAGGCATATGTCGAGAGCAATCAATGTACTCAAACAGAAATCCACCCAGGTACAAGAGAAGAACATATTTGTCTATTTTTGACATCTTCCCGAATCTTGTGCCACCGAATTTGACTAAAAAGAGCCCAACCAATATCTCGTCGCAAACTTACTGGACATCGTGAGCCAAATGGAAGCTGTATCGCAGAATTGTTTTGCTGACAGGGACCCTGCCAATCTCATCAGCGCGCAGTATTCAACGGGGCAAAAACAGCCGGCTAAAGTAGTAGTACATGAAATAACCGGAATCAATGTCGAGGCATGCGACAATGATTCGGCAATTGTCCCGGTTGGACTTCGTGCCGCTTGGATACTGCTTATGGCAGAGTACACCCACTCCTCCAATGTCATACTCAATACGAACACATTATTGATGACAGAGACGCCGATGATGGCAGCGGATATAGTTCTTCGCCCTTGCCATGTCATGGTGAACTGGCAGTCGACTGTTTCCGATTATCTCAGCTCAATATCGGACTCCATGCTACGCACTGAAGAGCTGGGTGAATTTTGCGACAATGTCAAAAAAGCCGGCGATGGCTGTGGTGGTCCATGCAAATTACAAGAACTTGAGTTCGGGACGACTTTTGTAGTACTAGACGGATCCATGAACTCAACCATTGGCGAAGAACACCAAACCTTATGGAACCGCGACGAATTTGTTGTGGAGTGTGTTCGATCAGGGGGGCAAAGGATCACACTTCGCTGCCATGCGAATCGGTGCCAAGATGATGTTATTTCACTAGACCGTGTCGCCTTGCAATTTGAGCACATAGCACGTCAACTCTGTGCTTCCGGGCAGAAGGATGAGATGCCTTTATTCTCACAACAAAAACTGTCCGACTTGGGCCTGGTGTGCTTCCAGGACAAGTCTCAGATCTGGAAATGGAACGCGTCAGTATCCCGGACCATAGACTGTCTTGTGCAAGACATGTTTCTTGAAATTGTCAAAGTGCATCCGCATCGTATCGCAGTTGACGCATGGGACGGAGCTCTTAGTTACTCGCAACTAGATGAAAAATCTTCAGCCCTGGGGCTCCTACTTTCGACAAGGAATATTGCCGTTGCCGGGCAGGTCGTTCCTTTGTACTTTGAGAAGACCGTATGGACGACAATCACAATCTTGGCAGTGGCCAAGGCTGGCTCCATCTTTGTCTTGCTCGATCCACAGCAGCCCACAGAGAGGATCAAGAGCATCATAGACCAATTGGGAGTCTCATGCATTCTGGCCCGGCCGGAGACTCTTGCAAGGGCTCAGTCGCTGGCGGCAAGGGTTGTTGTGGTAGACGACGCTCTACTACGCGGCCATGTCTGCTCGAAAGCGTTGTCCCCTCCAAGCGTCATCGCGAATGTGAACCCAGCACAAACATTATATATTGTCTTCACGTCCGGGAGTACCGGACAACCTAAGGGCGTACAAATCTCCCATAGGAACCTTTGCTCTGCGGTAACGTACCAAGCTAGAGAACTCGGTTTTACCGATGCACGTACTCTGGACTCATCGTCGTATAGCTTCGACGCATATGTTTTCAACACTTTTTACACCTTGCTTTCCGCTGGCTGTCTCTGCGTGTGCACCGATGTAGACCGAATGAACCGCCTCCAATCTGTTTTGCAAGATCAGCGAATCACTTTGGTGCAACTTACACCATCCTTGGCCCAAGTGCTGGACCCTGCCAGCCTTCCCCATCTCCAAACGCTCATTCTGACAGGCGAGAAGCTGGGTCAAACCGTCCTCGGGGCCTGGATTTGTTCTGCAAGAACACGTCTGATAAACGCGTATGGGCCGACAGAATGCACCATCATGTGTGCCGCCAATCTGAATGTGGATGGCATCGAAAATTTGGATAGCATTGGACAAGGAATCGGTGCGACTCTCTGGATCGCAGATGTCAACAACATCAACAGATTGGCACCCATTGGTGCAATTGGTGAGCTTGTAATCGAAGGACCACTCATTGGCCTAGGATACCTCGGTGACGAAAACAATAGCTATGGATCTCTCATCGATCCTCCAGACACTGGCTATCTGGCTGGAGTAACCCGGGCACCCCAGGCTAAGCTATTCCGCACCGGAGATCTGGCACGGTATAACGGGAATGGAACAATATCTTACATCGGAAGATCTGACACTCAAATCAAGATCAATGGACAGAGAGTCGAAGTTAGTGAGATCGAGCACTGGCTCGGACAATACTGGCCTCACGATTCGTCTCCTGTGGTTGAAGCCATCCACTGGCCATCTGGCGTCAAGCAGCTCGTTGCCTTCGTGGTACAAAACGGGGAACAGTTTGCTGCGAGACAGCGACTCCGAGACCTAATAACCCAGGGAAACTCTGCTCTTGCTTCTCATCTTCCCAGGTACATGATTCCTTCGGCGTACTTTCCTCTTCAGCATATTCCAATGACCGCTTCTGGGAAAAAGAATCGCAGGGCCTTGAGAAACCTTGCCCTCGGAGCTCCTGATGAGCTCCTGGAAGCTGTTACTGGAAAGCAAGTAGAGGATAGTATGGGCGCTGTTCGCGAGATGTCAGATCATGAGCTGAGACTCCGACAAGTATGGGCCGCTGCCCTCCATGCCGATGAATCCTCAGTCCAACTCCACGACAATTTTTTTGCAAAGGGTGACTCTTTGGCTGCTGTGAAACTCATATCATTAGCCCATAAGCAAGGAATGATGGATTTGACTGTAGCAGATGTTTTCCGTCATCCGAAACTTGTCGACCTCGCTGCACAGGCTGGCACAAAAGCTGAACAGCCGCAAGCACAGCTGCTTGACCTCAACCCTTTCTCCATGTTGGCCGGTACTTCAAACGAAGTTGAGATATTGCGAGCGGAAATCTCAAAAATGACCGGATGCGGAGCGAGTCAAATCCAAGATGCATATCTTTGCTCTCCCATACAAGAAGAAATGATGGCTCTTGCGGCAATGCGACCAAGGGACTTTATCACCCACGAGGTCCTGCGTCTGCCGGATAACATAGTGCTTTCCAGACTACTCGATGCCTTGCAACAAGTTGCCGTCCAGTTACCTATACTTCGTACTCGTATCCTCGACGTTGGCTTTGGAGGCGAACATGGCCCTTCTACCCTCGTTCAGGACGTCATTGATGAGCCGGTTCCACTTTCGTGGTACATGACTTTGGAAGCATGTTTAGTGTCTGAGAAAAATAAAGCCATGGAGCTTGGCGATGCTCTCTTCCGGCTCGGCGTGGTCAAGCCCGACTTGCCGGGGTCTACAGCAAAAAAAGAACACTGTGTTGTCCTTGTAATGCATCATGCAATTTACGATGGCTGGTTTCTGAATCTACTAATGCAAGGCATGAAAAAGTCATATGAAGGTGACTATGACGCCCCGTTGTTACCTTACCGCAACTTTATTCAGTATCTCATATCCAATGAACACAAAAAATCCGCCGACTTTTGGCTCAGTCAACTAAACAACACCAGGATCAAGCCATTCCCTGTCTATCCCAGTCTGGAGTACAAGCCGTCACCGGGGGCTTTGTGTGATCACTGTATTCCTCTTATACCGTGGAATAAGGCGAGCAATGTTACCCCAAGCACATTCATACAAGCGGCATGGTCCATTCTCCTCGCGTCGTACTCCGGGTCATCATCCGTCGTGTTTGGAACCACTGTATTAGGGAGACAAATCCCTTTGACTGGAGTCGAGAGAATTGGTGGCCCAACCATAGCAGCCGTACCAATATGCATTCAGGTCAAAAATTCAATGAAAGTGGTGGAATTTCTCCAGACCATACAAATGCAAATGGTTGAAATGATTGATTTCTCCCATTTTGGTATCAGGAACATGAAAAGATTGAGTCATAAGGCTCGAATGGCAACTGACTTCAGAACCTTCCTTGTAGTTCAGCCTCCAGTGGAGGATACTGATAGAAGTTTTCTGAGCCTTTCTAGTGGCAGTGAAGATATTACGGCCTTTAATACGTATGCGCTAATGCTTGAATGCTCGCTCGGTAAGGATTGCGGTGTTCGCATGAGGGCAAGCTTCGACCAAAATATTTTGAGCGGTGAACAGGTGCGCTCGATGATGAAACAACTAGAGGGAGTTTTAGGCATTCTTATTATAGACTGCCACTCGTACGTTAGCGATGCCATGGCTATTGCAATGTCCGGGAGTCATAGTGCAGTGTTGGAACAGCCAAACACCAGTGCGCAAATGGAAGAGATCGAGAATTCCATCAGAGGCAGCCTGCCTCCTGAGATCTCAGATGTGGCTGTTACTAAAATCGATTTGCCTTTGAGCCCTAATCCAGTTGTTGCTTTCTTTGAGGCACATACAGGAGGCAAGGGAGTGCTCGAGAGGATCTCTGCTGTATACTGCGACCAGGCACGACATCTGCCTCGTTATAATATTCCTAACCATTATCTGACGCTAGAACAGCTCCCAAGGTCTTCAAATGGACAACTGGATCGAATCTCTTTAAAGAAATGGGCGGAGAAATTTGATCTACATCAATTCAGGACCTTCTCATGGGTACCTCCAGTGCCGTGCCAGCTGGAAGGACAGGTTGAGGGTGAGATGACGGATGCAGAAGCAGTCTTCCGACGCCTTTGGGCCGATTCACTCAATATTCCCATGACTTCAGTGCATAGGAATAGCTCATTCATTTTTCTTGGGGGAGATTCTCTTGCTGCAATGAAGTTGGTTGCAGCTGCAAGGAAGTCAGGATATTCCACATCAGTTGCGCAAATTCTTGAAAAGCCTGCTTTGGCGGACATGGCAGCCTCTGCGAATCTCAACGTGGACATTTCAGCGGAAAACCAAACACCAAAACCCTTTTCACTCCTCAAACCGTCTCCAGACCCGGCGGGCTTAGCACTGATGTGCAATGTCGATCGTACGGATATTGAGGACGCATACCCATGTTCTCCTCTGCAAGAGAGCATGATGACTCGTACGATACAGCGTGGTGGGGACTACGTCTCCCAAGGTCTAGTCCAATTGTCTAAATCAGTGGACATCGGCCGTCTTCAGCGAGCATGGCACCAGGTTGCGACTCTCAACCCCATACTGCGAACTCGTATAATCGACTGGCCGGGGTCCGGTCTTCTGCAGGTGGAAGTCAACAAAGCAATAGATTGGTTAAGTTGTGATACAATTGACGACGTTCCAGAGAATTCTATGGGGCTGGGGCGGCCACTCATCCGGCTATGTATCATCAAATCGATGGGTGAGAGACGGTGTTTAGGCCCTGGCCTCCTGCTCACAGCTCATCATGCAATATACGACAGATGGAGTATGTCACTCATTCTGAGGGCTGTTGAATCCATCTACTTGACTGGAACATTTCAGGGAAAATTGAGTCCGTATAATGAATTTATACGATACTTGGTGGAGGATTTTGATCATGATTTTGCCAAAAGTTTTTGGACCGAGTACTTGTCTGGTCTCAGTGCCCGTCAGTTTCCAGTTCTGCCCAGTCAGGGTTATCAACCTACAACGGATGCATACCATAATCACTCTATCAGCAGTGTACCATGGCCAGTGAACAACACTCCAACGACTGTTTTGAAGGCTTCGTGGGCGCTGGTCGTATCTCTGTACACAAATTGCGATGATGTGTTATTTGGCATGACAGTGATGGGCCGGCAGGGACCGGTGCCTAATTCTGAGACGATTGCCGGGCCTACCATTGCCACAATCCCTATTCGGGTTCGTATAAACTGGCCTGACAGCCCAAGAGCTTTACTGCAGGACATTCAATCACACGCTGCGATGATGATACCCGCAGAGCAATATGGCCTTGGCCGTATCCGCCGCCTTAATGGTGACACAAAAGTGGCAACACAGTTTCAGTCACTGGTGATAGTCCACCCATCCGGCTACGCGGTCTTAGATGACCAGATGATTGGATTGCAACTTGGCGAAGATATCGAACAGGGAGACAGCACTGCCATCACAATCGAGTTCGCAGTAGATAATGAACCTCGGTCCAATCAGGCGGGAGTGGCACTCAAGATGACTTACGACTCAAAGATCCTAGAACTGGCACAAGTGCAGCGTATAGCATGCCTGACCGAGCATGTTCTGAGACAACTATGTGAGCACAGCGGCACAGACAAGATGACTCTAGCAAAGATAGACATGTTGACCCGGCAAGATCGTGAGACACTCTGGCAATCGAATCTGAGCGTGCCCCCCACATGCAACAACCATCTGGGCAATATGCTGGTTGATTGTATATCAAACCAGGGACTCACGGCGGCTGTGTGTGCATGGGACGGCGAACTCTCGAACAAGGATCTTTCTAAGAAAGCACGACGACTGGCTTATACTCTGGTAGTTTGTCACGGTGTTAGTCCTGGCATTGTGGTTGCCATATGCTCGGTCAAATCTGTCTGGACTCCAGTGGCCATGCTTGCTGTTCTTATTTCCGGGGGCACTGCGATGATGATAGATCCGTCACAAGAGGCGGGACGCCTCAAGATAATCACTAAGCAGGCTGGAGCGTGTTTAATATTGACAACGACCGGCACCGGGACGGTGGCGGAACAAATTGCCAGTCATATCGTGGTTATTGATAATGACTTATCATACCCATCGTCAGCGTGGAAGCTCAGAAATGATGACGATTCTTGGATTCCCCCATCAAGCCCCACAGATTCAGCTTACATTATCTTCACATCCGGTAGCACAGGAGTTCCTAAAGCGGCTGCTATATCCCATAAGAATTGTTGCAGTGCAATTATTCACCAGAACAAGGCATTGGGCTTCAAAGGGGCTGCTCGTGTACTTGATTTGTCTTCTTATGCTTTTGACGTCTGTTGGGAACATTTCTTTCAAACAATATACGCTGGTGGTTGCATCTGCATACCGACAGACCATGACTGTGTTGACGATATTGCTACAGCAATCACCCGTCTCGGCGCGAATTTCCTTCAGATGACACCATCTCTAGCCCGGACACTGGAACCATCTTCAATATCCGGCATTGAAATCGTCATGCTTTCAGGAGAGGCCTGCAGTATGCATGACGTTACAAGATGGGGACCAGCGGTCGAAGTTCGGATTGCGTATGGGCCCTGTGAATGCACACCCACAACCATGATCGCCACATATGGAAAAGATTTCCTCGATAAAGTAAACCTGGGACTTCCTTACGGGGTCAATGCTTGGATCCTGAGCTCTGTTCAACCAGATACTCTTGCCCCTGTTGGGGGGGAGGGAGAGCTTGTTGTTGAAGGTCCCCTTGTTGGTCAAGGATACATTAACTCGCCAAGGGAAAATTCTGAGTCTTTTCTCTCTGATCCAGAGTGGCTGCTGCGAGGAAGCGATACTACCCCAAATTCGGGGCGGAGAGGGCTACTATACCGTACTGGTGATCTCGTCAGGACCGATTCTCGTGGACGACTTCACTTTTTGGGCAGGAAAGACTCTCAGATCAAGATTCGCGGGCAGCGTGTCGAGTTAGAAGAGGTTGAAACGCATGTACGTGACCTTCTTGATCCCGATCTCCAGGTTGCGGTGGACGTGATAGAAGACTATCGAGGAACACCGGAGATAAAATCCCAGAGCCTTATGTTGTTCATCGCTGGTAATATTCACAAAAGCCTCACTATCGGTAGAGAGGAGGCGGCTCCTCTGATTCGAGGTCTCATAAAAAGACTCAGTACCATACTGCCAAGATATATGATACCATCTGGGTTCATTCTCTTAGAGCAAATACCTTTTACGAGATCGGGCAAAATTGATCGCAGGGTACTGCGACAAATAGGATGCCAGAAACAGGCAGAAAGCCTGCGCAGCAAAGTCCCCGGCGCCGAGCCAAGCACGGATATAGAGCGCAAGATGGCGCATTCGTGGGCTCAAGCTTTGGGTATCTCACCGCAGGCAATCAGCCGGCAGGATAGCTTTTTCGAACTGGGGGGAGACTCGCTGACAGCCATACATCTGGTTGGAATAGCTCGCAACTTTCAGTTGACTCTATCAGTCGTGATGATCTTTCAGAACCCCAACCTCGAAGACATGGCCAAGAGGGCGGAGATGGACAAGGTCTCAAACGAAGCCTCATCAAACGGCGACCTCGTCGATATGAAGCATGAACCACGGTTTGATGGAGGTCCTTGGCTACCCAAACCCTCTGAGGTCTCTAAAATGCTGCATGCGGATGCGCA
This sequence comes from Metarhizium brunneum, assembly GCF_013426205.1. Taxonomy (NCBI): domain Eukaryota; kingdom Fungi; phylum Ascomycota; class Sordariomycetes; order Hypocreales; family Clavicipitaceae; genus Metarhizium; species Metarhizium brunneum. Next base: position 2,006,324 of record NC_089428.1, read on the forward strand.
GCACATCGGAGACATCTTGCCCGTGACCGACTTCCAAGCGTATGCTATCAGATGCAACCTCGCCATGCCACGAACCGAATGGAACTATTTTGCTCTAAAATTTCAGGACTTGGAGGACCCGGAGCCGGTAAATGAAGATCAAATCCGTCGAATATGCCATGCACTGGTCGAGCGAATAGACATCTTTCGAACTATTTTTCTGCGGCATCAAGGTGGCTATTTCCAAATGCTTCTTGATCGTGTTGAACCGCATGTGAGCGTCAGTCGGGTGACGGGTTCGCTAGATGCAGCTTGCAAAACCATATGCCAACAAGATCTCACTGAGCGTCTTAACCCAGCATTGCCCTTTATCAAATTCTTCATAGTCCGGCGCCAGGACGCAGCGGAAGCTTGTCTCGTCATTGGCTTATCACATGCCTGCTACGATGGCATAAGTTTGCCATACTTGGCAGAGTGTATTGGAGCTCTTCACGACAGGCGCCCTTTGCCTCAGATGAGCTCCTTCTTCAGCTACCTCAAAGATACCATGTCGCAAGCCAAGACTACATGTGGTCTCACTTTCTGGAGATCAGTCTTGAAAGGAAGTCCGCCACCGACCAGTCTCTCCCCGAATGGCGCTGATGTCCTTGCCACTAACACCGACCGCTGCCGCCTCGAGCATCAAGTGGTAGCTCGCTGCTTCCCCAAGAAGGTGACAGCTGCGACTTTTTTCATCGGAGCGTTGGCCGTCTCGATGGCTTCCGTGAGCGGTCAAGATGAGATCATTCTTGGCCGCGGAGTCTCGGGACGTGCACTAGCTGTTGAAAGAAATCACTACAGAGTAATTGGGCCATGTCTAAACATTATTCCCGCACGAATTAATTGCCAGAATCCTGAAAAGATTATCGACATGCTTATGGCGATTCAAGAGCAGTTCATCGCCGCCGTTCCCCACGAGACCCTTGGCTTGTCGGACATCGTTAGGCACTGCACAGACTGGGCGCCTGAAACCCAGTACGGCTGTGTCTTTTACTATCAGAGCGCTGCGGAGCCAGTCACTCGGATTGCAGGCCACGACGAATACCTGACGCCGTTGCAGCTGGTCAGAGCCGACCCTCCTGAACCGTTGCGTGTCGACGTGACGCCGCGCGGAGGGGACGACTACCTCCTGGAGATTTCCACACCCTCATTGGGAAACAGAGTGAATGAATCTCGTGCATTGCTGGATTGTATGGTGCATTGGGTGTCTGAGTGGGAGAGGACAAGGCCAGTTGACAGAATGGAGAGGCGAGACCGTTGACATTGTGCGTTTTGTAACTCCGTGCTAGATAAACATCAGGGTTTTTGGGGGGCGGAGGGATTAATAATTTAAATACCCGTCTGAAGCAAGTAATGCTTGGCAATGTATTCTACTGGAAATCAAGTCACTAATGATCAAGTTTCTTATACCCGGTCCGAGGACCGTAAGGAGAGAATCGTCGCTTGCAGCACAGTTTGAAGAACGGGAATTGTCTTGGCATTATCTCCATGCTAATGCATCGCTATGCACTCAAGTCCACTCATTTTTCATTGAAAAATGGTTGTCCCCTGATGAGAAACGGTCAAGTTTGATTACTTTTCAATAACAGTATCCTCGTTCTTAACCCTGACACAGTCGTCCGCAGCATAGTGTTGGTCAGCTAATCACAACGTAAATTATGTTAGTAGTCTACACACTTGTATGAGGCGCAAAATGACATCAAAGATGAAACTCAACTCACCCCACACTGGGAACTTGATGAGTTCGTCAAGGTTTCCATTCATTACGTATGCTACTGCAGATTGGAAGGTTCCCTTTGGCAAGTAGATATCATGTCTCGCACCATTGCTGTCCATGAACCTGTAATGGTTAGGCTCAACCACAGCACCGCAATCCAATGGCGGACTCTGGTTGACATTTCGGCCGAAAGTCTTCTTTGAGTCTGGGAATCCTGTTCCGACGATTTTGAATGCAGGCCCGGAGCCGAGAAACCAATTGGCGGCGCAAGTTGCTCCGCCCCCAGCACCTAGACAGCACTCAGCATCGGCGCCGATGCGGCAGGCATTGAGCGAGCCGATGTGACATCTGGCCTGATTGTATGTGTAGACGTCATTGCCAACTCGACAGTCGACACACTCTGCGAAGGCGCAAAACGGCGCAGCTGACTGACAGCAGCTTCCCGCACTCATGTTCTCACAAGTCATCGGGCTTCCTGAGCATCCACCGCCGTTATAAAATGAAATTCTTTTGCCAGATATGGCCGGAATGGTGACGATAACATTGAGCCACAATATTTTCCAAATGAAGGAAACCATGATGATGTTCAAAACAGTACTAAGGATTGATATGTAAGATGTCAAGTGGGATGGGGCATGCTAGGCGATGACCAAGACCAAGTTAAGCGAATGACTTGACTCTCAACAACAGAAGCTGGAAGCGATCTGGATATAATTTAATGAATTGTAAATTATAATGGCTCAAACCAAGTGTCCTGGGAGCTGCAACACTTTGATCCTACAACTGTTCCCTCCACCGGACTACACGATAATCGGCGCGATGCATGTTGACCCTGCAGGTGACAGTGGCCATGCAGGCTACCGTTGACCGTGGAGAATGTTGCCCTACATGTACCCAGATACCCTGCGAGTGCGCCGTTGACACTTTGCAAGTGACCCGTGCCACCATTTCATCGATGATTGACGTTACGGTTGGTTGGCCCTCCGCATTCCCCCTCACCAGGCAACCAAGTAAGCAGCGCTCTTCAGTCACATCCTCAGCGCTGCCTTGGTCGTCCACATCAAGTCAAACGTCCTCAACGACTACGAAGAAGTGCTCCGGATTTCATGAGCACAGACTCACAAGAAATACCACCCTCAGTTGATTTGCTCTTCCTGTCATCAGCTCCTTGGCGTGCTGTTGGGTTGAAAAAGAGTCCTCATATCCTGTGTGACTACACGAACGGATGCAACAAGTCGCTCTGTCGTGGCTAAATAGGGAATTTCGCGGCTTGAACAACATGACTTCCAACACAGAAGAGAGCGGCAAGTCATTCTCGTCAACGCGACCGCCTCAAAAACCCCAAATGCCACCAGTTTTCCACCCCATCACGGGAGAGAAACTCCCAGCTGGCTATACACTCGCAGCGGATACGAACAGATACGATTATACAGACGATCAGGGTATCCATCGGTCGATTTACATGCCTAAAGGGACCGCAAGTGCAGCTCGCAGGTATGCTGCCGAGAATAATTATACAGAGTTGGCAAAATTCCCAATTTGGTGTAGGTTTATTTCTTATACTGTACGCATTGTACTTCGTACCAGCTTCCCAAGAGATACTGACTCGATATACCTATGCAGCGGGCCAGGGATATGCCCCAGAAGATTACAATATTATCGGACCAGATGGGGAAAGCCATAATTGCCAGGATTTCATGATTGAGAAGAAAAGGAACTGACCGCGCAATTACAAAAGTGTCTATTCTAGCTTTGCTTGCCAGGGCCAAATAGTCAACTACTGACACTCTGACAATGTTTCGCAGTAATAAGTGTACTAGCTATTAGCAGGAATCAAGATATTTTCGCCCCCCGTGCGAGGAGGCTCTGCACTAATACTTCGTCCTGTGACATGACTGCCAACTCTAGTGGTGTTGTGCCCGATGAATCAGTTGCATTGATATCTGCGCCATAGCTCAATAGCAACTCTACCATTGAAGTTCTCCTGTATTGCACAGCCAAGTGAATAGGGAAAGAGCCGGTCTTGTCCGGGGTATTGACATCTGCACCGTTCAGAATAAGCAAACGCGCGATCACCACTGAACCCCCCTTCAATGTCATTAGCAGCATGTTGGAAGAAACTTGACGGGAAACTCTACTTTCCATGCTGCTTTTCGTGTAGTCGCAGGGCTCGAGGAAACAAGTTGAGGAGGCCTAGACATGTACTATGTTAGCCAACTCGATTGCAGTGATGATGAGCACCGCAATCCAGCTGACGCTCGGCTGTACTTGGTCTATGCTAGTTTGCTGCGTGGTATGAAATAAAGAAGAAAAAGAAAAAGAAAAAGAAAAACAAACAAATCGATCAAAAGGATACGCACCTCGGATGGGAGAAGTTCTTCCTCAAAATAAGAAGGCAACGTCGAGTTATTCCTCGAGATTGACAAGTGTGTTTGGCCTGCTAAATCAGTGCAATCCAAGAATTGCTGCTCGGTTTGTCCGATTATTTGCCCAGAGTCTGTCGAGTAGTCTCCAAACCCATCCTGGGAAGGAGTAAAAATATCAGAGCAGTCTCCATGTTGGTGGTGCGTTGTAGTGACGGAACTCATTGCGGTTTCCAGATCGTAGAGCGGCGCGTTAAGAACGGTGTCTGAGCCCACCGGGTTCCGCCCGCCGTCTTGTGTAGTTGTCTCGAGCAGATGCATTGTAGGCTGAGCTTCTAACTGCAGTTCAAGATCGTCGCGTCAGGAAAAGAAGGACATCTGGAGCAACTTGGCATGCGACCGACAACTTGCCTGCTGATTCCCCTCGTTGGCTCTCGTATTTGACTCGGCCCGGTCAGGTTGCATGTTTAAAGCATCAACTTGAAGATTTTCCGGTAGACTTGAGCGTTGCCGCGCACCTACATCCAGAGATCAGCTTGTTTATAATCGTCAATACGATGAGGTGGCAAGGCCGAAGTCTGACGCACGAGATCTGCGTTTGGAGACGCGGTTACGCTCACGCCTTCGCTCCATGTCAATATTTGAAGCCGGAGGTTGATTGAGAAAAAACATCATTTCAACATTTTGGCCGAATCCTCACCTGGGAGATATGAGATACTCTTGCACTACTTAAACTTGACCCCATTAGGTAAAGCTAGCAGCTTTATCCTCTCATTGTGCTGCGTGCAAAGAGAACTCGGCTTGTTGGCCGTGCGAGTACGTCTCTGTCGGTGTCTCCGTTCTTCATTCGACAGCAAAACTCCCTTTCACAAAACGTCCTAACCCATTGATTCTATTACTGTACCGTGTTTCCTCCTCGTGTCACTGCACGTGGAGGCGGTCTTACCAACAGCATATGCATGCATTAACTATTGCGGTTTAGATCGTTGAAACTTCGCTTGCCCGTACCGCTTCGCTAGTGACGCGAGTGAGTAATCCTGGCACGATTCGTGCACCATTGCTGGGAGAGCAAATGCGTCACCGGCATGGCTTGCTGCAACAGGTTTTACGAAGTAGGCTGAGGAAATGGCGTTTCCAACAACAGTCGTGCCGCTTAGGGGATTAACCAACATATCATAATGATCCATCTCTAATAACGTTGGGCAATGGAATGTTTCCTTCGGGTAACTTCCGTGGTCCGAACATTGAATGCCCCTACAGCACTGGGCAAGCAAAACCGGAGGGCATTAAATAGACCAACATCTGTTCAAGAACTTTTCAAACCATAGGTACGGAGTAGCCAGGACCAACTTCTTGAAGCAGAGGTAGAATGATTAATTATTCCAGCTGTGGCAAAGACCGCGTCATATCAAGCGTTATATTCGCTTACCTCGTATCCTCAACGTAGCAAAACAAACAAGCAGCCATCTTCACCCAGTGCCAGGGACAACGTTGGTTAGTTGGCCTCGGTCGTAATACATAGCTAGAGGTAATGGCCTCGAAACCGGGGTCCTTGCATCCAAGTACACTTTTACTACTCGTTTCTGTATCCGTACTTGCTTCATGAACTGGCATCTGAATCTGTCAAGTTCATTCTAAGCCATTCCGAGTCCGCTCAAGCTGTCGCGGCAGGCGGATACAAAGGACCAATCCGCCAGCCCCAGAGAAAAGAATTGAGGCGACCATGTATGGGAGTCCTACCCAAATTCCACCCATGGCAAGGCCCCGACGGAAAGAGAGAGCCAAGACGGGTCCGGATACCATGGCGCCAAAGCTTTGTGCCAAAGCGATGGCCGTGTTGAGAGCTCCAGCTTGTGACGGCAAAACCAGAGAGGTTGCCAGGCTGCGGAGTGCCGCATAATAGCCCCAGCCAAAGGCAAAACTGACGACTCCTGCCGTGAAAGTTTCAGATTGCTGCGAAAGAGCCATGATGGCCGTGCCTACCATCAAGAGAAACACGCTCCCCTGCACGAGAAAAAGGTCGGCTCTGACGGTTGACATGTGCTTCAACATCAAAAAGGAGAACCGAGGCAACAGGAATAAGAGGCTCAATAAGTTAATGACGCCTTTGATAGTTATTAGAAGGCTTGATTGTGCAATAGTCCACGAGAACTTCTTTGATGCATATTGGACGACAAACTGCAGAGCCTCTCTTCCAATGCTTGCCATCAAAAATGATGCTGTGACTAGAAGTATGTTCATCATGACTTTGGCACTAATCCCATGACCGCGGAAGAGCGACCATTTTTGCAACAAGGACCGAATGGAAAAGACGTGTTTTCGGGTCCCTTGTTGGTCATCAGGCCAGGCACGCCGCTCTTCCAACGGTGCTTCTCGCCGAGAACGTGCTGGCATCGTTTCAGGGAGCGCAAAAGCAGCCGCAAGGCCGATGAACTCGAAAGCGACACCGGCCAAAAACGGAAACCAAGGCGTCCATGACATTGCGAGAGCGCTAGACGGAGTTGCCAGAAGCTCGCCGAGCAAGATAATGGCCGACAACCTGAAAAAGATGGACGACCGTTGTGAAGCCGGAAAAACATCTGTTATGATGGTGAAGGCCATGGATGTTGCAATCTGAGGTCCTCCTCCAATCAATTGCAATAGCGGCGCGGCCCAAATGGCCTCGGCAGGGATTCTATCGCTCGTCCCAAGTATGAATCGAACTACCATCTCTTCCAATATGAGGCCAATCAAGCTGAGCAGTAAAACAGGTTTTCTGCCGAATCTGTCTGCAGCGAAGCCGTACGGAAGAGCCAAGATGATGCCGGGAACCTGGTTGCAGAAGGCCATCCATCCGACCAAGATGGCCAGCTCAGCTTGGATGCCATCCGCCTTGCAATCTGGGCCTGACGCATCGCCTGGTCTTGCAATGCCATGTCTTCTGCAGACAATTTGCTCCAGAATGTCTATTTGAGGCGCGAAGGACAAGTAGTTTCCAAAGTCAATGGCGATGATGCAGATGCCGACCAATATCAGGACTGTTCTGGCGCTGATGTTTGATGTCTGCTCATCTTCTTGATTGTATTCGCGACATGTTGACTGTCCTAGGAGTGGTGTCGTTTCGGCCCTGGCCTCGTGGACCGAGTCGTGCGTTGTGGCCATGGCGGAATCTGTGGTGTCTGGTAAGATTCGAAGAAAACATCAATGTCCCATGTAGGCTTTGTGAAAGCTACGTGGTTCAAAAAAAAAAAGGGAACATTGGCTTGGCCGAAATCCACGAGGGACGTGTGTCCGAGCAAGACGGTCCAGATGGACCGAATCAACGATTCGGTTGACGAAACAGCACAGGGCCACGCGCAACGTGTGGCCATTGATGCCTGGCTTGTCATCAACAAGGACCCAGCACGTCAATTTACTATTTGATTGACTCCGTACGTGGCGACCTTTTGCAGCGAGCATGCGCAACTCTGACTTTGAACATTGCATTGACCAGACAACATTGGAGGAGGCCGGCTGGGGGTACCAGATTGGCCCATCGACGGCACGGCACGGCACAGCCACCCCCTCCTTCATGTCAAGTCAATCAACTTCATCCAATTGACCAGACGTCGACTTGACTCTTTTCGGGCATTTCACAGTCCGTGTGGTGTGCACAAGTTGACTCACAACAACATGTGTTGAACCAACCAGCATGACAGGCGGGTTAAGGGGGGCGCCATGGCTGAGTATGGAATGCGCCGAGACAGACTGGAGTTGACGCTTGCGCACACGCACCCAGTATGCATCTGGGGGTCGGGGCATCATTGATGCTCACATGGCCACCGGACGCCACTGCAGATGGTCGTCCAGAAAGGGAAGCTAGCATTGAACTGCGTTGGGAGTCGATATGCAGCCATGAGGCGCAAAATCTCTGGTCAGCGCGGCCAACATGCCTTGAGATGAAAACGATGGAGTCATCCCGGTCGTCTACCAGTCGGTGCGTCACTTCAACAATTGTCTCTGAATGGCCATCGTCAGCCTCCTCAGCTTAAAGTCATTCGTTTCTCATGAGACAGACTGCCGCTGCTAAACGTTGGCAATGACTGAGCCAACTCTCTCACCCGATCCGCATGCCGCGCAAACCATCCTCGCTCAAGACCAGGCCCAAGAGAAGAAGACCGTCCATGCTCGCACAACAGAGGCGGAGACCGATCCATACAATGTTGCATGGAATGGACATGGCGATGTGTCAAATCCCAAAAACTGGTCCGCACGGTCGCGATGGGTTCAGTTGACCATCCTTGGCTTGTTGAACTTTGTCACGTAGGTCTTCGTCTCTTGATCTGACTCATTTGGAGACACGTGCAAGTTTCCAGTTTCCAGGCATTGGTTGCATACTTACCTTCGTATGTCACTGTATTGTAGATGCTTGTCCTCCTCTATGCTCGCACCAGCCCTCTCAAGTTTGGTGTCTGATCTCGACACTCACAACTCTGCGTTAACCTCGCTATCGCTGTCGATATATGTTGTAGGCTTTGCCTTGGGACCACTCATCACTGCACCACTATCAGAAATGTACGGAAGAATCATTGTGTACCATATTTCCAGCCTCTTATTCCTCGCCTTCACCTCCGCCTCCGCCGCGAGTAGTAATATTGGCATGTTTATCGCCTTCCGCTTTTTCTCTGGCTGCGTAGGAATTACACCTGCCGCTTTGCTTGGCGGGTCTATCGGTGATCTCATGCCACCCTCGAGTATGGGTAAAGCGACTGGAAGTATAGCTATAGGATCTTTGATCGCACCTGTGAGTGGAATCATAGACGAGCAAAATACACAAGCTGACAAGTTCTGCAGCTTATCGCCCCCGTGATTGGAGGCTATTTGAGTGAGTACGCAGGATGGAGATGGGTCTTGTGGCTGAACACCATTCTGGTTCGTATAGGAAGTTATGAAATGTCTGGTGCGTCATCGGGAAAGAAACGCTGACTTATTCAACCACTGTTAGTATGGAGCAATTGCTGTCCCATCACTGTTCATTCTTCGAGAAACTTACGCGCCGATTTTACTGTCGCGCAAGGCAAGACGTCTGCGTAGAGAGACGGGAGATTCGCGATACAGATACTGCTTAGACTCCAACACAAGTCGGACACCAGCTTTCAAGGAAGCTTTAGTACGCCCACTACAGTTTCTAGTCACGTCCCCAATTGTCTTTATATTATCGTGGGAGGTAGCTATCGTATATGGAGTTCAATATCTCGTTTTCACCACCCTGGCACTGGTATTTGAGCAGCGATACCAATTTTCAGCGGGCTCAGCGGGTCTCACCTATCTCGGTGACGGAATCGGTGCGATTGCTGGTGAGTTTCTCAACCTTGTTCCGTTAAATGGCGAAACGGTTGTGAACATCTAGCTTAACCCACGTTTGCATGATATCGCTGACGGCAAATCTTGATGTGTCTTCTAGGAGTCTTCGCAACCGCCATGGCAATGGACAAAATAGCAAAGAAAAAAGCCAGCATAGACACACAATCTGCCCCGGAGAAAGTGCTCTGGCTGCTTATCCCGGCCGGCATTCTTGTCCCGGCCGGGTTGTTCTGGTATGGGTGGTCGGTGGAAGCGAAAAGTTTCTGGCTTGTGCCACTGATCGGTCTTGGTGTGTTTGGTTTTGCCATTATGGCTGTTTTCATGCCTGTCCAAGTATATCTGATCCGTGCCTTTGACCACCACTCAACATCCGCATTGGCGGCCAACAACTTGTTGCGCAGCATTCTTGGCGCTGTCCTACCGCTTGCTGGTTTGGACATGTATGCGACGCTGGGATATGGTTGGGGCAACAGCCTGTTGGCATTCGTCTCGCTGGCCACGATTCCTCTTACGATACTACTGGTATATCGGGGTGGCAACATGAGAGAGAAGGATCATAATATACCCAAGATTCGTTCATAGGGCTGTTGAGGCCCAGAGAGGCTGGTTCGTTCTTCATTGCAAGAGGATGTGCGTGTTGATGCGATTACATCAAGAAAGAAAGCCAAAAAGACGGACATGCGATTCTGAATAAAGCTAGCCCACTCGAGTGAACATGTTGACAAATTAGGAACATTCATAAGAGGAAGTTTTTTCCAGCCGTAATATAATCAAGCTAGAGCTGATCATGTTGAATTAATCAGCTAGTTTCATACTAAAACTAAAGGCTAGGAAAATAACAAAAAACAAGTCAACAAATGAAAGGGTATCTACATGCAAGCCGAAGCGCATACTTATAGATACCCTTGACAAAAAAAGCAATATAAAGAGTGTAGTGTAAGAAAGCAAACGTAGGTAACATTTGAAGCCTCAATTCCCGCCCCCCCCCGCCTTGCATGGGCATTTCTCCTCCGCTATTTTCGTATCCGTATCCGGTTCGAAGAGTACGCGGATGAAATGAGTTGTCCAGGAAGCACGTCGTCTTGATTTGTTTTCCGTACCCTATCGGATAGCCACACCTGGAAACTCTGCCATGCATATTGAAGGTAATAGCCAAACGTGCAAAGCTCAAGTGGTCTTGGGTTGTTGGAGCAGTTGCACCACTTCATACGCCTCTCGTATGCTATAGTGAAGCTTGTCCTTATCCTCACACACCGCCGAGTTCTGACCCCAACAACGATCGCATGATTGCCGCGTAGATAAATCGCAGAAAGGACAAGGCTTCAATTCGAGACTCTCTATAAGTGACTTCTCGCAGCAACGACATGTGTGACAACTCGACATGTGGTCAAACAGTTCAGAAAAAGTGGACCTTTTCGAAGAACATATCGGACATGTGACCTCGTATTCTTGACGAGAAGTCTTCTTATAGTCGAAAACCTGGATACGAGAATCCAACCGGCCACGTCCTCGAGCAGACGTCTGGTTAGTCGCATCGTTCCTAGTAGTTGCTTTTGTATTAGTGATGGCATGATGCATAGTGCGAAGCTCAAGGAACATACCCAGCTGCATTTTGTTGTTGCTCTGCCATTATGAGGGCCTTGATGGGTGGTATTGTAATTGTCTCTTGAGAGGATGGAGCTTTGGATGTTGCTGAGTAGAAAAGCCTAGGGACCCGCGAAAAGGGAGGGAGGGAGCACATGGCCCTTTAAATAGAGCATGAAACCTGGATTCACTACACTACGCAGGTGTCAAAGGCCTAGGTGCACAGGGTTTGTTTTTGCCAGTGCACTGCCTAGTCAAGACCATAAAGTTGGCATGCTGTTTCAGTGAAGGAAGTGAGGCTTTGTCCTACCATGAATTCACTGCCCTACCTCACAAAGACACTAAAGAGCACACATGTTAAGTCTTAGATGTACATGTTCTGCTCAAGACATGTAGTCGTAGTAGACTGGGTAGTTCAGTCGGTGTCAAGACCGCCCTTGATCTTCAACAGCCTTTGTGTTTCTGCAACACCTAGTTTCATCGTGCCGCCACAACCGCCGCACCTACCACTCTCAGAAAGCTGTGCGCGCTGCTTGACCAAGCTCTCCTTCACGGCTGTGGTCTGTGACCCGGGATGGCTGCTTTTATTCTTTGTCGATTCTTTGTCCGGTCGATGTGGCGTGATCAAGGTTGCGACAGTCATAGCTCCCTCTATGAAACGGCCTTTCTGCAAGTCGTGCTGCATTAAATTCTGCCCACTAGTCGAACATAAGACGCTGCTAATCGCACGTGCCAGTAGCGTAAACTGATCATGTGGCAGTAACAGGGAATCTTAGAACATAAAGATCTGTGACTGTCACACGGTCAAGACCTGAACAGAGGTATCAGACTGTAAAGGTTACACAACAACAACAACAAAGAAAGGTGTTACGAGAGCCCGGTGTCAGACCACGAGCGAGGGCTGCCTCGGGCATAAGCCCTTACTGACTTCTTGTATTTATAGGGGCCTCCCGCCCCTTAGGGCCTCGTAGAAACCCAAGGACCTTTAATAACTTAAAGTTAATTATTATAGTTTAAATTAAGTCCTCTATTCCACGCCCAGTGATCCTGCCCTTGTCACAGTGAGGACAGCATTAACGCGGCAGGCAAGACTATCGCGAGAGCAGGAGGATGCGTGAATGTGGACAGAAATTAAAGTGATAGGAAACCTGTGTATTCGGTAGATGTTCAATTAACGCTCTAAGGTTGGCTTTGTAGGAGCGGCTACCAGTTCCATAATAGTCGATAGTTGGTGTTTTCCATTCACCCAATGACCCTTTGTCCAACGCTACGGCGAGCTTGCGACATTAGTACTATGAGGATATACAATGGCCCGTTTTGAACATAAGTGGGTAAAAGAATAGTTATATTTATTTTCTACAACCTCCGAGAGAAGTCTTTGAGTTAATTCAATCAGATCCTAGGGACCTCGCCCTTATACATCGTGTGACTTGCGTGGTCAGTTGCGGTTCCCTGGCCTTAACACGGCCAAGATATACTGTGGCCAGATGTGTCGCATGATTATCTGGCTCATATTTTTTTATTTATTCTTTTATTCACGCAACTTAATTATATATACTGTGATAAATACAAGAAAGAAGACATAGCAAGCCTCTGTCATCAACCGAGGTTACGCATTTTATATGAAAGACGCAAGCGAAGCCTCTAGTTTCGTAATCGCCAAACTATTAGACCGCCTTGTCCGGGAAATTATCAATTTAGCATGGCAGGAACCAATCTCTGAAAGCAAAGGCAAGCACCGTGCTCGGTTCGAGCCGCTCAGTGTGCAAATTGTAATTATTTGTATTTAGATACCCTACTTAACCGTCTATTCCGAGTGAGGAAAACCCTTTAAATGGGAAAAAAAACCTCACCTCCTCTCCTAGATCCCCGCCTATCTCCCGACCCGCATAGTAGCATATTCGTCATTATTGCTGCATGTGGTTATTCTCTCCTACATCCAAGTGCCCCCCTGCCTTCATGATTTCGCTGAGGGGACGACCCCAGAAACAAATTGGTTCTCTTGTCTTTCCGAAATAGCTGATGTAGTGAGAGTCCGATGAGCATTCCTTTTCCCCGGTCCCGGGACACCGGGCACATCCTGGACGCGGCGGCGCCTTGTTTCCATTGTCGTCATAAGCGCACTCACAACGTTCCACAGGCTTTTTGCTCAAAGGAAATTTACACCATTCACATATGCATTTTCCCCTATGATCTTCTGCGCCTTCCATGGTTGCAAATTCAACTAGGCATCGACGGCACAAAAACATTTTGGATTCAGGATCGAATAAAAATCGGGTGCATTTTATCTTGTGCCTGTCCCTCCTTCCTTTAAATTCGGATCCACATTGCTCGCAAGGTTTTCTAAACTCAGTGGTTAGTGCATGTCTCCGATCTCTTTCTTCCCGAATTTCACGAGAGATAAGCACTTACTTCCTTCCCATGGTGATGATAACTCGAGGGTGTTCTTGCAGAGTGATGGCGATATTTGAACTTTGTAGTGTATAGGCCGACCGCGTGGGGAATAACTGCTGCGATGAGAGTAGCTGCTGGTTGTTTTCGTGGATGAGGATGAGCAATGGATTGCTTCGGTAGCGGCAGCTGTCGGCCTTTATATAGTGAAGAAGATAGAGAGGCTGCTTCAATGAACCATTTGCTTTATTTCATACACTGCTGTATTGGTTATAAGTTTAAGCTGTTTGTGAATGATTCTTGGAACAATCACAGGCTGCGTCATGAACATCCGCATAATCGTTAACAGTAACTATTCCATAATGAATCTTTTAGTTTTTCTTTTTTTACAAGTCTGCGTGCTTTATTATTTTCCACTGAGCTTCTTTGGCAGCTTCATGGGTGTGCTACTGCGGAAGCTAAGGAGACAAAGTCACAGCTCCCCCTCCCACCCCGATTTCGAAAAGAAGATAGGGCTCATTATGGAAGTGCTTCTTCCTGAATAGAGCTGCAAGTCGATTCACCTCCCTCCCAAATTAATATCCTAACTGATTAAAAACCCAACCGCCGTCCTTAGTTCGAGCCACTTGGTGTGCAAATCGTAAACATTTGAATTCAAACACGCTACTTATTTGTCTAGTTAGAGTGAGGAAAACCCTTAGAATGGGGAAAAAAACCTGCTCTCCCAGATCCAACCATGTCTCCGGGCCGGGATCGTAGCGTTATCGCTACCGTTGCCGGCCATCCTCCCACACATTCAGTGCACACATTGCACTCGATAGGTAGTAAGCCACCTAGCTTACTGCATTCCAGTTCGGTATTGAACCGATTTACCAATGATGATATCCTCAGGCTTCAAGCCTTCTTTCCCTTCTTTCCCTTTCGCGGATATTATGTGATTTTCCGCTGAGCAGGGATTCGTCACCATGGGCCCGCCACACTCCGAACAACAGCAGCGATCTAAATGAAGAACTGCATTACCCAGATTGTCATACTGTCTTTTACATCGACGGCAGGTCCAACGGCGTGGGCACCAATAGTCGGATAAAAAAAACCGAGTGCAATTGCGCAAGTGGCTTGCCATGGACGCGACTGGAACGTTGTGTGAACAGAAATCGCATCGTTCCCTAAATCTAGAGGTTAGAGCACGTCCTAGATATCTTTATTTGCCTTAAGTTTTTCGGGGGATGAGCACCTACACTTCGGTTGAAGCCATTTCGGCGACAACTCGGCGGAGGTTTGCAAAATGCTGGTGATGTTTGAACTTTGCGGCGTATAGATTGACAGTGTAGGGAATATTTACTTGGATGAGAGTAGTTGCTGGCAGTTTGATGTCGATGATAATGAAGGATTGGTAGTGTCGGTAGCTGCAACTGTCGGCATTTATGAAGGCGAGACGATGAACTGGGTTTTTTAGTCTACGCCTTGTCTTATTTTATAAGCTGTTATGTTTGTTGTAAGTTCTATTTGTTCTTGGATGGACCAGGTACGGCGCATATGTCTGGGAATGTTTGTCCGAACAGTTGTAAGCTGCGTCAGAAACGTCCACATGATCGTTAACGGCGGCCATTGCACAGTAGTTCTTGCCTTTCTTCTTCTTTTATAAGTCTTCGTGCTTTATTGTTTTCTACTGAGCTTCTTTGGCAGCTTCATGCGTGCCACTCTCAGCTCCCCATCCCACCCCGATTCCCAGCGATTCGGTCTTGCTGTCCTCAATGGTTGGGTGTGAAAGGATGCGGTACAAATAGCCCCAGATGTCGAATGTTGCAATGTGTGGTGCGCCTTTCATTTTCATGTGCGGCACACTTTTATTGTGACACCCAGTCTTTGTCAAGATATCTGGTACACGGAGCCGGCGGCTCACCCAAGTACCGCAGCATAGGCGAAACGCTCCAGACTAGGTCTTTGTACTTCTTACTTGATCCGATTTAAAACGCCGACGATTGTTAGCATTTAGAAGCCATGGAAGCCCCTGCGATGCATATCATATGTTAGGACCACCGCCTTTGCATCGACTACAATGAAGTCGGATTTGGTAAGCGAGACGTCGAGTGTTGCACGGTTAGGCCGTAACAAAGGCGTCGAGCCAACAGAGGTCACGTAAAGGAGGCATCAGGAGACCTGGATCGGGGCCCCATGCCACACGGTTACAGGAGGGATACGAGCACGGGACCTCAAAGAACCGAAGACCCCCGCGACACCTTGTACTCCAAGAGCCTTTCAGTTAACGAGGCCTCGAGGAAAACCAAGGGCCTTAATACAAAATACTATTATTAGATGAATTGAGGTATTGCGCCAATCCTTTGCCCCTTGTCACAAGAGGGCTCCGGGGCGATGTGCCCTTCTTGCGTTTTGAACAACCCCCCCATTGCCGAACGGACCACTCTGATAAACGCCTTGACGTGCTCTCCCCTGACACAACGGAGTTTGAATGCCACATTGTTTACGAATCCCATGTTCGAGAAAGCATCCATGCTGCGGTTGTTCTGTTTGCATTTTCCATGAAAGAAGTGGTTGAGATAAAGCCCCTTATTACAATGCCCAAGGCGTCAACCAGACTGCTCTCCATTGCCGCGACAAGGTTTCGGAAATTGCTCGGAGAGAAGCGGTGTGCCAGGGACACAGACCAGATCTATCGTGGAAAGGCCAGGTCATTCCGTTGGGTGGTTCTCTCTCAAGGTCCCAGCATTTAAATTGTTACACGGATGACACGTTGCCATGAAGACACGGGCCAAACCTTGATCCCGACGATAGTTACACAAGGGCTCGGATCACGAGACCTAGGGTAAAGTCCCTTACCACTTCTTGATATAAATAACGGTCTTTTGCTCTTAGGGCTTTAAGGAAAACTAAGGACCTTTGATATCAAAGCAAAGTATTAGATGCATACGACTGTTGTTCTAAGCCCCTAAATATTAGGCCTTGTTACATAGATGCACACACGGCTGTTTATTATGTCGAAACATTTTGTGGACTGAGACTTTACTGGCTATTATAGAGAAGATTGTTCGCTGTGACAAAATGGAACGGCTTGTGTTGAAGGGCGTAGGACAATATCGCATCCGGCTAATAATTCGCTTCAATATTAAAGGTCTGGTCCTTCCTTGGTTCTTGTTGGAATGGTTGCAGCACCAGAAGTGATGTATGTATTTGATTGGTTGCAGCCACCGGAGTGGGGCCCCAAAAGGGATGGCGAGCCGGCTGAGGTAAGCCGGCTCAACACCATAAAATGGAGCCCACAAAGCCAAACGTAGATTTGAATGTCATCAAGTTGTTTGTGCATACACTTGAACCCGATGTCTCGATCGTTTATGCATGCACGTTTTTTTATATCAAACAGCGGTGAGTAATTGAGCCTGCGCGTCTGAGGCTTCCACTAGGTCTCGAGCCCTCATGTATGTTATAATGGATATTTGACAGCAAATATCAATTGTATTGCTTGTGCTTGTGAGAACTAGCTACGATGCTAACAAGCCGGGAGTGTGTGATGCTGTGGGCATCGCGTGAGTCTGAACTCATCACGTGACCACCCTCAACAGTGTAGCCGTTGTCGGGTTCAAGGCTCGGCCCGTGCCTTTATGACAACGTGACTTCCGTGTAACATTACCAGAGCCGATACCTGGAAGGGCAGAAAGCTTGTTTTATTCAGAAAATATCGAGATTTGGTCAGCAGACAAGATCTTTCAAGGATGGAGTATGGACGTGGTCGATGCTCCATCGAGTAAACATCCTTGACAGAGGTAACCTAAAGACGATAATGTGCAAGCACTGGTAACGCCTTGGTATGAGAGCAACACAATTGGAATATCTTTACGGGGTAGGGCGAATTCAAACTGTCCCGCTTTAGAATTAGCCGAACAACTGGCTGGCTTTTGCAGTATAATTATGTTGGATTTAACAGTGATGGTAACCACGAAATTGCATAGTGGAAAATATGATAATCTTGACGATTGGAGGTCCTCGAAAAGCCTGCAAGTTTGACTAGACGACTGACTATTTGATTCCCAGTCGACCCCCTGAAGACCCGGATCGTAGCCTTTAATTCAAGCCCTGGGAAGAAAGCAGCTATCGTAGTGTCAGAAGCCACATGGAAAGATAGACAAGACATGCATACTTATTAGCTGGGTATAGGAGCTATTCCGCCAAGGGCCGCTATTACTGGACGACCTTTTTGCTTATGGCCTCGTGGTCTAACCTGATAACCACTCTGACATGTCAGCAGCCTCGACGGAACATTTTTAACCCAACAATCTGGACACCCAGACCCAGTATACTGCATCCCATGTAATAAACCGAACATGCCATAATTGGACAGAAATTATACCCTCTTGAGTTTCGTTGACAGTGTGGCTCCAGTTAATGGAATGACGCAACATGTTGTACACCAACCTGCTTGCTGAATAGCTAGCTGGATTTCAGTGTCAAGTCAACTATTAGTGGATTTCACTTTCTTTACTCTAATATTATTTAAACATTTTAGACTAGTCAGTTATATACTAGGGCGATAGCTAGTGTTGCGGTTAAACATCATCCCGGAATGCCAGTAGATCTGGCGCTGAACTAGACTGAATACTTGGATACATTCAAGCTGGAATTTCGAATTACACCTCCAGAGCAGACATAGGAACCTCTATCTCAAATACGTTAAGATTACGCATCCTGAAATGGAATCAGGCCTGTCATGAGTTGGTCCCACGTAGCCTGACTTTTCCTGTCATAATGTCCTCTATCCAAACAATATAAATTCAGGTCTATACCAGTGAAGTAGCGAAGCGACTTCTCGCTCGTATTTGTTTGCCACGCATCAAGAACAGAAAAGGAAATGGTATCATTGCCACGGTAAGAAATGCCAACAGCGACGAAGCCCATTGAATTCCCAGCGTCTCATACATTTGCGTTCCGAATAGGGGAAATGCGGCTGTTCATGAGAAGAGTCAGACCAATGCCGCCACGAATAAAGTATTTAGATTCTCAGGGCGTTGGGGGACTCACCGGCAAACAGGCAACGCACAAAGGCGTTGGCGGCTAATGCACTCGCAGCATATAAGGGGTAGGCGTCGACCTATGGACTTCGTTTAGCGCCTTTTCTTAATATTTTCCGATGCAGAGGTAGCACAATGTACTTACAAGAAATGTGAATATACCGGTAAATACCAACATGGTCCTGCATTCCAGTTTATTAGTCTCAATTTTCCCCAACTGTGAAGACGGTAAATTCTGCTTAATAGTAATTCCATGTCGCTACGTGGATAGAATGCAGCAATGAAGCATCGTGAGCTCGCATTATAGTCGTAGGAAGTAAGATCAACTTGGTCTACACTCACCCAAGTCCGAAAATGGCGGATCCAACTATAGGCACCATCCAGTGCACCCTCGAATACGCAGCCCAGCCGAAGACGAAAATTCCAGCGGGCACCAAGAACGAACCAACAATGGCAGGCGGTAGTCTACCCTCAGGCTCCTCCCCATCCTGGTCTTTTTCCCCCTTGTCCCTAACGTCGAGAATGGAGGCAATGCGGTTCCAAAACGGGCCGGTGACGGCTGGTATCAGCATACCGCACATGATGCCCAAGAATGAGATACCCGTCTGATACAGCTTAAATTGATACACTGCCCCAAAAACAAGCGGGAAGGCGCCAAAGAAAAGATACAAGATGCCCAGAAGTATGGCAGAGAAGACGGAAAGACTGAGACACATGGGCTCAAAAATCAAGAGCTGAAAGGGCCGGAGGAGGGACGTGCCAACTATTTGAGCTATGGACTTTTCGACTGGCTCCATGGGCGCTATCCACCGATTGTCGCCAGTTGTTTTGCGAAGTTGTTTCGCTTTCTTTTTCAGCAGCGTTGAATCTATACACGAGTTAGAATAGATAAATGCATTTTGGTACTTGTGACTTACGAAATGTTTCGGGAACCAATAGTACAATCGTCAACCACACAGGGATGGACCAAATCATTAAAACATAGTATGTCCAGCGCCAGTCTGTGTAATAATTAATGAAACCGCCCACCAACGGTCCGAGACTGGGGCCAATGAATGGCGAGACGGCAAACACGGCCATGGGCGCTCCTATTTCTTTACTTGCGAATAAATCTCGAATGGTTCCACCAGATACGGCGAGGAATGTGCTACCTAGTAGGCCATCTAGGAAGCGAAAGACGAGCATGGTGGCAATATTCTTGGCGACAAGCTGTGGTATGAGAAAGATGATGTATAAGCTCCATGACACGAGGTAAATTGGTCGTCGGCCGTAGAGCTCGCTAAGTGGGCTGAGAAGCATGGGGCCTAGAGAAATGCCCAAGACGAAGGTTGAAAGCCCGAGTGTTGACACAATTCTTGAGTTGTGGAATTGCGCTTCCATTCCCTCATATGTGGAGGTGTAAATGGAGCTTGCACAGGTCCTGCCAAGTTGAGAGACGGGTCGACTAGATTTCTCTGAAGGGAAGTGGTAAAACTTACACGCATAAACTCACGTGGGAAACTATGAATGTAATGGTCCATTTCTTCAGTTTGGTAAAGTTGCGAGGATCTGAGGGGTCTTTGTCGCCGTCCCAAGACACTTCGAAAGAGGAGCCTTCTGGTTTTTGTATCAAATTGTTGCTTGTTCTGCTCATGCTGGGTTGATTTATTCGTGTTTCCTGCATCGGGGGACGATGGTAGTTTTTTGGTGGGTGGATGTACGATGAATCGGGTTACATGACATGTAAAGTTGTTATACTTGAACGGCACACTAGGCGACGCAGGTCCGTAACTCAATTGCCGTATAGTGACAAGATTTCTGCAAGTCATCTTATCTTTATAGTTTGTGTCATGCCTCGGGCCGTACATTACAAATGCTGCAGTGACAACGTCGCAACAATTGGCAAGTGGAACCAAGATTCGGCCTACATCAAACGTTTCGCATTATAATGGACCCTTTGCTAATGCTTGCAGATAAGGGCCATATAGCAACCAGTTACACCTCCTTCGAATGTGCTATCGTCGCTGATTTGGCACGGCACCGTTTGCGATTGGGTCGCAGAACTTGCCGGCTAGTCTAAAAAGGGAAATGGTGGAGATACGGCCCGAACGGGTGACGTCGTAGAAAACACGTTCGGCCCGAACGACAACCTCACCCGATGGTAAATCCAATTCGGACGTTCTTGATCACCAGTTGATTCACGCCGAATTGGTCAATTGATTGTTCACATCAGGCCGCAGCTTAGGCCATGACCTTGGGATACATGTCCTGTGTGTAGGCTTGAGAGACAAGTCGATGCCGCTCCACGAATTATGAAGCCACCAAGGCATGGCACAGTAATTCTCCCCAGCCAACTTCACAGACACTCCATGGCGACCAAATCAATTGCCAACAGCACTGGCGCATCTTCTACGACGTTTCTTCCCCAGCAGTCCCTCATTTGGCTACGAGACACTCCGAGCAGCCGGCTGCGCCAAAGACATCGCTGAAGTAATTACCATTGTTCGCGAATCAAGTCCGACAACGAGGAGAGCTGTCTGCAAGATTGGAAAGCTGCCGCCGACCGTGCTATGAAAAATGCCAAATTAGTCCTAAAAGGAGAAACGAACCCAGGACGCCTATCTCTGCCCCTCAAATTACTGCCGCATGGCCGAATTTTACCGTCGCAACAATCCCTTCGAGGACTCCGTGTCTAAAAGTCTAGCAGACTTGAACACCCAGACGTTCTACTCGGCCATGGACCTCATGCCACATATTACGGAGGGAGTCGACATACCGTATGAAACACCACGTTGCCAACCACCATCCTGCGACCAGATAGGAGCGAAACGCCAAGGCCGACAACCATTTCCAATGGAAACTTTGACTCTACGAGGGGGGAACTTCGTTATGCAGTTGCGACCTCGGCGCTTGAGCTAGGTTTCAATGCGCTGACCTTCGATGGACGTGACAAGGGGAGACTGTACGCGAACAGCGACTATTCTTCCGATCGGACTGGTGGAAGGTGATTAACTAGTGATTGACCACGCCCTCGATCAAGAACACGTCGGCAAGACAAAGGTTGTGATCCTTGGCCGTTAATATTGGGGCGAGTGTACTTGGTTGGACGTGCCGCCGCATTCGAGCTTCGTGCCCCGGCTGTTATCTTCACATATGGCGTGTACGACTTTGACACTGCTTTGCGCAAGAAAACGCCCGCTCATGGCAAGTTTTTTATATGGGCAGGCTGGGACGGTAACATGAATGCGATTATGCGCTTGCTTGTGTCCGTGAATACGAGTTTCAAATGGCGCATCTCAAATGGCAAGTGGGTTTTTAGATGTCCTGCGTATTGTGAAGGGGTACACGCTTAAGGTCTTGGTAGACAAGATTAAAACGCCAATTCTGGTCCTGGACGCTCCGGATGATCAATTCTCATAGGAGCTGCCCAGAGAGCTCTTTGAGAGGCTCGAGTGTGGGAAGGAGTTTGTGGAAATAAGTGTCCACGAGGGCGCAAGCTCGCACTGTCATTAGGGTTTTGGGGCGCGACTGATAGAGGTGATATTCCACTGGTTACTTCGGGAATCTGGTTACTTCAGCGGTTCGAAGAGTAGAATAGTGATCCCGTGCTAAGACCCGTATAAGGACGTAACTGGTAACTAAGCATGTGCCGTCGTCGCAAGTACGGTAAGTGATTGTGTGGATTGACCTCTGGAGCTAGGTGGTTTGGAAGGTGTGCAGATTGTATTCAGGTGATTCTCTATATTCATTTCGTGGAAGAAACCATGTGCAAGATGTACGCGTGGAGAGCATAATTTCGAGCAACCAATCCTGGATGTTGCTGCCCCGGATTGTATCGTGTCATGTTTCTCGGGAACCTTTCAGCCACAGTTTAAAAACAGAGCCCGGTAGTGTACAAACGTCCAGCGTCAATATGTTTCAAAGAACAATCGCCATCAGCCTATCCAAGCTTCATGACACCCTAACCGAAAGGGTCATCGCCTTGACGAAAGAGGTTGACTGGATCAAGACCAAGAAAGTCACCATATGAGGTAAAGGGCATGTTCCACCACTCATCGTCTATTGATGTGATATACGCAGTGCCATCACTTCGTAACGTGTTTGGTATGCTGCTACCAACAGCATATTGCGGATCCTGATCAGAACGTTGAGTGTCAGGTGTATGTGTTTGCATCACGTCATTGTGCACCAATGCCGATGGGTTCTGTCGAGCCAGCCTCTCGTCTGGCGCGCCATGCAAAGGCGGGCGCGGACTGGACGGGTTTCCAGAATATCTCCTATCATGTACCGTTGAGCGAGGGCCATATTGTGTGTGGAAACTTGTTTGTGGTCCAGCAGGTATTGCTCGCGGGTCATGACACATTGCTGCATTGGCCGCCTTTCGGAGCTTTTCACACTACAGGATCTGATTTAGAAATCTTTCTGAGCAACAACGAGCAAAGGACGACTTACCGGGCGTCTGAGACATTTCCAATAAGTACATAGAGTGTCGAGCATTGTAACAATTGACTGAACGGCAGACATTCTGCTGTGCTTTTGGAGACGCACATCTTTGTCTTGGTATGAAATCTCAAAGGCCAGAAGCACTGAGCCTGTTAGAAAAGCACCGTAGCCCACGACCGGAGGCAGATATGTAACATCTAATTCTCCACCAAAGCAGTCAGCCAGCGACGAAGTAAACGACTCTGCATGGTATAACACAGCCTGAGCGCTATGCCTCACATCCTCGGCACTTATTTGTTGATCGAGTGGCGAGCCGGAAAATAATGGCACAATTGTAGAGTGTAGAGCTACGTGACAAAGACAATAGAAGGCATCGATAACCATGAACTGCTGGCGGCTATCCAATTTCCCACGTCTCGTCGAATTACTATACGGCCCAGGCACAATGCTGTGACGCATAGAGGTAGCTTGCGCCGCTAGACTCGAGAGGGCATTCATTTTCTCGGTAGATGAGTAATGCATGGATTTGGTGACGAAAAGTTGAACTCTCGCCCTGTGACAATGTTAGCCACTTGAAGAAAAGGCCCAAAGCGTTGCTCCTACCAAATTCCAATCATTTTGATCAATGCAGCCGATGGTGGAGCTTCTTTCCCGGGCTCTAGCTGATTGAATTCTGACATTAAAGACCATTCAGAGTCCATGTATTCCCCAATGGTTACTTGCCAGCCAGACGGCCCGTTGGATATCACCGACGGCAGCGGCAACAACGCTGCCTCGGACCAAGCATCCTTGAAGATGGGTTCAGGTTCAGCCACGATGCACATGGATGCCCAGCAGGCCCAAAAGCACCGACGCTTCAGTTCAGATTCGAGTGAAGTGTCCAAGCTTTGAGCTCCTTCAGAAATCTGCCTTCTATAGTTCCAAACAGTGCAGAACCTGTATGCCAAAACTACCCAACGCCCCGTCAGAAAAGATCAACAAGGAGAGACAATACACACGTACCAAGACATAAATCGGCACTTTTGGAATCCCCGGTACCAAACCAGTACAAGGTCAGACAGACTAGAGCCTGGGCAGCCGGTAGGGACGGCGCTTCCATGACGGCGGCCATTGCTTCTTTTGTGGCGGCTTTTGCCCAAAGCAAGCTGCGAGAGTGGTAGGTGGCGAAGGCCCGAAGCTCTGAGAAATCAGCGGATATGTCATCTGCTTCGTCTCTGGGTGCAAGGAATCTGGCGCTATGATTAGCTCCTGCTGGCCTTGCAAGCGACGAGGTGCCCTACAAAGAAGCCAAGGCAAAGACGGCTTGGAGGAGTACAGCTGGAACTTGGTCCTCTAGATATTCTTGGAAAAGAAGGGGTTTATAAAAGAGCAAGTTGGCGTTGTAAATGCGAGCAAAGTAGATTTCAAGCAAACAAAGGCCCACAGTACGTGGTGGTAGGTGGCAAGGATCGGGATTAAACCCGTGGCCATGGCTTGCTCTCATACTTTGTGATTCGTAATCACAACTTCGCAAGTGACGAGCATAAGACTATATAAAGGTTTAAGTGAGTATTCAGTATGTTCAGTGGACCCGTATACATACGTCTGACGGCATGTCTACAATTGTGTCGGACGGGGTTTGTTCAGCGTTTGGGGCCAGTCGGCTGGAAAGTAATGAGTCGTCAGCCAAGTTGGAGCCTGTCAAGGGCGCACTAGTTGCAATTTGTGCATCCGTGTCGCCAGTACTTTCGACAGTAGCGTCCCCGGGCGCTGGGTTCGACGCTCGGCGGTGTGAGCGAGGCGTCCGTCCTGCCCGGCGCCGGTCTACCAGCTCTGGGTACGTGCATGTTGTCTGTAGTCTGTTGCAACGAAGGCATACGGGGCGCTCGCGGCTGCATTTGAGCTGAGAAAAGAGTTTCAGAGGCATGTACTCGAGAAGACGCGAATTATTGCATTACCTTGTGATGTCGACACCGTCTACACGCCGCAGCTGAAATGGGCACGTCAAGAGGAGGCATCGCGGTTTCCGAATATGGGGTTGTTCGAGTTATCACTAACGAAGCCCTGCCCTCTTCAGGGCTGCTGCTTGTGATATCCAGGCAAAAAATTCAGTGTTCATTTGGCCATTCTGGCTTCTTCATTCTTCCTTCTGATATCTCAAGTGCTCGTCTTGTGTTGGGTGTCGAAGAAAAGTCCGGGGCGCCGAATTGTAGGTTGCAGTGCCGCCGCACGTGATGGGGACTTCTATCCTAGTGCGAGAGGCGTCCTGGGACGTGATTGGTTACGAGAATAAATGTCAAAAATTTGTGACGATAAACAAGACGGATGAAAAATATATTGGGCGCCGTTTACTGCCTGTATTAAAAATCTTCGGTTTAGTAAGCCAAAAATAAAGAATATCTGGTACGTTAAAAACTACTACTCATAGTTTTGCTATAGCAGGCTTCGGCAGATAGTAATGACTGGAGTCCGCCCGTCTTTTTTGAAGCCACCTTGGTTCCCGAACTAGCCAATAGGAGAAGGGCCAGGCAAACTTCCTGATGTCGACTGTAACGTTTGACAGTGTAAATCTATCCTGCGTATTGACGCCGAGGCCATGGGACAGTGTTTACCCATTTGGGGCAAATGACTGGCGGATATAAATGGCATCGACCGGGCTACCCTATAGGTGAAAAGACTGCTGTTATAGAAGCTTGAGGGCTTGACTATTTTCCTACAAACAACCAGACTCTGCGGAGTAGTCCAGCAACGTGGATGGAGCCTGGGTAACAAAGTCTCGGTCCGCCTCACACAGGTTTGTCTCGCAAAGTTAATACGTAGTATTATAATACAAATATATCAAGTTTCTAATATACAGAATTATAGCTGCTAGTAAAGCTTAAAATTCTGCTAAGGTTTTTTATATAATTTTAATATTTCTATATATAAAAAAGCATATTTTAAAAATAAAAATTATAATATTTATTTTTTTTTAAAAATAAAAGTTGTTGTGATAATTATTGGCCCATGACGTGGCGTTGTTCGGTCGGACCAATCTGCTCCGGCCTGCAACCACCCTGATTGGTTGGAATAATGTTGTTCCGTTCCGGCACCACCAGCCGGGCCTGTGGGGCGGCCCACGATAGGGGTCACCCAGGGCAACAACACCATCTATAAAGGCCACGATGCCGGGCTGTACGCGGGCAATAGCTTCCTTTTCCTTAGCCTTTGAATTGATACGAATTGCACACTGTTACTAGTAACACCAACGCCTTATGAGACCAACAAAAGTAGAACTATTAATATAAATTTATTTAGTTATAAAGTAAAATACTTTAAAATTAACTTAATATTAATATTATTAGATTTTTTATAATTTTTTTTAAGTATTTTAAACTTTTATAGCTGTCCTATAATTTGATGACTAACTACGTGGACAATTCCACTTAGTTGCCAACGGTAGCCTTAAATTTCCGGGTACTTTTAGCACCTCGCGGCGCTTCTTGCCGCTTTTGTTACTGCTGGTCTGGTGTGGCCGCACCGCCACAGGCCCCTATAGGCCCCCACTGACGATACATGTACTCACATGCAGGCACAAGCGCCGGCGTTAGACCACATGCAGACACCAGTCTGGTGTGAGAGGTATCAATTGATGGCAAGGCGCATAAATGCGCCATTAACGTCTGGTGGGGACAAAACTGCTGGTACGCCTGGAGCAGCACGTTCAACACGCCTCTCACTTCTAGCCGGGACAGCAGTGGTGCTCGGCTCTGCAGAGATAGTGCTGGCCGCCGCGGTATTAGAGATTACTGCTGCGATGTGTCTGACTTGAGTCATGCGCACTGGAAGAACTGGGCATCGTGCGACGACTCAGGCTTGACTGAGGCCTCCGTATGCAGCCTTGAAGAGAGGACCAGACTGGTGTAATGGAAATTGTTCAGGCCGCAAAATCGAGGTTGCTCTGCGAAATAACAAATACGGGTGCAAGCATGGCACCGTAGGCTGAAGTCTCAGCCTCCGCCGAGAACAATGGAAAAAAGGTGAAGGATGCGCTTAACGCCTGGATTGAAGATCCTAACGTGTCCTAACACGAGTAAGAAACTCTCGTCTCGTTCTACCGCCACTCAACTTCGGGGACACGAGATGGCAACGATAGTCAAGCGTGATGAACCAGTGCCTAGCTCTGCTGTTGTGCAAGAGGCTTGCTTCGGCGCCGTGATCGTAGGTGCGAGGTGCACCGAATAACCCTCATGCGGATTCGTGTTGTTCCGGCTATTTTACCCCGGAGAAGCGGTACGCCCTTGCTTGTGGGAGGCGATGACAGACTACGCAGGCCGCATAAGTCATGCTATTCGAAAACAAGTCCTACGATTTAACTACACTCTGCTATAGTCTCTAATAAGTAGAAAAAGTGGTCAAACGAGCCACTGCAATTCCGGAAGGCTTTTGTACAAGGGGTCAGGTGTTGAGTGGCATCAACATCACTAGACGACGACTCGCAGAAAAAATAGGCAACAATGTAATGTAAATTGGCCTATGGAATGTTATAACCAGAATACTTCATGGCACTTGAGTGCTTTGAGTTATACATAGTTTCTGACCGCTGCTTTATTGCCATCAGCCATCGCTGCGAATGGTTGGCTCTGTTCTAGTATCCCAGGCTCAACACCTCCTCACGAGCATTGATTTTCCTACGCAAGGACTCAATAGGCGCGATCTGGTTAATAAGCCATCCCAGAGGGGTATATGACCACAGCTTATTGATAGAAATCGCAACAGCCTGCACAGCAGGCGTCCTCATAGCCGCCTCCCTCATCAAGGCCTCATTAACGAAGCCAACTGGTGTGTATGCCCATGCATTAACAGCACCATTAACTTTCTTATTGGCAATTTCTAGCTTCTCTTTAGGTGTCTTGCCCTTGCTGATTTCTTTTGCGATATCAGGGAGCCTCTTGATAACGTCGGACCAGTAGCCAGCCGGCGTTGCATATCGGACCGTCGAGGCGACATCAACGACAATATTCTTTAGCGATTCTGCTGCCTTGTCCCAATCCCCAAAGTCGGCCCAACGGTTATCCATGGCCTCTGAAAGTGCCCGCTTGAAGCCTAGCTGCACGTCGGCAATAGTGGCCTCGCCATCCTTGAGCACCTTGATAAGGCCACCAATGGATTTAGGTTCTAGCTCGGTGATGAATTGCAGGAACTTGCTCTGCGAGATCTTTTGTCCCACGGGTTTCTTGCCCTTGCCGCCGTCTCCAGAAGCAGGCTTCTTAGGCTCATTTTTCTCAATGTCGACCCATCCAGCCGGGTCACAGCTACCGCCTGCTCGCCTCTTCATTATGGTGCATTTCGAAGCCGACCTCAGCGAGTACGCTTCATTTTTAATCTTGCGCGCCTTATCGGTGGGGTTGGCCTGGGTCACCTCGAAGGCGTGGGAGATGCTTGTGGCTGGAATAGCACCGTTGACGGCAAACTCCTGGTTACGGCTCACAGCAGCGTTCTTTTCTGGGGGATGAATTCCTGGGACCCAGTAGCCATTGGGCATATCCTTGGCTGCAATGACATAGACGTATCCCTTGGGGTTTTTATCTGCGCTTCTACCAAACATGTACCCGTACGTCGCCTCACGCGATCGCGAGACAGATACAAGACCAGAGTTGGGCTTAAAATCAAGGTGATTTTGTAAGTTCGTATTCTCGCCTTGGGGCTTAAAGCCCGACTTGAATATCTCTTCGGGAGGCCGAGAATCGCCGCGATAGAATACTCCCGACTTGCTTGTCCCGGGTGCTTTGATCTTGGAGACTTCTTCCGCTGACCTGAGAGTGGGATTTCCTGGCTCCTGGCGGCTGAAGACGTCTCGACGCGAGATGGGATTGTCTTCGTTTCTAGCCTTCTCATCGGGAATAATCTCGAAAAGAGCCTTGCCGATAATATCAGGGTCAATATTGATATCATTCGTTATATCAACGGAGAGGTCCAGGTTTGGCTCCAGCGCCGCTCGTTTAATGCCCCATGAGGCAGCAGACGAGAGCATAGCCGAAAGAGAAAGTAGCTGGTAGGCCCTCATAGTTGTTGACTATAGGCCGGGATGTTTTAAAAATGACTGTGTTAAATTGATAATGAATAAAGAGGGGCGATGAGGATATTCGCTGATGGTGAAAAAAGAAAAACAGTCTTGATGGCGTTACTACGACACTACTTATAGTTTGAAGAGGTCAGACCCTCTCGACGTAGAAAGACTCTATCCATGTCGGAAAGCTCTGTCCGCGTTGGAACACTCTGTTCTCAACACTCTGTAATCATGAAAAAAAAAAACAGGCTGATCACGAAACCTCCCCTTGCTCTTGGCGATTCGACTATCTATTGCGCGGCCGCTTAATAGAGCACAATTCCATCAATGCAACCAAGGACCAGGGCCTCATTTAATCCGCTCAGCATGTTATCCCAATCCAATATTCTTGGTACTGACTTGTAGCATTACTGTTAGCCGACAGTTCTGGCGACATGACTCCTGTCGTCAATGGCGTGGTACCTTCCTTGCCAACGAACCCCGGTACAAAGAGGGCGCCACGTCCTAGTCAGCTAGGCGTTATGCTCATGGGCAATACACCTCGTATCGTCATTTATAGCGATAAATCAACCAGGCTATGCTCTCAGGACAGAGCGAATGACTCAATAGATCAACTCGACCTTTGAATTACACTATCTGGGGGCCTTCCAGGGACCCTCCCTCGGGGACCCTCCCGGGGGGTGCCTGCGGCCGGCTTGGCGGCATTAATTGATTGCACATGTGATGTTATGGTCTCAGGCTAGAACCTAGACCTACATATGTAGCGATTGATGGTAGCGACTCTGTACAGTGCTAGATTGAACAGTCACGAGAGACTTGTTCAATACGGATTGACCCTTTTGGCTCCACGGTCAATTGAGGGGTAACCGACAATACTGTAATTACTCCGAATGCAATACTTACAAGCCAGACGTTCTTGAGGGCGTTCATATACGCATTCACTATAACATTAGGAGTAGCTGGGTTGAATGCTTGCACAAAAGCTGCAGTGGTATGCTCGTACGCTTTTCCTCGCGTGAAACTATCGCGGATGCTGGGGTCAAACTGCTTGCTTAGCTGATCGAATCGGTTGTAGAACACTGCTGGGGGTGTAGTACCTAGCAAGCGAATGAAGGACCCCGATGCGATGCTTGAGGCTACTTCACTTTCCGGGAGACCAACCTGCACTGCCTGGAGTGTGGTAGAAATTATGCAACCCGAACATGAGGCTGCAAGTAGCTGAAGTACAACCCAGACAGCCATGTGCGTATTTTTTGGTGAGAAGACTGGCGAAGCCAGTGCAAATTGCGACGGCAGCCATGGCCACAAGGTGAACAGGCTTGTACGGTCCCGTTTTTGACACGATGCTTCCGCCAACCGCCGCAAAGACGGGAAAGACCATTTAGAAGGGGAGTAGGTGTACCCCGGAACGCGTAGGCGAATCCAGCATCAACTGGAAGAATACAGGATAAATGTAGACGACCCAGAAGGATATGACCATGGTCAGGAAAGAAATGAAGAACGCGGCCGATGAGGTCCGCCTCTGGAAATGATGCAGCGGCATGACTGGATATGGGTACCACCGTCTCGTTTCCCACTACAAAAAGATGCCAAACCCAACAAAGCCGAGGACTAGGGGGATCACGATGTTGCTCTCACCCCATTGGTATATGGTGCCTCCGTATGTCAATGCCCTCAAAATCGAGAAGGTAGCGCAGACGAGGAGCATATTGCCGACAACATTGATCCTCCGCAATCGATCTGCCGTAGATAAGTCCTTCTTCCAGTTTACCTGGAGGAAAGGCGCTAACAGCACCAACGATACCCCCCCAAGAGGCAAATTGATATAAAGGATCTATCTCCACGTGGTGTTATCTGTTAAGGCTCCGCCGATGATAGGGCCGGATGTTGTGCCCATGAAGTTGCCTCGCTCTCGCATCGGCACAAGGTCGCAGATGATCATACCAACCAGGATATTGATGCTCCCTCCGCCAATTCCCTGTACAACGCGTCCCCAAATGAGCATGTCCATGGAGCTGGCACCGCCGCAAACGCCGCTACCAAGAAGGAAGATTGCGGTGGCTAGTATCATGACATACCGGCGGCCCTGGAGATCTGCCAATTGGCCATACGTGGTTGGAATATAGCACTATTGGGATCTGTCGGTTAGCCCTCGCTTCTTGTCGTTTCTCGGTACATACCAGAACATATTTCAGTACTCCCAGAACCACATACCTCGTGAGGAAGTAGATACTGACGACTTGGTTAAAGTTATCTCCGCCTTGAAGATCAGCAATAATGCTCGGCAAGGATGTTGGTAGAATAGAACCGTCAAGGGCAGATATAAGGCCAGTGAAACAAAGCCACCCAAAAGCCTACCAAAGATGGAGCGTGTATCGTTTCTTGGGCTGTGACTGCGGCTCCGAATGGTAATGGCCTCGAGTCCGTCGGAGGGGAGAGCCTCCGACGCTTCTCCTTCCAGTTTTTTTGTTCCTCTGGCTCTGACATTTGGGTTCGTCGTGAATGGCGATGAATTCGAGAAAGAGGCAAAAATTAGAGTTTGGGTGTTCGCTCGAATAAGGATCCTTTTTTGATTGACTGCCTCAAATGACGGCTCTGTTACCGCGTATAGGCGAAGCATCTGTAGCCCGGATGGGCGAATCAGACCAGACATCAATTGATGGAGCGTTCGGAATACCGATGCCCCACCAGACCCTACTCCGAAAAGTCTCCACACTCCCGCTCCGAGCGTGCACCCGTTGACGGTTCGGCACTGCCGCCCCGCAACCAAAATCCCCTCTTGCTGGATCTAAAGATGGTAAATCTAGAAACGAACTAAATACTACGGTACAAGTATAAATAGGTTAGTATGTATGACTCCCAACAGAGCTTCAAGCCACGAAAAAGTTTATTGCGTCTGTTCAGCTATATAAAGATTAGTTTTGCCGCGGCAAGCCCGTATCTCCGCGTAATTCGGTAGTTTGCTCTTGGTTCGCGTTCACCCGTAAACGGTTAGATGTAGAAGAATATAAAGGCTTGTTATAATACGGTAGTCAAAATAATTACTGCGCTACAATTTAGTAAATTCATGGGTTCTACACAAATCTGCCAAGTCCTTGTGCCATTCTTTATTAGTTTATCTTCCAGAATACTCCATATTTTACAACTGACGACATTCGACACGTCGCATCCTGTTACCGCTTAGCCCAATTCAGCAATCCTACATCACACCCAGAAACTTGTCAATTAGTGTTTGCCATATTTCATAGCCAACAGGTTGTTTCATTTGACAGACCACCACCGGCTTACCACATTCCTCAGCGAGAATGACGATGTATATGTCGTTAGAGTCTCCTCAACAATCTTAGGCCTGGTCCGCCTCAGCAGCTTAGGGAACACAATAGGCAGCTCGTCGGCTCTAGCCAGGCAAGCAGCGACAATCTCATTCAATCCTGCCGCCGCTGCCCTCCTGGTCCACTCTTCCAGACGAAGGATCTCGGAACTTGCACCCGTTTGCCTCTCGAGAGACCCTTTCATATTGTCCACGGCGAACTCAAGGTCTCCACTTTCGTACATGTATTTGACTAGTCCGCCGGGATAGGCGCTGTCATGTTTCACCTCATCCACAATCTCTGCTGACACTCGCTCCGCGCCAATAAAGTCTAAACGTGCCCCGCCGAGCGGGAGATGAAGTTGCCTTGAGAAACTTGATAGATTTGTCATCAAGTCAGGGGCTGGAGCATCATCTCCTACGATGCTACTCGGCCGATAGATCCAGATGGGAATCAAGAGCTTCTCGCTTATAAGCTCCAAGAACTGCTCACTCGCCCATTTTGTCGCCGTATATCCATCGGATTTATCGCACGGTGGCTTGAAGTCGGCAACCGACTCTTCACCAAACGAAGCCTGCCCGGAGAGGTACGCCACATTTTCCGACGGGATAAGGTGCATCGGGATTCGTTGGGGAAGACACAGCTTGACTATCTCCTGGGCCGCTTGTTTGGACAGGCTAAGTCGCAGTGCGTCGAGTTCGCCCATATGCAGTTGTACTTTCGGGTCGGAGAAAATTGCCGGCAAGTTGGATCGACGCCGTCGGAGAGCGATTGCATGAATCTTGTCTATACGGAGTATCTTTGTCGCTCAGTATTCTGCGCATCAGCCTTTCAGGAAGCCTGTTGCACCCATGACAACTATCGTCTTGTATGGCAGGCCTTGATCCTTTGACTGCGGGTCCATGTCGATGTCGTAGAGATCATCCGTCAAGCTGGTTTCCAGGTCTCAGTTGATTTGACTTGACATACAGTCCAACTTGGGTACTGTTGAAGGCTCCTCGTGATTATTTGAAGGAGCGGGAACTGTAAAGCTAAGGCCCGTGCTGGCTGGAAGCGAGCCTGTTGCTGGATCAATCTGGCGAGCCATTGCACCCAGTGTGGAGTTTTCAAACAATTGTATCAGAGGCATGTCAGTATTGAATTCCTTGTTAATCTCCGCATGCAGCTCGATCAGGGACCTGGAGCTTCCGCCGACATGAAAGAAATCTGTATCTGAATCGATAATGTGGAGGGAAGATGGCGTGTCACCCAGTATTTGTAACCATATTTCTCTTGACTTCGCCACTAAGCCGTTGGCTTGTGGCATTATCGTGCTAAATGTTTCTCTCGGATGAGATTGAAGTTCTGAAATAGCCTTTCCATCGACTTTTCCCGAGTAGTTAGTTGTTGATTGATCCAACATGGTCAGAACTGCCGGCTGCATATACTGTGGGATTGCTAAGGAAGTTCTCAGACACTCAAGGAAAACAAGGGGTTCCCCGTTGAAATGTTGCAGACATAACCACGTAGGCTATAAGTTACTCAGTACTATTAGAGTCATGAACAGAAATAATGGCGTCCTCAATTGCTCCGTTGGCTGTTGTACTATGATTGATTTGATGGCTGGACGATTAATGTGGATTCCGGGTAGCTTGATCTGTGCGTCGTCGTCGATTCTTCCATCTAGAAATAAGTGCTCATCCAATGTAAAATAGCTATAGTGGCCATTTTTATGCATTGTAGTCCAATTATACAAAGTGTACTCGTGTCGCGAAGTCGTCTGGCAAGAATCTCTCTTTAGTCAGCGCATCGTGGTTCAGATACCCTAGAGCAACACCCGCTCCACCGATATAAATTTCTCCAGGAATTCCTGCAGGGACTGGATGGGGTTGGCTATCCATGATATAAATGGAGTAGTTGGGGAATAGGTCAAATGGTGTATCAAGCTCATATTCTGTCATATACCTGACTTCAGGATTTCCAACTGCTGGTGTAGCCTCGGCCGGTCCGCAGGCATTAACCATCTTCAGATCATTCTTAGAGAGCTTTCTAAACCCATCTATTACAGCTAGACAGTTCTGATGGCGTAGCCTGCACATGACTGACTCTTTCTGAAACAATTAACCTGGAAATTCCAAGGGAAGCCCCTCGGAGTTTCAGTGGAAGAATTAAAACCGAGCCGGCATCTGCTAAAGCCGCAAATATTTGTGACATGTTTAAAATGTAACCCAGCACCCACACGAATCTTCCACGGCGAGGAAGATGACTCGCTTTGGTTGCGCCATGATTCATGACTCAATAAAATGCCCTTTGGCTTACCGGTCGAGCCGCTAGTGTACAGGATAATTGCAGTGCCGTTGCATCGGTTCTTTTGAAACCTTACTCCAAATAAGTTATTGTCGTTTGGTTAGGCTTGTTATACACTGTTACACGGAAAAGGCGCAACAGATCGTGACGCCCAATAAAGGGGCTTTACTAATATAGGACTTATTAGTTATAGCTTAAGTATATCCCTAGGTAAGAGCTCTATGCTTAGGTATTTCTTTTGTATATATAAGGTAATTACCCTTCTCTTTCTTTCTTATAGTAACTTATAACCTTAGAGACCCTTTCAGATTATTATTAAATTGAGCCCTTTAGCTCCAAGCCTTTTGTATTGAACCCTTGTCATATACACGACGGCCTCCAGTCGGCTGTCTTCTACCAAGTCAGAGAGCCTCGCAGACGGCAAGCTGGGTTCAAGGGGAACATAGATAGCTCCTATGCGGAGTATTGCCAATAATTTGCAGTAAAAGTCAACCCTGGTGTGCTACAGAACTCCAATGCGCGATTTTTCAAGGCCGTTTGACAATAGAGTTGCCCCGATGGCATTAGTGCCTTCTGCCCTCTAGCTATTTGTGAACCTTGATTGTCGAGCCTTCAATGCAGTTTTTGCGCCATGGACCTGGACCATGTCTTCAATTCTGTGAATCAATGTATCTGGCCACGATCTTACTTGGGTTCGCCCTTTCCCGAAGACTAATGCGTCGCGTGTCGCTTGCGAATCGTAGAGTGAAGGTCGGTTGATCCGCAACGGGGGACTCTTTGCAAATGCTTTGAGGAGGACAACATAGCTTTGTACCATCATTTCAGCCTATGAATCACTATCAAGAGCGCTCCGACCAGTAAGGTAATTGACGACATTTTTTGCATTACCGAGAATATCGAGGCTCAGGTCATAGGCAGTCTTGCTAGCGTCGAATTGAATGGCTTCACTATCGCATCCACATAACTGTCTTCTCTCCTGGACTCCTTCTCTGTAGTTAATAAACGCTTGGAACAAAGGGCTCGAAGTAGATGTTCTAGGCGGGTTTACCTCGTTGAGAAGCACGTCAAATGGCACCTTGCTATTCGCCAATGCAGTGATCACTTTGACCGAGTCTCATTTAGCGCATCCCTGAATACCTCAGAAGGTTGCTGCTGGCAGAGAAGAGGTAAAAGATTTAGGAAGACGCCGACACTGTTGGTATCCAGATGGTTATTTCGCCCGCTGTCCGCCATACCAATGCACATGTCCGCGATCTTGCCACCAGCGAGTCGATCAAGAAGCACCCTGAACGTTGCAAGGCAGAAGTTGAAAGGGCGAACTTTGGTCCTTCTGCAAGTACTCCCAATTTGAGAGGCTAATGACGAATCGTGTTGCTACGGTCAATATATTCCCAGTGGTGCGCGGATAATTTTCTTTGCAGGTGGCAGAACGGGCAGTGGCTTCGGGATGGTGGCGAACTCTGATTTCCAGCGCGACATCTCATTTTCCCATTGGCCGTTATAGAATTCCATGTGCTGCATAATCGAGAAATCGGGGTGTTGCATAGGAACAACTGGTAGACTCTAGTTGTCGTACAGTTGCGGCAAGTCCTTGATGATGACCTCCAAGCTGCTTCCGTCCATGTCCGATAATCAGTTGGTCAACATTTTCCAGGAATGGCAACAATGCAATCATCATTGTTTCACCGCGGACAATATCATACTCATGATTCCTAATTCTTGCGTACTCGCGCACAGCGTCTTGCCCACCTTTGATGTACTTATACTCAGTACCGGCTTTGTTCACCACAATCCGTGGGGCAGCGGGGGCCCCGCAAGGTGCTCGAGCTTCAAAGAGATTAATTGTGTTACTAGTGGGTCCTGGTAATTAGCTAGCCTTTTTTTTATTTTTTTATATTAATTTAATAATATATTACATATATTTATATTATTAATTAATAAGTAATTTTTATATATAAATTCTTTATATTAATTAGACCGTGCCTGTACCGACTAGTAGCTTCTTGTACCGTTGGCAGCTTTCTGTATCGTCAGCAGCTTTTTACACTATTTAACAACTTTCTGCACCGTTTAATAGCTGCCCGCACCGTTCAACAGCCCCCTGTACCGTACTCGTACGGTCAGACACCCCCCCTATAATTTACTACTGGCCAGAATCGTCTGATGATTGAGCCATTCCGGGTGGCCAATCATGTCAAAGCTTAGCGGACATGGAGTGCATGGCTTCCGGGGTACAGCCAGCAAGTTGGGATGAAAACTTGGGTCAATGGGTGGAGTTATTCATGCGCTCCCCAGAAAAAATAACGCAGCTATTTGCTGATTCTGGCAGTCTCCGTGGTGGAAACAATGTTTGTTTGGAACCGTTGAAACTGCAGGGTTATTTTCAGACAAAATCTGATTCACAATGCTACTCCACCATGCCCTTTAATTTTGGGACCCTGATAGCTGACAATCCTGCGCAATTTGTTTGTTAGATTGAATGAAAGGAACGGCCCATACATACACACACCAAGCAAGGTCGAGGTTGGATTTCATGGCTGATCACTACATGGAGAACTGCAAGGTAGTATTCCGGTCGCATGAATCTTGAACATGAACGCGGATCGACCATGATTTGCGAATCCCATGTACGAAGACATGGAGCTGGGATATGCCGTGTAGAGAAGAACTATCCTTAATTTCCAGGTTGGATAGGACCGGATAAAGGAGCTGCGGCCTAGCTGAGATATCCCATGTGAGAATTACGTATGCTTGTCTCCAAAGACCCTAGTATATACATGGGAGAAAAGGATAGGAAAATACTATATATGTATAAACCACCACCTACCTTGGTCTGATCCATCTCAACAAACTTACTTGTTCAAGCCTCTCCTTCTATTTACTTTCTTTCCAACAGCTTACATTCTTTTTACCTTATCGCCTATTCTCGGCACGATTTATCATAAAATGCGTCTCTCCAGCATCCTTCCCACCCTTACGGCCACTGGCATGGCCATGGCCGCACCCGCGAAAAGGGCACCAAGCGGCGACTTTAAGGGCGAGATGCTCGCCGCGCATAACTTCTTCCGCAGCCAGCACGGCGTAGATGACCTCAAATGGAGCGATGCTCTCGCAAGCAAGGCTCAAAACTGGGCCAATGATTGCAAATACCAGCACAGTAACGGTGTAAGTTGGCGCCGCCGGTTTCCTATCCCTAAGCGCCCTGCCTGCCTAACCAGCCACGTATACTAAAAAAAACCATGAATTATAGGGCGGCGAGAACCTCGCGGTCAACTCTGCCGCTGGCGACTGGGGCAGCTTTGTCAACATGTGGGGATCCGAGCGAAAGAAGTATAACTTTGACAACGGAGGCTTCTCCAAGGATACCGGCCACTTCACGCAGGTCGTGTGGAAGGGCACAGAGAACGTGGGATGTGGACAGAAGTCGTGCAGCGGGCTTGGCGTCTATGTTGTGTGCAACTATGATCCTCCTGGCAATTATAACAACGATTACCAAAATAACGTCCTCAAGCAGACTAAGGGGAGCGATACGGACGTGTATCAGGCAGGAAAGCAACCTGACAAGGAACCTCCAAAGGAACCCGAGCAACCTCCAAAGGAACCTGAGCAACCTCCGAAGGAGCCTGAGCAACCTCCGAAGGAGCCTGAGGAACCAGAAGACGACTGTGAAAACGAGGACGGTAACCAGGAGGGCAACGAGGACGGTAACCAGGGGGGCAACGAGGACGGTAACCAGGAGTGGCCTGAAGACTGGAACCAGGACTGGCAGGACCAGGACTGGAACCAGGACTGGAACCACAATGACTGGGACAACAAGGACTGGAGCCACAAGGACTGGGACAACAAGGACTGGAGCCACAAGGACTGGAGCAAGTACTGGAACAAGGAGTAGAACCAGGAGTTTGCACATGGACAAAATCGTCTGGTTTTTACAAAAGAGAGTATATAGTTGATTACTACAGTGCTCTTGATCCTTTTATTTTCTCGGAAGGGGCAGTCTTTATAAAAAAAAATACCATCTTTTTTGGACGCTTCGTTGCGGGCCTCGCCAGTATGCTGCTAATGACCTGTTTGCTGCCAGGCGTGACATGGAATCCAGGAGATGTCCTGTCCACAGCCGGCTATTTGGGCCGCTCCAGGAAAAGATTGACAATTATGGAGCGGTACCTGGCCCACTGGAAGCGGTTCCTCTGCTATTGCCGTCGCGTGTTATTACTGGATAAAGCGACGCTGCGCAAGGAGCACGGGTTTGGCTTCACGAGTGACCAGAGGGCGGGCTTACAGCACCGGCTGGGACCAATAGACGGGTGAGGTTCACGACACGTCGGGCTTCTTGAACTCTCCCTTTATTTGCTTTTCTCTTTCTTGAGGTCATTACTACTAGTGACTTCCCGATAGGCCCAGGGAATGGGGCCGAGGCTAAATTCTAATCTCGCGACATATAAAACAAACTAACCCAAGTTGATGTATAGACTATGCCGAGCATGTAGTCTGTAGTACTGCTGGCATAAGTTTTGCCACCGCTCAAAGCACAGCCATGGGAGGGTTACACAAACTCTTATCACTAGCTAAAACCGAAGGCTTATCAGGGCGAGCACAGGCACTTTGCTGGCACCACTAGCAATCTCATAGGAGAGTGCATGCATACGGTCAACACGCTCGTGCGACGGACTCAAGGTGCCCATGAACCACTACAGGAGGAAACGCCAACTCTGACGCTCTGCTGGCCAACCAATATCTCACCGTCACGTCAACCGCCATGTATTGGAACAGGATATTGAATCTCATACTCCGACTCATACATTTGACGCGGTTTCGGTGGCCGCTACACATCTCCGATGGGCAATGTGTGCGCTCAATAATATCTCAAACCAAAACCAATGCTGAGTTGCCGGAAGCCCAGTATTGAGAATAGCCATACTGTGAACCAAGACTACAAAACAATTCCGGTTTCGTCTCATGTTGGCCTAAGCCATCGTAATTGTTACACAGTCGGGACCCAACAACAAAGCCCAACAGAGGGGCATCGCCTACAAAGGACCTCGAGGTTACACAGCCTGAGCACATGACCCGTTGGAAGCCTTGGGCATGACTGTTCCCTTCATGAATATATAGTGGTCACTCGTCGCTGCCTTCCTTTGGAAACCCAAGGACCTTTGACGTCCTACAGAATCATCTTTGAATCGAGTTATTACGCTGAAAGCCCTTGACACAGGACTAGGTCAACTGTGCTTGAACCTTGCTCGTCCTTCGGCCGTGTTCTCAAATATATGGCAATTGACCCTATGCACTATGCCCTGAGCAAGCATCCTTTTATGCCTCATTTTTAGTCGCGATTTGCGGAGTGTGTGCTCACTTACAAGAATTTCATGCCTCACTGATCGCCTCGCAAAACAAATAAAATGTCAGACGGCCAGTGCAAAGAGGGCGAAACAGAGCTGCTACTCTGGTACAAATCATTATCACCATTCAGGGTAGATATTGTCGATCATTTTTCTGGAAAGGAACTTTTCGCCATTCACGGGGATTCATTAATATTTCACTGCATCACTGAGGCTAGGGTCGACTTTACCAGTACGTGCATCTGGCATGCTGTCGTCTCTGCTGTTCCCCAAGAACACTTCTGCTAAACTAAGCTTTAGATGGATTCCAACTACTGCACGCGATATATGGAGTAGAATTTTTTCTCGCCAATCTCCAGAGGCGTGGATGCAAATTCCATATAGTTTGGTTTGCTGATCAAGAGGAGCTCTGTGTCCCCGAAGACGTTTCTGATGCTCTTGCATCCGGATACCGGCTTGTTCGAGCCATTGTCATCAAACACTTGGAGCATGCCATCGGAGTTGCCGAAACTGGGGAGAGTCCCATCAGCTTTCAATTCGAGAGCATGCAAGGTGACGCTTTTCAGGACTATCTCACACATAATGCCATCCATTTCTTTCTCTGTCTTGATGGCCAGGATATCGACAGGAAATCCGGCGCCAATAGCATCCAGTACGTCAAAGTCATCCAATACCTATCTCTCAAAGGCTATAGTGTAGCTCTCATAAGCAATATCGAGTTTGTAAGCTCCAAGGTTAGATAGAGATCCGTCCCATCTTGCAGTGCTTCGTGTTTGACTAACCAGAGGAAAGGTCCACGCATCAATATGCTCCCCATCGGTGAGTGGCGGACATGTTTGGGTAGACCAAATGCCACGGACACCTAGAATCCCAATCAAAAGGATTGCCGAAATGGAGGCCAGCCGCGGGACGAGGCTCTCCATATGCTCCCCTTGGGAACACGGCGAGCCCTTGTCGGGTAGGGACATGGTCTGTCTCACCGCCATCAGTAACACGCTGTTGGTCGAATCCGGAAATGATATGAGAGACTGCACTGTCGCTTATATCATCCATCTGTCTCTCCTGAGACGTCTTGATCTGTCGCAGAGAGCGTGTTGGGAAGCGCCGCTCAGCAAGGTTCAGCAGTCATGCCTTGACAAATTCCTTGCGTCATTCAGCAACATCTGCACCTCTGTCGTGGAGACTATGTCTTTTAAAGAGAGATGGGACGTTTTTGATCTTATTGACGGTCGCATTCTGCGCCAAATTCTCGGACGTCTACAAGATCTGGCTCTCCCCGGATGCATCACCGCCGAGGTCGAAAAGTTCGCCGCCCTCGTCTACCAACTTACGCTTGTTGATGTCTCGGCATCGATTCCGCAATGTCGCTGGAGAAAAAGTGCGAGCGATACTGCCATTGATGCCGGACAACATGTGTCTCCTTCGCTTCTCCCATTCAGTCACCCAGCTTTAGACGATTTCCTTGCTCCTGTAAACATGTCCACCGCAGCTTCGAATGATTCGCAGGTCACAACAAAGGTTTTTGAAGAAGTCTCACATTGGCACAATGCGCGTGTCCCTATCGACCCCAGGCACAAAATACGGCAAAAAGGTTATTTTGCGAAGAGGAGAAACCAATTGCTCATTGCAAGCACGATGGCTTACTCTGCTAGCCTGGTAAACTCTGCCGGCAAAGCCATCCATCCGGAAACCATTGTGTCCACCCCCGAAGGCAAATCTGGCTCTAATGAAGGCAAGGACAAGACACGTGTGGTGGTCAGCGGTTCATCTCAGAGAGCCTCTCATAAGCACAACTCCAAGAAAGCGGCGCAGTGCAGCGGTCGGCAAAATGCTCTAGAGGAGGCTCAAAGAATCCAAGCAGAAAAGATGAAAAGCAAAGCCAGTGCGTCTATAATGGCTTGGGGCGAAAGAAGGCGGGAATTCGAAACGGAGATGAACTTGGAGAGCCGATGTCCAAAGGTCGTCAAGTATCTTGCCGGGTTGTCGTCTCAAGACATGGACACTGTTGGTGGAGAGGTGACGTTGTATCTGTGCAATTCCATTGCCTTGATGATACTCGATGCCAGGAAAAAAGGGACAAGAATGCCAGGTAAGCTGCAAGTGAATAGAATCAATGTCTACTTCACCACCGAGTAATACACCCTAATGCAAGTACACAGAGATGGGTTTATTGGCGATTTTGTGGTCAAAGCTCGTCGAAATCAGCACATTTACCTTTTCGCAGGAAGGGGCTGCATTGTTTACGCTGCTCGCAAGGGCTGTCAAAATGCCGACAGTGATGGTGCCAGACACTCTTTCAAAGGGACGCAAGCTTCCCTTTGCCAGTATAACGTCAAGTCTGAGCGATCAATTACGGATTCCAGTTGATTCTCTCGAGTTTCAGCTGACTCATTGCGGACCATATTTGGAAAGAGGCTTTGACTCGATGCCAGACCCTCGTGTACCGTTCAGCCCAGATGCCTGGCAGAGGGATGTCTTGGATGCCATAGATGCCAACAAGAGCTTGTTCGTCGTTGCGCCGACCTCGGCTGGCAAAACTTTTATTTCATTCTATGCAATGAAGAAGGTGCTGCACTCAAACGACGACGACGTCGTCGTATATGTGACTCCCACCAAGGCCCTTGTCAATCAAATTGCCGCCGAGGTGCAAGCCAGATTCTCAAAGACTTATTCTACTCCGGGCAGATCAGTATGGGCAATCCATACAAGGGACTACAGAATCAATAACCCTACAGGCTGCCAGGTCCTCATTACAGTCCCGCATATGCTGCAAATCATGCTGTTAGCACCATCAAATGCAAAGACGGCCAACTCGTGGTCTTTGAGGGTGAAGAGGATCATTTTTGACGAGGTCCACTGTATCGGACAATCAGACGAGGGAGTCATATGGGAGCAGTTACTCCTTCTCGCGCCCTGTCCCATCATTGCCTTGCCCGCAACGGTGGGTAATCCAATGGATTTCGGTGCCTGGTTGGAAGGATCGGAGAAAGCCAAAGGCCACGAGCTGGAAATAATTGTTCATCCACATAGGTATTCGGATCTTCGAAAATTCATATATCATCCTACGAAAGACCAGGTTTTTAGGGGGCTTGGACCTGCAGAAGGACTATCGATTCCAGGGTTAGATGAGGAGCAGCATGAGATGTCGCCCTTCACGGGTATTCACCCAGTGGCTAGTCTCATCAACAGGTATGGACAAGTGCAAATTTTGCTTCTTGACATACTCAAGCTAAAGTCATTGCTCTAGAAATCGGAGTACCATCAACGACATCAATCTCGAAGGGAGAGATTGCTTCGTCTTATGGCAGTGTATGATGAAGCATCAAAGTAAAGAATTTCCATTGCATGACGCCTTGAATCCTCGGAATGCCCTTCCTACCATTTTGAAGAAGGATGATATTGCTCGTTGGGAGGCTGAGTTGAAGCAGGCCTTGTTCGCATGGATGCAAGACACCAGTTCGCCATTTTCATCCGTCCGAAGCGACCTTCAGTCGCCAATTATTCAACGGCACCTGTCTATTCAGCATGAAGCATCCAATTTGAGCACATACGAGCCGAGTAATACTGATGTAAACCCAAACAGTAAAAAGTCTGGTCTACTTGCTTCAGCGCTACAGCTCCTTGCTGACCTCCATTGCCATGGGGCGCTTCCTGCAATCGTATTCAACTACGATCGGCAATATTGTGAAAAAATAATCTCTTTTGTTGAAAAGCAGCTTACGCTCGCAGAATCCGATTGGAAAGATACAAACAGAATTGAATTGAAGAAGAAGGCTGCTGAATATGAAAAATGGAAGAAGACCTCCAAAACCCACGGCAAAAGGAAAGACAGGACGTCATTGTCCTCGCAGGATGGGCTTTGCAAGAAAGACATGGTCGAAGAAGCTACAAATCAGGACGTTAGCTTCTGGGAAAGCTTTGATCC
Source organism: Metarhizium brunneum (assembly GCF_013426205.1). Taxonomy (NCBI): domain Eukaryota; kingdom Fungi; phylum Ascomycota; class Sordariomycetes; order Hypocreales; family Clavicipitaceae; genus Metarhizium; species Metarhizium brunneum. Next base: position 2,050,054 of record NC_089428.1, read on the forward strand.
AAAAGGAATACTAGACATGTTCTCGTTTGCTGACCGAACAAAATTACTCGACTCCGAGTTTGATGATATCATCGCGCCCCTCAAAAAAGCAAAGTTGAAACCGGGCATCATTGACGCTCTACGACGGGGCATGGGAGTTCATCACGCGGGAATGAATCGGCAATATCGCCAAGTGTAAGTCCATCTCGTCCTCGAGTCGTCGTCTTGTTGCCCCATTGACACTGCCTTGTAGGGTTGAGATGCTTTTCAGGAGGGGCTTTCTGAGGGTTGTGGTCGCCACGGGCACCCTGGCCTTGGGCATTAACATGCCCTGCAAGACTGTAGTATTCTTCGGCGATTCCGTGTTCCTCACAGCCCTGAATTACAATCAAGCAGCAGGGCGAGCTGGCCGCCGGGGGTTCGACCTTCTCGGAAGCGTTGTCTTCGTAGGAATGACTCCCGAGAGGGTTTTTGAAATCATGTCGTCCAGACTCCCCGACCTCCACGGCCAGTTTCCACTATCAACTACTCTGGTTCTGCGCCTATTGGGACTGCTGCATCACACAGCAAATTCGGAATACGCGGTCAAGGCGATTCAGTCCATACAGTCGCAAACTCGCCTCTACCTCGGTGGCCCATCCAATGAGATGACAATCAGACATCATTTGCGCTTCTCAATAGAGTATCTCCGAAGACAGCATCTATTGTCTCACACCGGGGCTCCCCTCAATTTTGCAGGCTTGATCGGCCATCTTTATTTTACTGAGAACGCCGTCTTTGCTTTCCACTCGTTGCTGAAGGGTGGTTATTTCCACGAGCTGTGCCGAACCCTTCACCAGAAGCCGCAAGAGCTTCACCTTGAGCTCGCACTTGTTCTCGCCCATCTGTTTTGCCGTATACCTCTCCGTTTGGGGAGTGACGAACCGACTGAGGACAGAATTCACAGGTCTCCATCTCTCGTCATCTTGCCACCGCTACCGAAACGGGCCGAGACTATCCTTCATGAGCACAATAACAAGACTCTCCACATATTTCGAAACTACGTCAGCTCGTTTATCGATCAATATCTCGACGGTCAGCCAGACAACCAGCTCCCTTTTACAAAACGCAAGGTTCAAGGGACAAATGGACGAGATGCATTGTCAATCATTGACCATCTCCCTCCACCCAAGCTCTGCTCACCATTTGCTGCTCTTTCTGGATTCACTGATGACTTCCAGTCTATCCACGATCTCTGCACTACCGTCCGAGACGGTGTCTTTCTTGAGGAATCTGGGGTTCCATACATCCCCATTCATCCAAATGATGATGCTCGTATACCCTGGAATGCCTACATCTATGACTTTTTCAAGCATGGAGACATGGAGGCGCTGGTACGAGATAACGGTATAAAGGGTGGCGATGTATGGTTTCACTTGAAGGATTTCTCGCTTATTCTGGCGACCATAGTCACAAGCCTCACAAACTTTTTCGAACAGGGCTCTTCCACTGGCGATGCCGCCATGATGGATGTGCAAAATTTGAGTGATGTCCTCCAAGACGATACCGGGGACGAATATGCCTCCGAGGCCAGGGATGAGGTTGATCAAGGAGCCCCGCAACACCTCGTTGCTCTCTCTGCAAAGAAGAAAAAGGTTGTTCTTGCGGAGTCATGGGACGATGACTTGAGCAGCGGAATCTCACAAGATGAGAACACACCTTCTATCCAGCCTAATAAACGCTACAGTGTCCCACCCGTGGAACAAGTATCCACGCCGAATGGGCCGAACGACGACGAGGTGAGTTTCAAGCTCGTGTTGACAGCTTTCCAACAGCTACAACTACAATTTAACGAGGTGTTTAAACGGGTTTGGGCTTAATTGGGGGTTCCATGTCAAGGGCGACGTTTGGGTTTGCGAAAATTTATACTACTCAATCTTTTACTGGGTGCCTTCAAGCACTCTTATCTCTTCCACTCATTTATAGAGCCATGAGCCAATTTTTTACTACGTTATTTCCCAGTAACTGTCTACCTCCAGTGCCTAATTACCTGCCGCGCGATGCACTTTTCTGCTCTATCAATGCACGGGCTGTGACGGGGGGATATCCTGGCCAAAGCAGCATCCATGCACTGGCTAATCATCCTTGAGAGAAAGGAATCTAGAATTAAATGCGATTTGATGAAAGTGGACGGATAAACGCTGCATGATTTGCACAACCAGGCTCACGGGAGTACTGGGAGAGTTACCTGTCGGAAACTGCCTCTGTAGACTAAACTCGTAGAGCTTGGTATAATTGCCGGTTATCGTAGCGTCGGCTATCAAGACTAAACATGGCCAAAAGTTAAATCTGGATAAGAGGAAGTTTCTTGGTATTTAAAAGAGTAGTATATACTCGTCTCTGATTCACGGCAACTTTTACTATATCTGTAACGCATCGAATTCACTACGACTTTCTTCCTAAAAAGCCGTGCAGCACTAAACCCAATCTAGCTGCAACGTGATCCAAGCTGGAATTCAGTGAGGTAGTAGATTGATATGTATTCTGGATTGCGAAGCAAGCTTGTTTCGTAAGATTAAATTCCCCAGGCTCCACAAAGTACCGAACCTTGGGCGACGAAAGATATCCAGCACGGAGTATTCGGTATAATTCCCGCTTGTCTATTGTGTTTTCCGGGGTCGCATGAATGTCATTAGCAAAGCAGATGAGATGAGACATCATGCTCTCATGGTCGACGGGTAAATTTTCCAGAGGCGGCTTCAGGACTGGTACTCGTAGAGGTCGGGAAGCCGAAAATGCCGTCAGCAACTCCTCCAAAGAGACCATTCGGTTGGCAAAGCGAAAGATGAGTCTCCTGGCAAAAAAGTCTTCTTCAATCGTCCAGAGTCTTTGTTTCCACAGCGAGTATCGTATCTGAATGAGAGCTTCTTCCGCAGACCAGAAACAATGCGTGGACAAGGAGGGATCCAGGACTAGAACCGCGGTTGCCGTCCCAAAGACCCTGCGAAGGGACGAAAGCATGAGTTTGCGACGCCTCAAGTTGGTGGTCAGTGTCATTGTGTCAATCCAGAAAGGAGTGTCGGTCTGTTCATTTTGGTGAGGGTCGATCTGATTAACCAACACTTGGATAAGAGTGAGTTGACAGAAGGGCAGAGAATTCTTTCTATCATTGCCAAGCCCGACGCTGCGTACGTGGCTGATGGCCACAAATCGAGCGGTCGAAGGTTTGTCAAGTAGAATCGATAGACGACATCCTTGGGTAAGAGGTCGATATCCTTGGGGCACCATCCAGCCTCCTTGAGAAGCAGATTGACAGCATCCAATGAGACGTTGGGTGGTAGCTCAAGCGGCATTGCGCCACTACGCGGGCTCATTGTTTCTAGGAGGGCTTAACGAAGTATTTGAACAGAGAGGCAAACAAGAATTGCATCGGAAAGTATTGTTTCATCTTTTCGAGTTGCGTTGGGAAGCTTCAACGTGTCCAAAGCTCTTGCCACAAAGTGATGAGCCAATTGGGGCAGAGGCGAAAAGGCAAGAGAAGAAGGCTGAATCCTGGGATGGGAAAACCGTGACCATCACCTACCTGTTCTTGGAAAGCTTGGGAGAAAACCAGAGAAACGCGGCATCTACGAAGGATGCTGAGACCGACGAGGATCCTTCTGGTAATTCATCAGAAGGACCAGACGTTCACATTCAAGGCGACAGCCGCTCACTAGTGGGAACGGGCGAGTCGTCTACAGCGATTTTCGGACCACTGTCAAGCATTTCGAAAAGTACCCCCACGGAAGACATTCGGAGACCCGTAAAGCCTCCTATTGTCGGGGTGGGGGAGACAAAAAAGATTCACTCCAAGACATCGGACCACGGTCAAGACGCCAAGTCAGCTTTGCCGCCTGGTAAGCCACAGGCGAGGCCGGACAGGCCCCCTCAAGAAGACAATTGCAGCAGTGGCGATCTGCTTTCCGCTGCGGAAAAACAGAAAGCTCATGACAAAACTCGGGGTAAAAGCCCGACGGCCAGTTCAAACTCGGTACAAGACTTCAACGTCGTTTGCTCCAAACGCTTTTAGCGTGTAATGAGCCTGTGAATTCAATTCACGTCTGGTTACGGTTAATAATAATGGAGAAATCACTTAGTCAAACGTATATATACCATGTGTCATTATGAACGTTGGCCAACGACTTGTATTCAGTGAGAGGGACTGAGGCAACTCCAATGCAGTAACTGCCGTGGAGGCTCTCACTATAACTTTTGTCACTTCTCCTCATTCACAAGAGTAGCTTATACTAGGTAAAGAGTAATATATTATCCATGTCTTACAGGCGTATACTTGGCTCGCGGGCGATACAATATATATATGGCGGCGTATTTAACTATTACATAGTTTTAACTACTTTATACAAGAACCTAATATAACAAAAACAGACTAGGCGTGTTCTTGCCAGGCAAACATACCGCTCTAATCGCCGTCTCTGCCACTAATACCAACTCACACCATCCCACCTAGCCATATTATACTACCGCATACAACTACGCATGATTTCTGGTGACCCAATGAACTGAAACACGAGATGTGCCACAATGTGCTACAAAATAAAATACTACTAATCGTTACTCATTTCGTCCCCTATAAACTCGGTGGAATAGGAAAATGCTGCAAATACCACCAGTCAATCGCTTGGCCATCACACCGACTAATAGCCTCTTCAACAAAATGGGCCGCGCTCTTACGGCCAGCTTCTTTGTGCTCGCCGAATTTCTCCACCTGCGGCTCAAGCCGGCGCGGATTCGCCCGCAAATCATATGGAGGGACCGTAGTTTAATCTTCCACAGGTCCGGCTCCGTCTTGACCTCGTGCCACACACCGCCGTCGTAGTTCCAAGTGTGAGAGCCGCCGACGACCATGCCGGAGTAGTACTGGCCGTTGAACGATTTGAGAGAATTACAGCTGCCGCTACCCAAGGCGTGGGCGTCACTGGCCTCGGTCTTGACTAAAGGCTTCTCAGCTTCTGGTATTACCGCTTCATTCAGCAGAGTTGGATTGACCCATGGGTGCATCGGGCTCACTACTGGATACCGGTCCACTTCCATTCAGGCTGTCGTGCTCATGTGCGGGACTTGAATGCTCTTCTCTTGTCTAAGTCGATGGTGTCAAATGCTATTAGAGGTAGCAGACCGCCTACGTCCTTCGAGGGTCGAGGCATAGTGTGAGATATTAATGAGACAACAAATTTGGATGCTCAAGTTATTATTAATAGTGGGTTTTATATTAGTTGATGTTAAAATATTAACAGTTGTGCACGGCTAATTCAGAGCAACATTGGTCATAGAAGAAGGGTATAGGGAGTACTGCTTTGATGATTCGTGTGTCGTCAGGATTATTCCTGTCATTAATTGGAGCCCATTCTGCTCATTCGCCAAAAGAGGAAGAAAAAGAAAGAAAAGAAAACATCCAATACCAGACACCACTGAGATAACTTTGCGGGCATCCACAGACTCCTACGAACCTGGGGGCAAAATTTTCACCACGAATATACAACGGTCAGGATCGTTCGACACACCAACCTGTAAAATGAGGCGACTGGCTGACGGCTTCATCAAACGACTCGAATAAAGCTGTGCAATTGCTGCTCCATGGGGAGTACCTAGGACATCACCACGGCAACGGGCATGATATTGCCTTGCCATTTGGGTTATTAGTAGACTGTTTTGTTATTTACTCTGTGGCCTTACTCACCTCATCACTCCGCCGTGAGATGGACAACGTCTTTATTGAGGCACACGGCTACTCGAGGAAACTGAGATAAGAGGACTCATATAGCCCTTGGTACGAAACCACACACTAGGTCTTTTTGTCCACCTATGGTTGTATTATAACACTATTTTAAGTCTTTTTGGTCATTGAATGCTCCATTCATTGACCACCTATGACTTTGCAATTTGATATACAAGCCATTCAAACTATCCCAAGAGAATACTCCTTTACATCATCCTTGGAGACTCAACTTCCATGGACAGCTTATCGTCCACGCGATGTCGCTGCAGCCAAGCCGTTGTGGTTGTGTCTGCTGCGTCGCCCAGGAGTGAATCTGCATACGACATGGCCATGGCCTCGGGTTTAGCTGCTGAAGAGCACCAGGGCCGTTCTGAAATGCGCAAGGTCTTAGATCAGCATTCCATGCAGTTCTGGAGAAAACGTTGATGTAGCCGCGCTCTAGTTGTCATGGCGCACTTGTGGCATCACCACCCGGAGCCACGTCACGCTTGAACCTATACACGTACCCTTCTACATGCGTATGGCGCACCAGACACTGCCTGGTGTGTTTGTGGGTTGCTTCATAGCCCGCCTAACTGGGAGGATTCAAGCCGGCTCATGTTCAATAGACGTGCTGTCCTTGTCCCAGTGCAGTTTAGAAGTAAACCAGCGAATGCCTTGGTTTTTTTTTCGAATAGTCTACAGGCAGTAACTAATATCTTTCAAAAACGCTTCTATTAACACAAAATCCACTTTATACCACAAGTTTTAAAAGGTATTTAAGACATGATATTGGTCGTACTTGCTTACTTTACGATTAAGCAACAAAACCTGTCAAGTTAGTATAGTACATAGGTCAATTGCCAGGAAACGAATTCAGTAGTCCAAATTGTTATTAATAAATCGAAATGTTGAACTGTATTAGTAATCTATTGCATCTCGCGCTTCTAATTTTTTAATGCACGCTGGTACTCCCGAGCCGGTTGACGACTCAGATTCACTTGGGCCAAAAACGCCATTGCGGCCGTTAGTCTACTAGTACACTCAAAGAAAACCAAAAATATATCCCAGACCAAAGTTCCATCGTCGGACCCGGACGGTATAAATGAAAAAGTAAACCAGCCTAGACAACACCCATTAGTCACCGAATGTCTCGGCAAATAAACAGCCACAATACTCACATCCAGTTGGAAACACAAAAGGCAATAAAGATGCCGAGATCTCTCCACTTCTGACTCGGCTCAATGTTCAGCGAGGCCAGGTACTCGGCGCCGCTCGCATACGGGCAGTAGCTGCAGTTGTCCGTGTCATTCGGGTTGACGAGGTAGCCTCTGCCGGCGCGCGCGACGAAATCGGCCGCAAAGTCCGCACAGGTCCGGCCGGCCGGGGGGTCAAAGTAGGCAGCCTCGTTGGCGGCACACTGGACGGGCTGGTTGGCCAGGGTGGTGGCGAGAACGCCGCTGATCCAGTACGTGCTGGGATTCAAGTAGTACAGCTGGAATCGCATTAGCCGGGTTTTCGAGGACACGAGGTGTGCAAGTGTATATACGTACCCAGTATCTCCAAAAGACGTTGAGCTGGTCGTACGGGACAACCACGCCGTTGAAGAGGGAAAACATGACGAGGAAGAAGGGCAGGACGTTGCTGATGACGGTGAAGCTGGGCGCCCAGGCGCAGATCCACTGACCCCAGCTGGACTGGAACAAGAAGAAGAGCACCGTCATGAGGAAGACGTAGCCCGAGGTCAGGGAGTCGGTGGGCAGGCCCGTGGGCCAGTACCACAGCGCCCAGTAGACGACGCCGGCGACGAGGGAGCCCGGGATCTCGGACAGCACCGAGGCGGAGCAGAAGGCGACCCAGCCGTAGATGCGGCTCGGGTACTCGCGGGCCTCCCAGAGCGCGCGGTCCATGTAGAACTTGGGCAGGATGGCGTTGAGCACGGTGGGCGGGATGAGCAGGATGAGGAACGAGGTGAACATGCGACTCTGCATGTCGTTGACGGTGTCGCCCAGCTGCCAAAAGGTGAAGCCGTTGAAGATGCCGACAATGACGGCGGTGAAGAGCTTGCCGTAAATGTACGACGGCTGGCGCCACTGGTTGACGAACATGCGCTTGGCCAGGAGCCGGGTCTGCTCCCACACGGGGGCGGCGAACTCGTGCGAGAGCACCGGGTGAGACGAGGCCGCCTGGCCGCGCTGCCGCTTGATCTGCTGGATCTCGTCGACGAGGGCCTTGTTCTCGTCCGAGACGCGCCACTGCTCGTTCCAGTGCTCGCGAGCGTCAGCGCGAGCGCCCGTCTCGACGAGGAACTCGGCCACGTTCTTGCCCTCGGGGCAGTGGGCGCCCCGGGCGGCGAAGTAGTCGACGACGGCGTGGCCGTTGCGGCCGACGGGGCCAAAGTAGAAGACGTTGCCGCCGGGGTTGAGCGCGAGGATCTTGTCAAACTGCTCGATGAGCTCCGACGACGGCTGGTGGATGGTGCACACGACGGCCTGCCCGGACGCGCAGAGCTTGCGGAGGAAGCGCACGATGGAATAGGCCGCCTGCGAGTCGAGGCCGCTCGTGGGCTCGTCGAGGAAGAGCAGCAGCGACGGCTTGGCCGCGAGCTCGACGCCAATCGTCAGCCGCTTCTTGGGCTCGACGCCCAGCGACGCGACGACGGCGTCCTGCAGCTCCTGCAGCTCGAGCAGGTCGATCACGGTGTCGACGTAGGCGAGCTTCTCGTGGCGCGGGACGTCGCGGCCCTGCCGGAGGAGCGCCGAGAACTCGAGGGCCTCGCGCACCGTCGCCGACGCCTCGTGCAGGTCCATCTGCTCGACGAAGCCGGTGCGCCGCTGGAAGTCGGACGTGAGGGCCGAGCCGTCGACGAGCATGCTGCCCTCGACGACGCCCACCGTCTGCCGCTGCGACAGCGTGTTGAGCAGCGTCGTCTTGCCGGCGCCGCTGGCCCCCATGAGGGCGACCAGGACGCCGGGCTTGGCGTAGCCGTTGATGTCGTTGAGCAGCTTCTTGGGGCCCTGCGCCGCGGGCACCGTGTAGCTGATGTTTTCCCAGGTAAACACCTGCTCGCTGCGGTTGAAGGCCTCGAGGACCTCGTCGGGGGTTCTCTGGCGCGCCACCGCCGCCGCCGTCACGTCGCCCGGCTGCGCGTGCTGCTCCTCGTCCGTCTTGTTGTCCGCCCGGGCCGCCCGCCGCGGCGTCTTGGACGACTTGAAGACGAGGGCGCCGAGGCCCGAGCCGCCAAAGGACATCTTCTCCGTGGCCAGCACCGTCAGCGCAATGTACCCGACGGTGAAGGCGATGACGATGCCAAAGTTGCGCCACAGGTGCGAGCGGCTGTACTCAAACTGCGAGGCCAGGTAGTCGGATCCCGCGACCCGGGGGTTCCCCGGATGTGATCCGGCAATGGCGCAGCCCTGGTTCTCGGGCCGAATACCAGGGCCCTGGGGAACGAGCTGCCCCGGCGCGCACTCCATGGTCCGGCCGGCGAATTCGTTGGTGAGGACGGCCTCGAAGGCGTAGCTGATGGGATTGACGTAGTACAGCCAGCCAAACCAAATCTTTTGCCCGAGCAGCACGGGCTTGGCGAGCGTGTATCCGGTATAGACGATGAGCAGGTTGAGCGCGATGCCCGAGAAGCGCACGGCGTCGTCCATGGTCGGCGACACGGCCGCAAACATGCGGTACAGCGCCGTCAGGCAAATGGTGGTGACGTACACGAGGAGCATGTAGATGAAGAACTTGCCCGCCTCGACATCCAGCCCCGTCATGAAGTACATGATGACGCTGAAGACGACCACCTCGACGGCGAGCATGGGCAGGTCGGCCAGCACGCGGGCCAGGCTCACGGCGCTCGGCCGGTAAAAGGCGTACTCGCCGTGGCGGGCGATGACGGCGCGCCCCGACACGGCCTTCATCAGCTCCGAGAGCTGCAGCCAGCCCAGGAACAGGATGGAGAAGAAGGCGACGCCGCCGCGCAGAAAGGCGCCGCCCGTGTCCGACGGCGTGTTGTAGAAGAGCGACCCGACAATGAGGCCGTTGCTGACAATGACGAAGAACTTGGTGTACAGCGACGTCTTGTCGCCCCAGACGAGCCAGAACTCGCGCCGCGTGCACGCCAGCACCTGCTTCCACAGGCTGACCGTGTAGACGGACTGCTTCAGGACCGTCCGGGACTTGGCGTCGCGCACCGAGTCGACAAACGTCTGCGCGTCGGCGTGCCCCGTGTCGCGCATGTGCTTCTCGAAGCCGCCCACGTCGTCGAGGACCACGCGGTACGCGGGACTCTCGCGGAACGCCCGCTCCAGCTCCTCGGCCGTCTTGGGGCAGCGGGCCTCGAAGCCCGGCCGGAACTGGCGCGCGTTGACGTCGCACACGGACGTGAGGAAGTCGGCCGTGGTCTGGCGCGGCGGGCAGTGGAAGCCCAGGTCGACAAAGTACTGCTTGGCCTCGCGGGCGGGACCCTGGTAGAGCATGCGGCCCTCGTCCACGACGAGCACCTTGTCCATGAGGTCGTAGATGCCCTCGCCCGCCTGGTACAGCGTGGTCAGGGTGGTGCGGCCCGAGACGTCCGTCATGATGCGCAGCGACTTGGCGTAGTTGAAGGCGGTCGAGGCGTCGAGCCCGCGCGTCGAGTTGTCCCAGCAGGTGACGGTGCTCTTGGTGGCCAGCGTCTCGGCGATGCTGACGCGCTTGCGCTCGCCGCCCGAGACGCCGCGCGTGAAGGCGTCGCCGACGAGCGTGTCCTTGGTGTGCGCCATGGCGAACATGCGCAGGAAGGCGTCGACGATGACGTCGATGCTGCCGCGCTCGTGCTTCCTCGTCTTGGTGAGGAGCGAAAAGGTGAGCGTCTGCCCGACCGTCAGGCTGGGCATGTGCTGGTCGTCCTCGGCGTTGTAGACGGCCTCGCCGCGGAACCGCCGGTCCATCCTGGACGACGGGATGCCGCCGTACACGACGTCGCCCTCGACGGCCTGGTACGAGCCGCGGTTGTTGGCGATGACGCGGAGGAACGTGCTGCAGCCGGCGCCCGGCCGGCCCAGCACCAGCATCATCTCGCCCGGCCGCACGACGCCGGTGAAGTCGCGGATCAGGTCGCGCGGCGTTCCGGGCCGCCGCACGTCGAGCGCCGGGATCCAGCGGCACAGCAGCTTGTACAGGTCCGGGCCGAACGTGCCGGCAATGGCCTGCGGCAGCGTCCGCACGCTGGTCGCCGTCGCGCCCACGCCCTTGACCGTCAGGTTCTTGAACAAGACGCCTACCTTCTTGGTCGACTCGCCGTTGTCGGGGTTGCGCTTCTCCAGGTGGCCGTCGCGGATGAACTGCTCGAGCTCGAAGCCGTCGGCGTGTGCCGTGCGCTCGCTGTCCGCCTCGTCGGCCGCCGGCGAGGACTGCTTCTCCTTGCCGCCGCCGCCGCTCCTGGCAGAGAAGATCCTGCCCATGAGTCCGTGTCCCGGCCCGGACTTCTTGTGGGCGGCCGAGGCATTGGTGCTTCGCCGGCTCAGCTCGTGCTGCAGTTCCCGGAAGTCGGCCCGCGCAGCACGCTGGCTGACGGGCCCGTCGGCGTATGTGTCCCCCCAGTATCCATCGTTGGAAGTGTCGTCTGACAGCTGCCCGTCTGTTTCGTTGTTGGTATTCGAGGTCCTCGTGGTGTCATGGGTCGCTGGAGGACCGGACCCGGCCACTTCATCGCCGCTGCCTGGCATGTTGCGCCTCTCTTTTTTTTTCGGCCGAAAGGCCCCGATGAATACTGAAAAAAACAAGCGCGTGTACAAATCGACCCAACAGCCAGACTCAATTATAGTACGGATCAAGGAGCGAGGGTTTTCTGAGTCCGGGTATAGGTGAGTGACGGTGGGATACAGGCAAGAGGTTCAAGACAGGCAGTCGCTTTGGTTCAACGGTCTGGACGCCGTTTGAACGAAGCGGCCATGACGACAATACTTGTACTAGACGGCACTAGGCCTGACAGTTCTTCATGTTGCATCATACGCTGGAGATTAGGTACTATCTCCGGCTTGTACCGTCACCCGGATTCACGCCATGTGGGTTCTCGACTTCTCAACCGTCTCGACATTGCCAGCTTGGGGCCGGACCCGCTCGTGATTATTATTAATGGACGCGGACACATTCACGGACACATTTCAGTCGTGCTACTCCTCAGCATGCTGGGTCTGTCCAATTGCGGCTCCGGGGTTGAGCGGACCTGAGAGGAGTTCACAGGAATTCACGCCATGGGTGCGGACCTGGCGTTGCAAAAGGGGCACTGGGTTGACCAGACATGGAGCAGGAAGCCGTGCCGATTTCAAAGCAGCTCTCTACTTTCAACCTGCTGTTAGGTTAGCTCCGTCCGTGGCCCGTCCACGGCACCCAGGCAGCCAATCACGAGGCCGTGTTGCGAGAATGATTCATTTCGAGTCACCTCGCATCGCCCTCCATGACCGTGCACTCCTGTCTGGTATCAGCATCCTTGATGCCCGCCAAAGCCCGCATGTCCGCCTCGTCCCGTAAAAGCTTAATCTTGGCGGCTTCCTCGCCGTTCGACTCATTGTTGGCCGAAACGTGAATGGGCCCGGCCGTTGCATTGGGTCAGCACGTCTTCTTATCGTCGCACCGCATTCTCCACGGACGCTGACATTTGCCCGCCGTCTTGGGCTGCTGACAGCTCCTTGGCCTTGGGTCCCTTTCCGTGGCATCACATGCGAGCGAGTCTGATGGCGATGCTGGTCCTCATCTCCGAACCACCTGTGTAGCCTAATCGGACTTTGGGTTCGCGTTGCATCAGCAGAGGAGCTACCCTGGCACATTGACACATCCCATCTCTCCGACTGCCGTAAGGCTGGTGGAGGCACCCAGCAGGGGCCGACGACTAATTAGGTACTACCCGGTAATAATACATTTCAAGTAACGTTATAACGGAAGTAATTACGTACATCTCCGTAGTTTCCTTTAACCGGGGACTGGCCAAATAAAATCCGCGTTGCTTTGTCTAGGGCTCAAATCGAGGGTCACGATGCAGGGGCTTTCAGGGCCTGCGACCGGCCATCCATATCAAATTCATCATTTTCTCCAGCCGTGGAATTTGCTCGCCGATGAAGCTGTTGAATCCAGCAATTCCACTGTCAGTCAAGTCCGCGGCTTTCTGCGCCTCACCATCGTACCGCGTCGCTGCAACGGCTGAACGTCGCGTCGACGGATATAAATGATTCGAGCACGGCATTTCTTCTTGTACCGGCTGCTCAACATCCCTTTGATTCCGAAAAGCTTTTCGCTTCTCAATAGTTGTGCCGTCTCCTTCACGCCATAGCGTCTTCCTTGCTCTACGGCGCTTGCGTAGTGTTCCATCCACCTGTCGTGGTGTTTCGACATCTGGCTCAAAGAGGGCTATCTGGTGTTTCACTCCACGCGCATTCAATGTTATTATGGAACATCAAGTGCTGGACGACAAATGCGCCGTCACACGATGGAAGCTGGAGCCGGGTTGCCCTCTTGGCCGCTATTTCACAAATCTCGGCAACACAGCCATTCCCACGATGGTCAATCTGATCTGTACATACTACGCCGCTGCGTGTCAAAAGCAATTGCTGCCTGTAGCCTACATACTGCCAGAATTGAAGGGCAGCGGCTCTGCAAAGACCAGAAGTGGTTGAGCTTGCGGGCAGCACGGGCATCAACCAACTTGCAACAGCGACGCAACCCAACCTCAACATTGATCTGCCCGCTAGCAAGCCCACGGCATCCTTGGCCCTCATGTTTATTGTTCTATTGTAGTGCTGCGTAGTCTGTCCATCCGAGCCCCGAATGGCAAATATGACGTGTGAACGCACGCTGGCTGGCAAATCATAATAAAAAAATAATATCTTCACGGCAATTCCCATACTGCTGAGAACTATCGTGGTCGCGGCCTCGCTAATATGCATAACAAAATTGTGAAAGGGGCTGTGAAAGATGGGCAGACTGAGCACGGAGCATCTCCAAGATGGATCAAGCGAAGGCGCTGCGTAGGTGTTGTTGTACCTTGGCTGTATTTTCTCTCTCTCTCTCTTTTTTTTTGCACGGGAACCTCATAGCTACTCTGTAGTCAAGCTGTGAAACAAATAAGCACCGTAGGATACTGTTGGGACATGGGTGCTGTTTTATATACAACTAGATGACACATTACATGTATCTAGTTTGCAAACTCGAGAAGCCGAGTTTCATCGTGGTTAAGCTGTGGTGAGGCGGATAATTGCCATGTGATAACAAACGAGTACAAAACTTAGCAGTGTGACTATGGCAATACCCTATGCATGAAAATGCGCGATTTTGCCGAAAAGCATCCTGCTTGCTGTTGGGTGAGACCTCGTCGGTCCGACAGCTAACTGGCGCCGCCAACCCAGGAGTCGGATTTGTCTGTTTTGGCAACAAAAAGACTCCAAAGGGCTTCGGCCAAATCACGGATAGATGTGTGAGATATTGCCCCAGGTGGCTTTGATGGCCATCCCAGCGACTGATTGCTGGCAGCTGTTTGCCAAACGAAACGCATCAATGGCGCCTCTGACGTTGGCAAAGGGTTGGCGGTGGTGTATAGGGTAGTGACTACGAGAGCCAGGCGTTGCAAAATCAACCAATAATGGCAGCTCTGCATTTCCTGCGCAAGCTTCGTACATTCCATCCTGGACGTCATCTTTACGATTGGGATGCCAGAACGGAACCCGCTGAAACGAATACAAACCACGAAGCAGGTGCTTTTGCCTGAATGGCGCAGAGGCGGCCGGCGATGGCACTACGTGACCGCCCCGCGACATATGGTCCAATAAGCACGTCTGGTTCTCAAGTTGTTTCGGGGGATCGCGTACAGCGAAGTGCAGAGGTGAACTGGCACATGTGGCGGCGCGTGTCGGCCGTGTGCCGGCAATATTCAGTCGTTGCATGGGTGGCACTTGTCGGGAACTGCGACATTCAAGCCGTGTTGGTCTGGGGCGGCGACCAGGTCCAATGGAAGACCGGAGCCGTCCAATACAATACAGGTTCTGTTTCCAAAACGTGTTTTGGCGCTGCAGTCGACGCGGCCAAGCCGTGATTGTCTTTGCCAGCCATGCCGTGGCGGCGCTAGGGAAGCCCGCGGCGTCAGTCAGCGTGGGTTCGGTAATTGGCAATTGGATACCAATGCCTGTGGCGTTGCATGGCTCGAGTGCATCAGTGGCGATCTTGCCAAGTAAAGTCGAACAGACGCCTCAGGCGCGTGGAGATCTGGGGAGGAGCAGCCGATGACGACGTTGTAGCGTTGCGATTATGCTCGAGAGGGTTGGCAAGTTGGATCACCAAGGGGGGTATGCAACAGCCTTGGGACGGTTGCTGTGCCAAAGGGCGCTCCGGTGCGGGCGCATTCCAACTCCCAAGATGCAGAGACGACGGCAGATGGAGGAGAAGCAGGGAATTGATGGCACTGGGAATCTGGGATGACTGGATTCTGCATGTGGATCTCATGCGGAGGAGCCAGCTTGGCCCTTGCCCTGCTTGGACCAGAGCAGTTGGCGCCAGCTGGTTCTCACTTCAACGTTCCTGCCGAGATGGTCGGGCAGCAACGGAACCGAAACTGCTGGAGAGTGGAACTTGAAGCATCATGAGGTCCAATGCTCGAGCGGCCAACATGTACGAAGCAAAACTGCCAAAACGACCCTGTGAGGTGCGCATCGGCAGACCGTGTGCATCTACCGGCATCGGCGCGGACTCGGTGGAGTATAGCGATGGTGGCGCCGACCGACAGACCCCTGCCTGCCTTGGTCTACCCCAGATTGCCAAACAAGCATCGAGGGAAGCTATTCCATTGCGTCTTCTTCTACTGACAAACAACCAATTCACAGACCAGGCGAATAATGCGTGAATCGACCGGATTCGGCCTTGATGGCCCCTGCCGTCCCAAACGCCGAATGACTGAATGCGCCGGACATATTGACATGTCGAGTAGAGCTGGGCCGCTTGCACTTTCAACATGATTTGCGCCAGTGCCTGCCTCGAGTGCGAATTGACTTTGGCGCCAGACTCTTCGTCTCTCCTCCGACCTGGCAACGGCATGACGACCTCATCCTGATACAACCTCTCGGCCTCTTTTTGCGCCACCGAAACCTAAGTCTCTCTCAGTACTCTCATTCGCGTTCCCTGACCATCATCTTTAATTCTACTCAGTACACGGCTAAAGACCCATTTTCGGCCCTTCTTGGACGCCAATGCTTGCCTTGACCGCCACACATTGTCTCAACTGGCATCTGCCGACTGCAGCAACCATCCGGCCCATCGACCGTTGAGCACTTTTTACTTTGTCACCATGGGAGAACCAGAGAGGGTGTAAGTGCAGCCACCATCTCCTTGCAGACTATTGCCGATATCCAAACCTCGTCCATCTATCGTGCACATGCCACACACCACTTAGATGAACCATGTATCCACACTCATCTGCCCCCAAGTTTCGCCTCCAATAGCTTGGGAGCGCCCATTGCCACCACTGGCACGCTCTTGGGCGAAAGCTAGCATTTCCGGTTTTGACATGGATGGAAATTTACGCTTTTCTGCATCCACCAAGCTGGCTTCGGCTTGCTCTTCTACGTAGCTTCAAGGCTTATATATAGTCTGCATCACCTCCCACATATCCTCCTTTGCAGTGTCCCCCTCCGTGTCATCAGCAGTTGAGCATCTTCCTTACTGACAAATTCACGCACTTCAGTATCCGGGGGAGAGCAATTATGAGTGTTCTGCGAAGAGTTTCCCTCTCCAAGCCTTCCGGTGAGGCAGGCAAGTCGTGGCCCGGCATCGCCATTGGCTTTTTCGTCGCCTTTGGTGGCGTGCTGTTTGGCTATGATACTGGAACAATTTCGGGTATCCTGGCCATGCCATACTGGCAGACCGAGTTTAGCACTGGATACATCAACCCCAAGGGGCATCTTGACGTCACGACCAACCAGGAGTCCGCCATTGTCTCTATCCTCTCCGCCGGCACCTTCTTTGGTGCCCTGGCCTCGCCCTTTCTGGGTGACTACATAGGCCGTCGGCTGGCTCTCATTATTTCCACCTGGGTCTTCAATCTTGGAGTCGCTTTGCAGGCCGCCTCGACTGCCATTCCGCTGTTCCTGGCCGGCCGGTTCTTCGCTGGCCTGGGCGTCGGCTTGATATCTGCCCTGGTCCCTCTGTACCAGTCCGAGACGGCACCCAAGTGGATTCGAGGCGCCATTGTTGGCGCCTACCAGTTTGCCATCACCATTGGTTTGCTCCTCGCCGCCATTGTCAACAATGCTACATCCAACCGAAACGACTCGGGCAGCTACCGGATTCCAATTTCGGTGCAATTTGCCTGGTCTCTTGTTCTCTTTGGGGGATTGCTTATTCTTCCCGAGACGCCTCGCTACTTGGTTCGATCCGGGAAGCATGAAAAGGCCGCCAAAGCCCTGGGAAGGCTCCGCCGACTTCCACCGGACCACCCTGCCGTGCGCTCGGAGCTGGACGAAGTCAAAGCTCACCACGACTATGAGATGAGCCTCGGGGCTGCCACATACCTCGACTGTTTCCGTCGTTTCAATATCAAGAAGCAATTCACAGGCATGGCCCTGCAGGCGCTTCAGCAGCTCACTGGCATCAACTTCATCTTCTACTACGGCACCAAATATTTTCAGAATTCCGGCGTGTCGTCTGGGTTTGTCATTCAAATGATCACGTCGTCCATCAATGTGGTTTCTACCATACCTGGCATGTACGCCATTGACAAATGGGGACGGCGTCCGTTGCTCTTCTTTGGCGCTATTGGCATGTGTATATCGCAATTCATTGTCGCAATGACGGGTACATTGTCCTCGGGCCAACACCCCAATGGCGACATTTACGTCACAAACTTGGCGGGCCAAAAGGCTGCCGTCGCCTTCTCCTGCATCTACATCTTCTTCTTTGCCTCGACCTGGGGACCACTGGCTTGGGTGGTCACTGGCGAGATCTTTCCGCTTAAGCTCCGTGCCAAGTCTCTCAGCCTTACTACAGCCACAAACTGGCTCTTCAACTGGGCCATTGCGTACTCGACTCCCTATCTTGTCAACTATGGTCCCGGCTTTGCGAATCTGCAGTCCAAGATTTTCTTCATCTGGTTCGGTTGCTGCTTCATCTGCATTGCTTTCGTCTACTTCTTCATCTACGAAACCAAGGGCCTCACCCTGGAGGAGATCGACCTGCTCTACACCGAGGTCAAGTCTGCGAGGAAGTCAACAAAGTGGAGACCCAACGACACATGGGTGCATCGACAGAGTGTGGCCAAGCAAGGCAGTGTCGCCGGAGATGGGCCCACGACTGTGGCCGATGCCGATGGCATCCCTGGCACCTCACACTTGGAAAAGAATGGAAACACGGCATAAAGTCGACTGGTTACGGGCATGCTTTTTGGGGTGGGTATATGTATATAGTACGTTTTCATTATATAAGTTACTAGGTACGGAGTAGTTTACATGGAGTATCCAATTGAGCTGTTTTAATCCAAGTTCCGCCCCAAGATGATGACGAATTGACTCGTGGTGGTGTAATGCATATTGCCCCAGCTGCCAATCAACAAGAGTCTCTCGCTCATTGAATTTGTACACAAAGTCAAAAAATGGCCATGCTCGAAATGCCACCAAGTGGACGTGGTCAGGCGCCGGCAGCCATGGGCAGACTCGAATGCCCAACGTCAAGGCGCACCCGGCCTCGCACCCGGCCTCACACCACAATGACAATCTCGCCCGCAATCTGCAGAAACGGCGCATGCTTGTCCTGCGTCTGCTCGTCAGTGCCCGGCTCTCTCGCCACGCCGCCACCAACCGGGTCGGAACAAGGTGACTCACCCCCCTCAGCACAAAGTGCGTAGCGACCAGCTCGGCGTACCCCACGGGGAAGGAGTCGGGGATGGTGATGTTGAACGTCTGCTCGGGCGGCTGGCCGACGGGCTGGAAGGGGCCGACCGACAGGATGGTGCCCAGGTCCTCGCCGGCGTTGGGGCACGAGCCGTCCGGGCAGGGGAGGATGCTGAGCACCACCGAGACCTCCTGCACGGTGCCGTTGTTCTGTGCCGTGTTAGTCAAGTGCTGTCAGTTCGGTTCGGGAGCAGCAGACCTCTGTCTGGACCGTCATGGCCGTGGGGGTGTTGCGGTGGACGACGGTGCCTGGTCGTGGGGACTTGATGGATAGTTGCTGCGCGGATGCGATATGGAGGCCCGCGAGGGCGAGGAGGGGGGCGAGCAGCTTCATGTCCGGACTGGTCGGTAGGATGTGGTGTTTTGGAGATTGGCTGATGGGGGGGATGTGACGGACTTGACGTGTTGTTTATAGGATGTGAGTGCTACTTATATGGATCGTGTGCGGCGCGAATACAGACACACACACACACACACACACGGCCGACGACGGACCGGACGCATACATATGTAGTATTATGTACGCTCGGGTCTCGAATTTGGACCCCGCTGGTGTGTCAGGTCGGATATGGCGGGAAATTGCAATGTGCTTGGACGATTTGGGCGGCCGGCGGGGAATGGGACTGGTTGGTGTCGTTGTCTTCTTTGTTTGCTCTGCCCGTCTTATTGTCGCCTTGGCTCGTAACTGCATGTTGGTGGGACCGTGGATCTGGCCGTGGGCGCATCCGTGGGGTTGCAATCATGGATGCTTCCATGTTTGTATGCATGTCTTGGGCGGAGTGGTGCTCACCGGCGAGCTGGGTGCATTGCGCTTGGGACGCGTCGTCTTCTTTTTTGGATCCAAGTGCCGCAAGCGGGCAACGCGAATTGATGCTTGTATGTACACGCATGACTTGTCACTTGCTGTTGGGCAGACGAGTTGGCCTGTTCTGCTGGGCTCGTCGTCCGAGCTGTCATGTCCGTCGTCTGATGACTCCATGCCCATCGCCTCTGTACTCGGTTTAATTTCCTCGCCTTGGTCCTGTTTCGGCTCGTCTTTGTCGCGAGGCTGGTCGGCCCTTCTGCCCACATCGTCGTCTTCCACCTTCATCAGCCGTGCCAACGCGCCAAGATGACAGACGCATACATGGCGTACGGCAACGTCGCCAGGAACGGGGGACGGCAGCTTTGGGCGGGAAAATGTCGCGGCCGGGACAAACGTCTCAAACGCACAGCTCCACGGGGCCACGAGTCCCTCTCGACCAACATCAAGGCCATCAAAGACAGCAACATCACCAGCGTCCCGCGCCCGGGAACATGGCAGAAGGTGCAAAGCGCCAGAACCGCTACTCTCCTCGCGTTGAACACCACCATGTCCTTTCCCGAAGGGCTTGCCAACGCCTGCGCGAGATTTGTGGTCGTGGCCGGAGAGAAACCTGCTCGCGCTCATTGTGTGTTCCAGGCGCCGCTTCCAAAATGGATGCAGCTCTCCGTGCTCGTCCCACGGCTCGCTGGCGCAAAAGCTCGTCCGTCGCTCCGTGACTTGTCTCGCAGACCCGAGGTCAATGGCAAAAGTACTCGCCGTGCTCAACCTGACATGCCTTGCAGGTGAACTCGCGCTGCAAATGCCTTATTTCATTCAGGATCAGCTGTTCGGCGGTTTTGACGATTTTTGGGAGCCTGGGCTCCTTGACGCTGAGTTGTGCTGGCTTGCGAATGCTCTGGATATCGTTGAGGCCGTCGTAGGCTGCTTTCTTGGTGAAGCCGATTGCGATGAGGGATTTATCGTCAACCTCGGCTTCCAGCATGTAGTTGTTGCCCGTGGCCGTCTTCCCGGGGGGCGTGAGAATTCTCTTTTCCAGTTGTGTGTCGATATACAGGCAAGTGTCCTCCGCCGTCTCCTCGGGTGTCTTCGGACTGGATAATCTGGAAGAAGATGAGGCTGGTCGTGGGCGCGGCAGTGTTTTGCTTTGGTCGCTTTTGGACCGACAGTGTGGGCGGTATTGGCGCTGTCGTAGGACATCGCTCTCTGGGTCTTGAATCAACGTTGGCGATCTCGTCACAGCTTTCATGGTTTTCATCCGGCTTCTTGTTGTCTCTCTTTCAGCCTGACTCAAGCCGTGTCTCCTCCTGTTGCCTCATACGTGCTCACAAGGTTATAGTTGCAAAAAGACACAAGTTGGGGCCGCTAATAAGGACCCAGGCTGTTCGGAGTAGAAGGCGCCTCAACTCCTGCGCTTTTCGCGAGCATCCAGGCAGATGAGAGCTGGATTTCACGCAAGAGTCCAGTCGGAAGGAATTGAACTGACGACAGGACCCCTTACTCCGTAATTTGAGAGCATCTCGGCGGTTGCACAATGGCTTCCCCGGGCTCCTTTTTTTGGCAGCACGCGTACTCGTGTGACCAACAAACCAGCCAGCCAATGAGATACACACAGAATCCGTACGAGGCTTCCTTCGGCCGCGGACTCTGCCGTCTTTGCAGGGGAATGGTTACATGAAACGGGTCCGAGAGTGACGCGTGAGTTCTCTTGGAAGTACACTTCCGTAACCAGCCACCGAGCCAAAGTAATTGCGGTTTTATTGGCTCGGGGCTTAGAAAGTGAAGGATTGCCGTTTTTATACCTGGTATATCAGAGGGAGTGTACCTTGACTTGATGGGCAGTTTGTGATCTGAATCATCGATTTAGCAACATGTGTTGACAGAACCCAAGATCGATTGTTGCCAAGCTTCTTGACCGAGATTCGTTGTTTGTGATGCACATAACCTGAAGGCTAGATGTCGTTGAACAACTCAGCCACAATTTCGCGATTCCCGCAGGATCGGAAATAACCCGGAGCGCCAGGCAGTTTTTACTTGCACAAGGTGGGCGGGATCCCAGCCGCACCCGTTGGTGTGACCAGTCTGCGCATCGCGTGATGCGAGCCATATGCAAGTAGGAAGTTGCCTGATATCAGGTTGGCGTAACATCGATGACGCCTCAGACTCACGAAGTAATCCCCATTTGCCCTTCTACGTGCGTAAAAGAATGAGGCCGCCTTCAGCAAGAATCCGAGTAGAAAAAATATGCAGTCGACAGTCGAAACAGATTGAGGCCCAGGTGAGTGTCATGGTACGACTTCTACGTCAGGTCCGTCCGTAATTGGTGCACAGCTAGGGCGTGCTTCGCATGGTTCTACTGGATCTAGAGACAGAATATTCGGCGGCAACTTGGACGCCGAGTCCTTGGCATACCAGTCGATTAATGTGCTCTCTTCCTTCTCTTGCATCTTCCTCTCCACGAAAGCTTCCATGGCGGCGACCTGTTCTGGCGGCAGCAGCTTGAGCCTTTCCATGAAGCCGGCGGGATTGTCCCCAAAGAAGCGCCTATCCAGCGTCCTCCAAAAGATGCCATCAAATGCCCAGGACTTGCGCGCCGCGTACACGAGCCAAAAGTCCCCCGTCTCCCAACTGCGGCGCATATGCGTGGACAGCACCTGGGGCTGACGGAGGCGGCCCTGCTCCATCAACTCACGCTCCTTTGCTTCCATGACTCGCAGGAAGCTGTTCAGCCGGGGTTCGTACTTGGCAGCCCAGTCGTCCAGCCCCTCGGTCCACTCCTCGGGCATGACGAGAAGAAGCCACCATGGCGGGGAGTAGGCGAATTCAACGGGGGCGGCATAGGTAAACTCCCAGTCTATGACACCGACGATGCGGTACTCGTCGTCAATGAGAATGTTGCCAGGGCGAAAGTCGTCGCACCACAGCTTGAAAGGGCCCGGGTCTGTGTCCGGCGAGGCAACGCCATGGTTGGCGGCCACTTTGCGGAAGAGTTGCCTCGACAAGACGTTAGTGATGGCTTGATGGGAACTGGGCCGAAACGCTTACCTGGCGATGTATTTCTTGCGACACTCATCGTCTGACAGGACGACCTGGTTTCGCTGGAACGAGAGTTGCTGCAGATGCATATCGGCCAGAGAAGAGTAGTATTGGGACGAGGTGGAAAATGTCTTGGAGGTAGGGGGTAGTTCGAAGTGAGGGACGCCTCCTACCTCCCCCAGCTGGGTCATGTTGAGGGACAGAGGCCGAGAGGTGATTTCTGGGTCGCCATCATGGCCATTCGAGTTGCTCATTCCAAGGCATCCGATGCGGGAGAAGTCGCAATTGGCCAGTTGGAGCATGATGTCAGCAATTTGGCCGTACACATGGTCGAGTTTCGCTTCGTCCATGGCTGGATCGAGGACTGGCTTGTCTTCATGGGGGTGCCCGGGCGCCCTCAGCACATCAGCCATGTCGCCGGAATTTTCAATGTACTCCATGATTAGAAAAGGACCAAGCCTTCTGGGGCTCTCGTCTGCCATGCCGTAGTGGAGGATGGAGGGCACAGGTATGGTCGTATTATCGGCTATGTAACGCATGGCAGCCACCTCGCCGAGGAGCTTCTCCTCAGCCATCCGGAAGTACCCCGGCATGGGGAAGCGAATGATTGCGGAGCTCCCATCGCAGTACAGGATGCGATAATGGAAATTGAACCCTCCAATCTTGGGAGGGAAACACTTGACGGGGCTACCACCTTTTCGATGTTTAGTGACAAACGTGGCAATCTCGTGGTAAAGATCTTCATCGTACAGCGTATCCCGCAAAGCCTGGAATATAGCCTCGCCACGGTCCCACGCGCCATCATCGTAAAGCTCATAGGAGACCATCCTCTCGGCAAGGTTGGGGATGGAGGACTTGGAAACTGAGACATCAAACTATGAACAAGGAAGAATGAACGTGTCACACGTTGAACTATGCTGGATTGGGTAACTAGTCAGGCCACCAGACAGCACAAGCGGATATTAGATATTGCGCACAGGTTGTGGACCGGTGGATACTTGAATTGGTATTCACAACGGTATAGGGTAGGATCAAGTACCAGAGAATAATATATAACAAATATGAAGAAGTACTTACAAAAGACTCAAGTCGATATTTAATATATTTTCTTACAGACTTAAAATACGTATTGATTCTTTATGTATATACTTGTTTGTATTAATAAATCCATATACTTACAGGTTACTTTTTTGGGCAACTTAATATATAGCAATTAGATTTAAATTATATAGCAGTCCTAGGCCGGAGTAGATTAAGTTCCTTTATATATTATTTTAGCTTTAAAATACGTGTAAAACTTCCGGTATTCAAGTATTTATAGTAAGTTAATTTATCTAGAATAACCTATTAATAAGCTTGCTAGTTAATTTTAAGCTATATAGAGACTAGTTCAAGCGGCTAGGATAATAGCGTTAATAGCTTTAAATAATATATATTTTTTAAAGACCTCGAAAACGCACTTTTAATTATAAATAACATGTAAGGTAGCATTCATGCCCGCCATCCTTGACAGCTGTTAGTTCGTACGACCCGAAACCCCTTGGGAATACTTGTGCGATATTATCACTTCTTCAGACTTGGACATGATGTTCCTCATCATTGAAGGCCTCGTTGAATGTGATACTATAGCCGAAAAAACACTATCCAATATATTAGAAAGCGGGCTGTCAACCTGAGGATTCTCATAATAAGCTAGTCAGAGGAGAGTGGGAAAGGACATATGATTAGACGGTTGGCACATGACCATTGGACACATTTTGACAGGGACAACGCTGAAAGCAGGGTCAAGGATGACATTGCACTGTTCATTAATGTTGAAGTCCACTATATTGTGAAGAGTCGAGGATATTCTGAGGCAGCCATACACGGACACAAAATCCTCCAAATCTATGCTAGTAGGAATACGAGTGGGCGACGAATTTGAACACTGTCAAGTGGATTTGCCGAAACAGCGGGGACTGAACATCAACGGCGACGACGCCATGAGGAGCACACTCCTGCATTATATTGCCGGAATCAATCTCTTGGCACGGCTGACGTCGTCAAAAAACTAGCCAAGCTCGGGGTGAAGCGGACTGTGAGAAACAGCTCGACGAGCTGCCCCTTTATTTCGCAGCGGCTAGGGCCACTTTTGAGACGTTTGGCTGTCTCTGGTCGTAGTCTGAACAGTCATTCGGCAGGAAAGCTCACAGCTCCGAAATCCAACTAGCACTAGACGGTACAGCCACCTTTGTTTCTTCCAGTCTCGGGGGCTTCGACCGCATTGCATTGGGTGGCTTGTCGCGATGCACTGGGTGATTGGGTGGAAATCATCGAAACAATACTGTCTCGCGGTTTCAAACAGGCAGATTCAACCAAAAGCAGCTGTAATCCATTGTATCTGGCTTTGGAACGGACAGCCTTGTCCTTCAACATGGAAAAGTGGCTACGCGTCTCGACGGCATCCATATAACCCTTGTCTTTTGCCCTTCTTGTTGGGGAGTACGATGTAATGCAAGAGTTACTTACTGAGAAGAGGTGTCTTGCCCGGCTCAGAATTAAAGCCTTGAGATTAACAGACAAAAGCCGTTGGAGAGAGAAGTCTAGCATGCACGCGGAGTTCGTTGTCCCTCAGTCGCTCAGTATTGGGGAGCAGGCCAGAAGTGTAGGCATCGCCGAGGTTCCCTGGATGGAAGGGGTGAAGAGATTCAAGTTTGAAGAATTAACACAAATTAGCTTCTCTGTTGCGTGATGTCGGGAGAGTTTGCCGAGCATGAAGGAGGAGGAGAGATGTTCATCAAGCAGGAAAGATAGTGCTGATGGAATAGTCCTGGGCAAGCACTTGCTCCCGGAAGAATTTTGTTGACTGCCTGGTCTGGTCAATAGGGAGAATCCTTCTCACCTGCCTTGTGTGGGCGACTTATTGGTGAAAGACGGGAGCTCCGGTCCCCCCTGAGTTGTACGTGCAGATCGGTCCGTGGAGTTCCTTTACCTCACCCGTCCATCGACCAATTATGAGGTTACAATCGACGAGTGCGGCACATAGCATCCAGGGGAAATGACCGCCAGACAGTGAGTGGTAGCACTGCTTCCATCTTAGTCTTGTATTTGGGTAATCGGCTCCCTAGCACGATGTGACCTTGGGCATCCTAGCATCAACGGCGATCATGGTGGAGAAAATTCCCCGATACTCAACTTGGCTGGTTCCGAGTCCGTGAATCGCGCCTTGCGGATTTCCGGCATGATTCCAAGAGTCTACAGCCTCAGACGCTGTTTCCCGACCAGGTTAGGGTTAGGCGGCGCACCCCGATCGGGCAAGGCGCCATTCGCGAGCCCCATGTTCAAAATGCTTTAAACATACATGTACTGTTACCTACGAACATAGATTTTCAATAATACCACCTTGACTCTTCTAGTAGTTGCACGTGCAAGACATGACCCCCAAATCTAATCGTACTGCCGCAACATTTGATGTCTGTACCTGAAAATTGCACAGACAAAATGGCACGGAACATGGCTCCGCTGCATGACACCCAACCCAGCGCGAATTACTCGACCCCAGGTGCACATCACCGTTGACGTTACTCCACACCCCATTTCAGGCTAGCGGCCGGGCGCCAAACCCCACGATATATCTTTAGTCCAAATCCTTGGAACATCCGTCTGGTACTTGCAAGGCTGGCGGCGGCACTTGAGCCGTAAGCGGAGAAATATGTCAATATGGGACAACCGTGCCCTGACAACAAGTCAAGAGCGGCCGTGCCCCAAGTAATTCGCCCTCAACTGGGTTGGGTGTCATGGAGCGGAGACTCGCCCGCTCATGACCCAACCGGACGCCTCTTGTCCGAGACATTTCAACAGGGTCAAGGCATCAACATCGGCCATTGCTCACACAAAAACTATTGCCTAGTTGGGTAATCGAGCAGACAGGCACATGCGCCATGATCCACTAACAAATGCCCAAGACTTATGCGCATATTTCTCTCGTCGCCGCTAGAAAAGCTAGCGCTTGAGGTGGCTTAAAATGTCTCTCCCTCACACACACTAGCACCAACTCCAGCTTTATTTTTTACTACCAATTCGGGAAATTTGAGCGATTTGTTAGTTGCCATATTTGCAAGCCCGAGGGTCCAGGTGGCGACTGCCTGGAAAGGGGAGAAGAGGCCGTAAAGGCTAGTTCTGGCAGAGTAGCTGATGCTAGAAATGAGACCACCGATGCTGACTTGCCATTGATCGACTTGTTGCACTGCTCTCTGTTTATTTTACTCCTTAGTGTCACACCTGAATGCTTCCTTGTCTAAGGATCATGTAGCACTGGTTTTAAATCAACTTGCCAAGTTATTCAGTGTTAGTCAATACCCATCTTAATATGCCATGTGTCTTGAAATAGTATAAAAAAGTTTTCATTACACAAGGCCACGGATATCAGCTCAAGAAGAGCAGATGAAAATTACTAGTCAGTTCTTGTTACTTGGACATGCCTGCCAAGGATCTCACTGGTTCTATTATTTACTCATGCTACGTAAACGGTGTAGGTCACATCAATAATTACTACAAGAAGAAATAGCTATTAGGTTAATCACGTTTCAGGAGGTACAATCCGTCTGTGCTCCCAAGTTGCCTCTGCTCAGCACTTGTTCAAGTCGTCGGCTGTAACCGTCCTGTAATTTGCTTTGACCACGAGAGTTCAAGTCTAGCGGTGGACAGTTAGAGGCACTAGAGCTTTGTCCATAATCCTACACCATCTTGAGAAAGCTTCAAGCCGTCATGAGATGCAAGTTAAATAGAGCCATTCCCCCCGTGTTCTCACCACTCATCTCCATCCCTCAAACAGTATCCTTTCTCAACATTCGCTTCTCTACTCTATAAACCCGCCAGCCATCAACCAACTCCAGCTTCTTCTCTTCACAATCGCCATCATGAAGTTCACTATTGCGTTTCTTGCTCTTTTCGCTTCTTCTGCCTTTGCTCTGCCTTGCAAAGAGTGCGACGGTTGCGGCCCAACTCCCGGCCCAGCTCCCGGCCCAACCCCTGGCGAAACCCCCGGCGACAATGGTGGCAACGTGAATGTATGCAGCAATGACCAAAAGAACGTTTGCTGTAGCGGCTCGGGAGGCTTCATGGGTGGATTCTTCTGCAACTTCAACGTTCTTGGGGAAAACTGCTCTGGTAGCACCTACTGCTGCGCTGGGGACAAGGTTGAGCAGGTGAGATACCGAGTCATTTCAGCTTCAACTTTATATTCTGCTAACCATTACCTACCTGACAGAACGGCTTTGTCAACATGAACTTCTTGAACAATCACTGCGGCCGCGTGTTTTAAACAACCGACGGTTATCATAGACTGGAGCAATGGAGTGCCGTAATAATCTTATCTCTATATGAGGAGAGATGGCTGGAGGGTTGATGAGATTGGGCTTCAAATATGCTTCAGTCTATTTTGGTTCCGCTGCCCGACGCTCGCCCGTCATCATAGCTTAGCATGTTATGCGCTTGATCCTGCCAAGCTGACTGTGTTGGACCCTGAACTTGGGCGCCGGGCATGGCCCCGTTGGCATGAGTTGATTTGGTTTCGTATAAGTTTGCCCCTGGCAACTTATGGACGCGGGCTCAAGGCTCTCTTTGAGGTTGCTTCTCTTTTTGCATGTCTCTAGATAATAATACATAAAAGTTAGGCATTTATGTCTCAAACAAATTACGACATGGTCTATTAAATGCCAACTCTCCATCCGTACGCACCACGCTCGCTCTGCCGCTATTCTGCCACACAGCCCCCCACGCTGTCCTCCTGACTCCCTGAACCTTGCCATGTGCTACTGGCATGCTCCGTAGATGGCGCTTGTTCTTAGTCCTATTAATAAGGCTCTCCGTCTTGCCTTTACCGCTTTCTAGCTCCCCCGGCCAATAAATTGGCCATTTGGCGGGTTTCCGCGTTGGCTGGATAGAAAACGCCGTATTTCCAAAGAAATTAGGTGGGAGGAGATGATTGGCGGAACACCTGATTTGTCAAACATGGAAATGTCATCGAAGCCTGGTAGGGCCTTGGCCAGAGCCTGGGCGATGGCGCAGCTAAATAGTGGCCTGGAGGAATGGAGAGTGCTGCAGGAGCAGGGTTCTGGGTGTGAAGAGGCATCCCAGTCACCAGACATGGAATTCATTGGTTTATGTGTAGATAATGCAGCAAAGCATAATATGGAGCAAATTTCTGTGTTGAACATGCAAGCAGACCAAGAGAAAAAAGCACCAACAAACACCCAACGCGTCCAACGCGTCCAACACGCCCAACCGACCTAACACTTGAATTATTCGATAATACGAAATCTGACGCCCTTGTGAGTCATGGTGCTCGTTACTAAAGTTGGAGATGGGCTTTGACCGTTTAACCGTCATGTCTTGTTCATGCTGTCCACATTGTGACGGCGACGGCATTAATAAAACCGGTCACATAAATCAGACATTCTTGCGTTGAGTTACTAACAGCAATTTTCGCACTGGAATCAAGCCTATTGACGGTGCAAAGTGATGATGTTTCTGATGACTGAAGGTCCAAGATAAAAAAGCCCTGATAACACGGGATGTTGACCCTTCTTATACCTTGTTGGAGCCCCTGACGACCCCTGTGATGGCCCTCATCCTAGCCCACACTCGAAACCCTAGAAAGAACGAATATCACAATCCTCGGACCTCTCAGACCGCTCAATTATTGCCTCACGGACCTTCAATTATCGCCTGCTTGACTCAACACCTTGGCCTCGCCGCATCAATTCCAGCCCAACGCCAAGCATTTTGGATAGCCAGTCAATAGGACCAACTGAAGCTTGAGCCAAGTGCAATCGCATTGACCCTTTGTCAGCGACTCAGCGCAATCGCCCAACCGACCGAGCCTATGCTACACGGTTACACGAGGGCTCGATCACGGGACCTAGGGCAGAAGACCCTCACCGGCTTCTTGTATTTAAAGAGCTCTTTGGCCAACTAGGCCTTGAGGAAATCCAAGGACCTTTAATACCAAAGACTGTTATTAGATAAATTGAGTTATATTGCTCTCAGCCTTTAGCCCCTGTCACAGCCAAGGAACAAGGCTATTCGGTTCCTGCTCTTCATTTAATAGCGACCAAGGTGTTCTTTACTCGTGCAGTGCATCATTGGATTTTGCCACAAATCTCATGTTGCCCGGTCATAATACCATTATATACAACCGCTCTACTTCCCCCGCTGTCAACATGGAAATCATCCAGCAAGGCGAAATGTGGATTGAGGAAGAGAGCACCCATGAGTTCAGCTTCACAAAACACGTCATGTTGAAAAACAACCCCACTAGTATTTCTACGCTGATGCCAACGATCGCATGCGCTGAGTGTCCTCGATTGATATAAACCAACTCGAAATAATACCTATATACATATTAAATAATAATAAGTAAATAAAACTAAATACTTAACTTTTTTTACTAGTTTTTACACTTTTATAAAATTGTTTTTAATTTTAAACTCCGGTTTATACTTTTATAATAATATAATATTTCTATAATAATTAATAAGAAAACTATTAAAACTATTATATTAAAAATTATAAAAGCAATTAAATAATAAATAAAAGTCTTTAAAAATATTTAATTATAATTATTTAATAAGCTTTTTAAAAAATTATTTATTAAAATATTTTATTATAAAAAACTTAATTTAAATAAAATTATAATATAAGTGTTTTAAAAGCTTTAATAATTATATTTTAATAATTATAATAAGGCCTTTTAGAGCTTTTTAGTAATGCTAATAAATAGCAGCTTGTTTCTATTAAAAGTAGCTTTTAGCATTAATAAAAGTATAATCTAGTAGGTATTATTGGTAATATCTTCCAGAAGAGCAACCGGGAGTATAAAGCTATTCTTAGCTATATTCTTCTCACTGCGCGTGCAACA
Source organism: Metarhizium brunneum (assembly GCF_013426205.1). NCBI lineage: Eukaryota > Fungi > Ascomycota > Sordariomycetes > Hypocreales > Clavicipitaceae > Metarhizium > Metarhizium brunneum. Next base: position 2,080,407 of record NC_089428.1, read on the forward strand.
ATCCGGGAGTCCTATATACCAGGCCGTAAAAGCATTGTCGGTCAAAGAATCAGCTGCCTGTTAGGCCGTTAAACTCGCTTGCCAGACCAGCCTACAGCGACGCTTAGCAACACCACGACGGTATCACGAAAGCAAGTTTTTTTGTCGACTTGCACTTACACGACTATTTGCCATGTCAGCATTAAAGCCAGGAGTTCAAACATCTGCAGCGGTAACTCGACAGGATTTTGCGTCGGGCCGATAATACGTATACGAATATAATAATTACTCTAAAAGCTTTACCAGATATCAGATAGTCGACGTCTCTTGGACGCCGCTACTATATATCGAGCACACGGAATACTGTCAGCCTAATAAGCCGGGAATTTATTCGAAAGTAAGTTCTACTTTATGTTAAGACGATAGCCTTGTCTAAAATAAGAGCAAGTATATTAATCTAGTCGGCCTTTTGAGCTATATAATAATATTATATTAGACTCTCATACTATTCTTGGAAGCGATTCAGGGAATATAATAGCTAGAAAGCGTATTGTCGCGAAATAAGCTCTTATTAATAGGCTTGTGAAAAAGCGCCACTTTCCGAAGAAGTAGCATATTGTAAACGCAGACAAATACTTGAAGCTAAAAGACAAAAATAGATTGCCAATGCAGCTGTCGCTTCACATGCACAAAGCCGAAGCAGATTTGTCATAAATCAAGGTCTCAGAATAGGGCATGTCGTTAGTTTCTAGACTCTGGTGCCGAGTCAGGGCACTTTAGGCAGCAGCAAGTACTCCTAGTTGTCGGCACCCGCGGGCCGCTGGTGGAGTCGCTGCAGTATAAGAAAGTCCAGCAACAAGTGACCTGATATGGCAATTTATAAAGGTTCAAATGTTATCTTATAGAATGTAGTATAGCTCGTGGGTGGGCTTACAGTTCTATATATTATACGAAAAAAAAACCTAGTATATATTTTTAACTTAAAAATTTGTTATATAATTTTATATATATCTTTTTTTTTTTTTTTTTTTTTTTCCCTTTTAGAAGAGGTAAAACCGCTAATATAAATTTATTAAGCAGCTTTACTCTTAGTATTACTAGCCTTATTAGGCCTTTTTATAGCTAGTATAATAGCCTTTTTAAAGCTATACTTTAGCTTTATATTTCTAAAAGCCTTTTTTTTTATATTTTTAATAATTTTATTATTTTTTTTAATTTTTATTAGGTTAAGATTTTTAGCTTTATAATAGCTATCCCTTTTATTATAAAAAGCTTTTAATCTAATATTAATTATATTACCCTTTAAGTCTTATTAGCTTTTAACCCCTAAAAGTTATAATAAGTAATTTACTTATATTAGGCTTTATATTAGGTAGCTTAGCACCTTTGCCTATATTATTATTATTTATAAATAGCTATAGTAGATATTAGTAAGTAAGCAGTTATAGTACTTATAGGAGATATATATATATAGGGGTAATAACTTATAATTAGTTATTTATAATAGGGTTTTAATAGTAAAAAAGGCAGATAACTTAGATAAAAAGGAACAGGACTAACTTAGAATATAGGCGAGAGCAAACTATATAAATATATTATATATATAAGTATTTTAGGTTTTTAGTATAACTTAGCGTGAGTTATAAGTATAAAGTTAATAGGTTTACGCTATAATATATAAGGTTTGCCTTTATAATAATAGTAGCTAAGGCTATTATAAAATAGCCTTAGCTAGCAGCCGCGGCGCGGTACTAATTACGCTAGTATATTTAACATGTTATAATATATATATAAATAGTTTACTTTTCTAGTTTCCTACTATTCTTAGCCTAATATAACCTAGGTATTATTTTAGATTTTACGCTTATATAATACCTATATTATATATATAATTTTATTTGATTATAGAGCAAATTAACCATAAATTAATATCTTTTTTTTTAATTATAAATACCCTTTAATACTACTAGAAGCTTAAAGCTATTACTAGCTATTACTTACTTTTATATATATTAAAAGTCTTAAAATTATAAATATATATTAGAAAATTGTCAAGGAAAATAGCGTAGAAAAATAAATAGGCCTTATTGTTGCCCTAATACTAATTATAATCGCTTATTAACCCTAAGTAGTACACTAAATAAAGCTAGTATTAGGTAAGTATATACACCTAATATTATATTTCTTTTAGGCCTTTTACCAGGGCTTATATATTAAGGTTTTCTTAATTAAATTAAACTTTTTTCTTATAAAAGGATATTCTTATAGGAGATTTTACTAACGTAACATTTCTGTTATCTCCATATTTAACTGTTACACAAGTTATGCAACATGTCTGGTGGGTCATAATATGACCGGCCCATTTCACGCCCGCCAGCTGCATATGCCCAGGAAAAACCAGATATATCGATGGAGTCTTACCTGGTCTTAATTTAACAGCTTGCAAGCCAGCTTGTTCCCGTTTTGTTCGGGTTGTGGGGGGATTATTATTCGGGTGCCTAACGTCCGGTACCACCAGCAACATTATGCACTTCAGCTCTCCGAAACTTTGTGACAAAGCACCGGGGCCTGGCCATGCAATAGGCCTCTGTATGTTCCACGGAGAAGAAGGTGGTCTGGACTCTGACGGGTCATGAAGAAACATCTCGCTTCGTCCCTGGCGTTACACCCCGGTTGTAGTATATGCCGAACAATTAGCAATACGTTGAATAAATCTTCAAGACCTCACCAGCGTATCAAATACATCCATATAAAGTGGTAGAGGGCCGCAGAACCAGCTCAAAGCTCTTCATGGCAACAACAAGACGCTGTTTTACACTTGACACTTGGCTATTTCTTCTGCTTCATTCTTTTGGGTCTTGATTATGGGCGTCATGATGCGTCTACGTAGCCTCGCCCGTTCATGGGTTCTCGTAGCATCGTCTTTAGCTGCCGACGTTGGGCAACAGGGCAGCAGCACGGGCGATGTCGGTTCTGGACTGTATGTTCTTGAGTCGGATGAAGCCGAGTTAACAGCACTAGCCAACACTCTTCAGCAGGGCCAAGGTATCATCCGCCACAAATACAACTCATCCGTGTTTCGGGGTCTGGTGTTCCAAATACCCAATGCCACTCGTGCCGAGGAGTTTCACGCTGAGCTTCAGAAGAAGGGTTTCGCCAGGAGGACCTGGTCTGTGACGACGAGCCCGGAGCCCGCTGCCGATGATGAGCAGCCTGGCACCCAGCAAAAGGACGAGAGGATACGCCGTGCCGCGAAGCGAGAAGACTCCAAAGTCCGCTGGACGCACTTGATGACAACTATAGACAAGCTTCATGAGAAGGGATATCTGGGACACGGCGTCGGAATAGCCGTGATTGACGCGGGCGTAGGTTTGCCATGCTGATCCCCGCCCGTTCCGGAACCAAATAGCTCACGTACTGGATAGGTAGACCATCAGCATCCGGCCCTGGGCGCGAGCACCGGCATCTACGCGCTTGTTGACGAGGCGCGCGGTACCTGGGATGCCGCCGTCCTCAACAGCGTCATCATAGGAACCGGCAAGCCGCAGATCGAGAGCCCGAGCAGCTTCGTCAGCGTGGCTCAACAAGGCAGTCGTCTCGTCCGCGCCTCGGAAGCCGCGGGTGCCATCACCCTCGTCGTCACCCCGACGAGCCTGGCCTTCAACGATACCGCCCACCGCGTCCCTTCAGTCAGCTTTCGTATTCAAAATCAGGCCAAGACCACAGTCCAATACCAACTATCCCCCATCTCAGCCCTGACCCTATCCACCCTGGGTCAAGATAATCGCCGCGCCTCTGGCCAGGCTGTCCAAGCCCCGGCCAAGGTCCAGTTTAGCGAGAGCGGCATCACACTCGGTCCGGGAGAGTTTGCTACCATTGATGTCTCCGCGTCTGATCCCGAGGGCCTGGATGTGAAGCGCCTACCCCTATGGTCTGGCTGGATTGGCATTCAGGGCTCCGACGGCACCCGCCAGACCTTGCCGTATCTAGGTCTTGCAGGGGCTCACCTGAAGTCGAAGTCTACGCTGCTCGCCTGTGCATCTGCCGGGATTCCGCGGCGGATGCAACAGTCCCGGCGCGGCTCAACCTCACCAGAACGTGCGTCCCCACGGCTTCGTTGACAGAGGTTAGGGGCCTCCAAGCTCTGGGACGGATTACCAGCTCTCTTCAGTATCATGTCTGTATTTGCTGGACTCGGGGCCACTCTTTCCTAGCTTTATTTTTTCACCGAGTAACTAGACGTCTCAAATAAAGTTGATGCCTTGAATATAATGCTCACTGTTAAGAGAACCTGTGTACGTCCTATCCTCAGCCAATTTAGGAAAACCTCCAAGAAATATTAGGGGGTAGTGTTTCTGGGAGTTGTGGGCAGATAAAACGAAGGCCAAGTGTGGATGGCTCACGTATTGAGTTTATCAGGCGATAGTTAGAGGTTTCAAGGGCCCGAGGCTCCGAGAGCCGTGATATAACATATTTGATTTTTCTAGGGTTTCGAGTTAGGGATAGGGTGAGGGCCATCACATGGGTCCGCAGGGGCTTTAACAGGGTATAAAAAGGTACAGGTCAATTTCCCGAGTTTTCAGGGCTTCCATCTTAGACCTTTAGACATTGGTAATATTATTATTTTGCACTATCAATATCTTTTATTCCACTGCGAAAATTGCTGTTGATAACTCATTATCACTCGAGGTCCGTTTTTGTGAAATTCGACAACCTGCCGACAAATCTCTTTAGATGCGGAAGAGCTCGTGGAGACTCGCTTATCAAAGAAGACTGTATGTCAAAACAGTCTCCGCGAGCTATTCCGCATCTAAAGAGATAGTATTTGGTCTAGTGCTTCAATACGCCTCCGTATTACTCCATACAAATTGTAATAGTTCATATAATTTATTTGCTCAATAGCTACGCCGGTAGTACTGACAACCCGCTATAGTCCGCTGAGCTTAAACTCCGTCGGAGAACTCTATATAACGGCCAAGCTAACATTTACACCCCATGTTGACGACTTGCTAGTATTAAAGATTGCTTTAGTTTTTGTTGGCCAAGCACAGATTACCCCACCAAACGGTGGTGGTACCAGACAGTAATACCCTGGGCAGCATACCTGGGGGGCGTCGTCCGTGAGACATGATTCACCACCGTTTGGGCACATGGGTGCCTCAGCAAGATGCTGATTTTGTGGTTCTGCCAGGCCGAGGCCAGCAAGGATCGAGATCAGAATTAGGAACCTCATGTTTGTGATGACGACGTGATTTTTTGAAACGTAGGCAGAGGGTGATAGTAAGTGAACATTTGAGTAAAGATTCCTCAGGAGGTTAACTTGAGTTGAGCAATGCCTGCGCTTGGACAGAAATGCCTCCAGACTTTGATACTTCTCTGAAATTGAGCTTTGGACACGCTAAGATGGCCGCTTTGCGCCGGCACATGGTCTGACAGGAAGCCCGATCTACTCTGTACAAATTACAAGCTGAAGATGCATATCTTGAACAGACTTGCTAATCGGGCCTTTCAGCTTCTTCGTGACACAATCTAGTAATAACAGCCGATGATTGGTTCTAAACGTCGGAATTGGGTGGTAGGGTGAATCTTTACGTTATATTGGTTTACTTAGCGGCTGAGATTGGTGTGCATGAGACTTTGACTGCGTGATAAAAGATGACGGATGGTAGAACTCACAGTAGCGATGAACATGCGTCGTCCTTTGGGTAGACACGGCCCGCACTTGATGACAATAGACAGAAAGCACGCGAGTCAGAGCATGTACAAGTCACTGTGATAGCTGACATGGAACTCGAAGCATTCACTGGCTGGAGAGAACACTGACAAGTTGGAATGTGGGATAAACTTGGTCGCACATAGGCAAGGTAGCTGTTAGAAAGGCACCCATCCCCTAGACATATTCCGGAGGGAAGTGCGTCAAAATAAAATCAGGCAGCGAGATTAAAACATAACTTGCTCAAAGTACTCCGTAGCTGCCTAGCAATCGTTTACCCAGCGTCGGCAATTAAATAAATCTCAACGAGAGTCAAATACGTTATTACAACACAATGGGCCTGGTCGGCATCCGTTTGGTGCTTGTCACCACGGCGCGGAAATCTCAATCCAAATCTTACTTCAAAGATGATACCCGGCGCACATTGAGCTGGATTTAATGAATTTTTCCAACTAGTTATATACAAAAAATTGGCGTGTGGATTGTTACTTGGGGAGGAAAAGTAATGGCTTGATAGGTATAAATCCACAACAGCGCCAGTAGATTTATCGCTGTCGAGCCAGGGATGGCATCCGTTGCCATATGCATGTCATGCTTTGAAGTTCATGCTTACGGAGTACTCAAACGCGTCACAAGCGTATCGGCATGTCAGTTCAAGGAGGCTTTCAAACTTTGCCCATGGGTGCCATCCGGTGGCGAGAACACGCGCAGATGTGTACGGAGTAACAGCCCAAGGCAACGACGTAGGACAAGCCAGAAAATAGAATCAGGCCCAACCAACCGCTGCTCTCTTGGCCACCCCCCAGCAAGGCGTCTCCGATGGGTACACTGGTCAAGGCGCCAAAGCTCGCAAGCATCTGCGCCGTGCAAAAATAACCGCCCGTACTCTTGCGGAGCACAAAATTGGCCAATACACACGGGCGCCAGTCCAAGGTTGCTCCCGCTTGCGAAGCCAAACAGGACGCAAAAAGCAGTAATAGTCGCTCTCGAGAAACCAGGCGGTAGCCAAAGCCCCAGCAAGGTGGCAACACAGAGCGAGATTGTCAAGATGATAACGTTGAAGCGCCCCATCTTGTCTGCGAGAAAGCCCCGCAGAAATCTACCAAAGACGGAGCCTGCGTTGAGCAAAGACAAAACCGTGAAGTTTTCTGAAGTCTTGAATCCGTGTGCCATTGCGTATGAGACGATGTAGGTCAGCGGCACAAAGAGCCCGAATTCCATGAAGATGATGCCCAGCGCCGACAGATCATATCTCTTGTCCCATCCACACAGAGTTCCTCTTGCCATTGGCTCCGCCATCAGGTCCGTTGACCCGGGGTGCAAGACGGGTGCGGATAAAGATGTTGGCAAGGGCGCAGAGCCCGCCAAGAACAGAATACGTCAACATGATCTGATAACAGGCTACAAGAAAATACCGTTAGACGCCCCTGCATGAAAAGTGTCTGCACCAGACACCAAGAAGCACCGTGGCTGCAAGGGGCACGTACTCGTTGAGATGCTCAGCAACATCAGACTGGCCACAACACACAAGCTGCCCGCCGCCAGGAGAAGTCTTACCCCTTGCCGATCAAATACAGGCCCGGCCTGGACGCCGACAAAAAAGACCAGAAACAGGCACAGGTTGAAGATCCAGCCAACCTGGGAGTTGCTTTAGTCTTTTAGCTGGTGCGCCTTGAAGTACGACTCAAACACGGCCGCGGTGTTGAGGGCAATACAACCAGCCACGCCTGGAACCCGCCATCAGGGAACGAGACTTGAACCTCGCGCTCGGCTGAGACCAAATTGGCATTCCGAGGGGCCGAGACGGCGATATCTCGTTGCGGTGTGGATGGCTTTTCGCCGTGGTTGGTCGTCATGGCCCCTGCTCATGGCAACTCGTGGTCTTGAACCCATGGTCCTGGGGGCTGAGGCGGTTTTTGTCGCAGGTGTCCTCTGCTTGTTGCGGTCAATAGACATGTGAAGCCCCCAGCGGCTTGGAGTAGGTTCAATATCGTCTGGTGGTGTGTCGCGTGGTTTCAAGGGATGGGCTCAAGAGGGCGCGGGCGCGAGGTGAGTTGGCACAAGGCAAAATGCATGTGTAGCTAGAATAGAGGAAGGAAAGAATATCCAACCATAGTTGACATTATCCCTTGCATTTTGCTCGGCCAAATTGGCGGTCCAGGGTCCGACTAAAATTTTAATTGACCGCACATGCAAACAAGGAAGCGGGGACGATGCGCACCCTATTTCGGTGGCTTCGGGACCAGGCGCCGAGATGTAAAAGCTCCACGGGTGTACCCGGCGTGGCTGGCTCCAAGAAACGCTCAACTAAACGAGCCCCCACGCATAAATGTAATTCTTTGCCCTATTTCGGATATTGGATTAAGAAATTGCGCAGGGCGCGGTTAGCCCGCCGATATACAGTACGTCCAGGTAATTCCAAGTTTAGCCCTATTTTAGACTAAAATCGTTTTTTAAGCACTTATAATTATATAATATTATATTATATTGCTTTATAATAAGAGGAAAAATTATAATATAATACTACTTTTTATTAATTGGCTTTATACTATTTTTCTTAATTTTTCGTCTTAATTTTTTTTAGCTTATAAAATATCTAAAAACCATATTATACTAAAATTCGAATTATAATATAATTATAATATATTATACTAAATTATATTATACTAATTTTCACTAAAAACTATAAAACTTTACTACTTTTATAGCTCTAATTCCAATTGTATTACAATTCGAATTTTAGTATAATATAATTTGTAGCTATTTTATAAGCTTAAATTAGCTAATAATATTAGTAAGCTAAAATAGGGCCAAATTTGCTTCCTAATACTAATATTAATAAGTATAGATTAGCTAGCCTAATTAGGCTAATAACAGGAATTAAAAAAAGCTAGGAAAATATTAAAAGGCGATTTATAATATTACGACCCAGCCGCAGGCTGCAGTGTAGGTCACAAGAGTAGGCCAAGCTGCATAAGCTACGTGGCAGCACAAGCAGGAGGGACCACAAAATAATAGTTAGTATAAGCTACTAGTAAAAAGGTACTTACTATATATAAAGTAAGTAATATAAGTAATTATAATAAAACTAATATAAGTAATATTATTACTTATATCTAGAATAAATAATTATTATAATATTAGTTTGTGGTTAATTCGCTCTATAATTAAATAAAATTATATATATAATATAAGTATTATATAAGCATAAAATCTAAAATAATATTAGGCTATATTAGGCTAAGTGTAACGGCTAAGGTTCCCAAGGGATAAACTAGTCGTAGTTTATGTTGGCAGAGCCACTAGGGCAGTCAATCTGAGCAGTTGGGTGTTACGTTGGTAATAGGTCGTAGACCGTAACCAGGTGATCAGAGTCAAAGAGTTGTAAGCAAAGCTTATTTAATGTAATGATCGGTGTTAAAAGCTAAGGAGCTAGAGTCTATCTATGAAGCGAATTTGGGGGTCCCTATATACTACAGCGTTCACCCGTTATTCACTAAAGTCCTGGTAAACTATGGTTACATGCGTGCTATTGGTTCGTCTGGAGTTTACTGAACAGTCAGTGAACTCTCCCCTATTAGCGGCCCGTTCCGACCATTAATCCGTCACCCGCTGTGCTTGCGCCGTCCCGTGGCTTATGCAGCCGGCCTAACCTGCGACCTACGCTGTAGCTTGTGACTGGGTCGTAACACGATGTCCCCTCTCCCATGGTCTTGCCCTTAAGACCTAAGCCTTGTTTCATAAATAGTCTTGTTCGCCCTTTCTTCTGTTGGTTATAAGTGTTCTGCTTCCTTGTAATATCCTTCCTTTACTATGTTTAACCGTGTGGATAAACCTAAGAGATCTTGTTCTACCACTAATCGCGTTGTGACCGCCGCCTTTATTCGTGAACAGGGTTTTGAGGTATCGCCTTGTAGTTGTTGTTTTGAAAAGAAGAGTTCTTGTTGGGTTGTTAAGAGCATTGGTTGTTGTGCTCTTTGTTATTCTCTGGGTCGTTCTTGTGATAGTTCTTGCACTCCTATGGCGAACTGTACGTGCGGGGTTTTCCTGCTGTAGTGTGTACTGCTGACGTGTTCTAGTAAACTGTATCACCGAGGAACTTCGTCGGCTTGAGAAGGAGGAGGAATTGACGGAGGAACTGTTAATTGAGAGGCGTTGTAAGGCTTAGCTGGAAATAGATGAGGCCTTAAATTGTTTGATGCGTCTTCGGCGCATGCGTTATTATTTACGTGAGAAGGGTCTAGAAATAGCTCGTTGTGACTTCGCTTCTCTGGAGGAGATAGAGGATACGGATCAAAAGAAGGAGGAGGAGGAGGCTTAGAAGCGTGAATTAGAGCAGGTTTAATGGTAAGAGTCTGAGGCTGTTTAAGATGCTTAAGACTAGGGTGCCTTTGATGTTTTAGACTGGGGCGCTTTGCTTAGCGCTGAGTCGTAAGCTGCTAGTGATACTGCTATAGCAGGTGCTGGTAATTCTTTAGGTGTTTTGTAGGTTCTTATGTGTTTTCCTTGTCTCCATAGTTTTTTTATTTAATAAGATATTGGCGTGTTTTGTTCTTTGTTCTTATGTCTAGGATCCGTTCTACTTTGTATTTTGTTTTGTTTATAACTTTGATGTCTTTTTCTGCTGGTGCGTTGCTTGGTGCCTTTTTAAGGAGTGAAATGTGTACTATAGGATGATTTCTCATAGTCTTTGGTAACGAAAGTTCATAGTTGTTTGTCGATATTTGTTTTTTGATGGCGAATGGTCCTAATTTTTTGTAATCTAATTTGTTGCTTAGTCGCGTTGTTTTGATGTTTCGTTGGAGTAGGTAGACCATGTCTCCCTCCCTAAAGATTAGTCCCTTTAATCTTTTCTGATTATGGTATTGTGCCATTCTTTTTTGTACGAATTCCAGTTCGTGTCGCATTTCTTCGTGCAATTTTTTTAGTTTATCTGCTTGCAGTATCGCTTGTTCTGCTTGTGGTCCTTTACGCTGTATTCGAAATACTTTGGGATTAAATCCGTAATTGGCGTAGGCTGGTGTTTGCTTTGTCGATTCCGATATTGAGCTATTGTAAGCTAATTGCGCTGTAGGTAACCATTTAACCTAATCGTCCTGTTGATGGTTGATGTAGCATCGCAGATATTGTTTAAGCGTCTGGTTTAATCTTTTTGTCTGTCTATCTGTTTGTGGATGATATGCAGTGCTTAACTTGTGATTTGTTCTAAGTTGTGCCATAAGTACTTACTAAAACTTAGAAGTAAATGTACTTCCTCTGTCCGATATAATTTCTTCTGGCAGTTTATAGTTGCTTGCTATTATTCGTAAGAACATATATGCAAGTTCTTCTACATTGCTTGCTTCTCTGTACGGTAGAAAGTATCTATACTTTATGAGTCTATCCGTGACCACGAATATGCTGTTATATTCCATATTAGTTATTGGTTCTTTTGATATTGGTAGCTTTGTAATATGATCGAAAGCTATCGATTCCCATGGTTGTGTTGGTACTGGTAATGGTTGTAATTCTCTGTATGGCTTATGTCGTGAAGCCTTACTTTTTCCGCATTATATACATTTGTTAATAACCTTTTCGACCACTTTCTTAATTCCTAAGAAATCGTATTGTCGTCGTATCTTATCCAGTGTTTTGCGGATTCCTTAATGTCTGTAAACTGGGTGTTCATGCATTTCTTTAATGCATTCTTCTTATAAGTCTGGTAGTATCCAGATTTTTTCTCCATACATTGGTACTCCTCCTGGGTAGCATGTGCATCCCATCGGTACGTCTCTAATGTGTTGGATATTATTTGTTGCCTATTAGTGTATTTTATTGTATACTGGGTCTTCTTTTTGTACTTTCAATATGGCATTCAGTTGTCTTTGCTGGAAATTGCCATTTTTATTGATCTTAAGGAGTTGTCTTGTTGCTATAGGTACTCTTGTATTATAGTTGCTTCTTCGACTTAGAGTGTCTGCTTGTCCGTTCTCGGATCCTTTTTGATGGATGATTTTGTAGTCGAATTCTGAAAGATATTTGGCCCATTGAATTTGTTGTCCATTTAATTGTTGCGTCGTCGCAAAATAAGAGATGTTCTTATAATTGGTATACACCTTAACTTTGTGTTTGCTTCCCATGAGATAGTGTCTAAATTCCTTGAAAGTATTGATGATTGCTAGGAATTCTTTATTGTAGATGGGGTAGTTGAGTTCTGCTCCATGAAGTTTCTTTAAGTAGAACGTAATAGGGTGTAGTTTTCTGTTATTATCTCTTTATCTAACTTGTGCTCCTAGAGTAAAGTCTGATAAGTTGGTTTTTAATTCTGTTTCCTTTTCTGGGTTGAAGGTTCTCAAAACAGGTTCGGATGTGATAAGTTCTTTGATCTTATTAAAGGTATATTACGCCTTATTGTTCTAGTCCTACTGCTTATCCTTTTTGGTGAGTTTATCTAAGGGTGCTGCGATTTCGCTGTAGCTCTTGATGAATCTCCTGTAATAGTTCGCAAAGCCTCTAAAGCTTTATATGTCCTTAATATTCTTCGGTGTTGGCCAGTTCCTTACTGCCTTAATCTTTGTTTTTTCTATTTGTATCTCGTTTGGTCGTATTATGTGTCCTAGGAAGTTTACTTCCTGTGTATAGAACTTATATTTTGCTGGTTTAAGCAATAGTTTAGCGTCTTGTAGTGTTCTTAGTACCGTGTGTACGTGTTCCTTATGGTCTTCTAGGGTTTTCAAGAAGATTAGTATATTATCAAGATATACTACCACGAAGTTATCTAAATATTCTCGTAGTACGCTGTTAATTATTCTCTGGAATGTTGTTGGTGTATTAGTAAGCCCTATTGGCATTACCAAATATTCGAATAGTCCGAACTTCGTTCTGAAGGCTGTCATCTATTCGTGACCCTTCTTTATTCGAATTAAGTTATATGCTCCTTTTAGGTCTACCGCGGTAAACCAATTCATACCGTGCAATCGGTCCCGTAGTTCCGATATTAGTGGCAACGGTGTTCTGTCTTTCATGGTAATCGCGTTCAATCGCCAATAATCTACTACTAACCGCAATTTTCCGTTTTTCTTTGGAACAAACATAACTGGGTATCCAGCTTCTGATGTTGATGCTCTGATATAGCCTTTTACTAGCATCTCGTCGATATATTCTCGTAACGTTTTGAGTTCTTTTGCGTTTAAGTTATAGATCTTGTGGAATATTGTTGACTTTCCATCTGCTAATTCGATTTTATGATCCTATTGACTGTGTTCGGGTAATCTGGTTTCTAATTCTTCTGCGAATAATTTTTTGTATTTCCGGTATTCTTTAGGGATATTCTTAAGTTTTTCTTCTTTTGTTATTAGGCTTTTATCGTCTTTATCGTTCTTATTCCTCTTTTCTCCTTCGAGTTTCTTGTTTGTGTTCGCGAGGTCTTTCCTTAAGGTGGTAATAACCTTTCGGATCTTGGCTTTTGTCTTCTTGTTGCTTATTGTTGTTCGTATCCCGGTTTGTAGCGCTGTTAAGGTTGTTACGGTGGATCCAATTGTTTTGACTGCTTTTCTGCCGCTTGTTTGTTGTTGTTGGTCCTTAGATAACTTGCTTAAAGGTTTTTTTTCTTCAGAACTCTGTTTATGAGCTAAGTTATGACGAAATTTCGTTCTTTCTTCTGAATTCTGCTGATTCTATTGGCTTGAAGTCTCGTTCCACTTTAGTTAGCCTGTCCTCTAGTTGATTAGTGGGTTACTCTCCTATAACTATAGGTACCCTAACACTAGGTCGTGTTCCGATACGTCCATAATATTAAGTTAAATCACTTCTAAATAACCTTGAATCTGTACTTTAAGATGATCAGTCTCTTGGTTAATAATTCCGTTATTATAGGCAAAAAGTTTTCCTTTAATATTAGTTAACTCGTATAGTGCCTTTTTGTGTTTCCACGGTAGTTAGTAACGATTTATAACTCTGGGTGAGATATAATTGCCTATCGCGCTACTGTCCATAAGTATGTGAACGCGATGTCCCATGACTTCGGCGTTTAATACTATCTTATTGCTTCGTCTGCTTTTGGTTGCGTTGAGGGTTATTAGCGTCTTTCTCTTTATGCCAGCTTGTAGCCCTTTTACAGATGGCGTGCCTCGTTTTTTGAGTTTTTTGGAATAGATTCTTCTGCGATTTGTCGTTTTATTTCTTGGTACTATTCTGTAGGTCTAGTTCCATTTTGTGGGTGCTTAAAGCAAAACCTATTGTTAAACATTTGATATAGGCAATTATAAATTTGGTTTTTTATTTCTCTGTGTTTTTTGTATCTTAGGTTGTTGTAGTTTACTGTATATTTCCTGTTGTATCTAGGGTTAAACTTCTGTTTATTGTACTACTTATCCAGATTTTGTTTATTATGGTATATTAATTCTGTGGTTCCCCTGGGGTCTTTTTGTTTGAGTATGTCTAATGCTTGCTGTGTCCGTTTGTATGCTACTGGTGTTCCACATTGCCACTTGTGCTATTTTCTGGCCTTATCTACTATATGTTTTAAGCAATTTAGTAGTGGGTATTCCATGTGGTCTTTTGTTTTATATCGAGGTGATTTAAGTAATAGCTCTTTTTGGTGCGTTGGGATCTTTCCCTTATACACATACTAATGCCATTGCCTGTTCTTTGTATATACATGTAACTGGCATGTGTCTGATTCATATACGTCCGTAGGATCTGTATAAGCTCGGCATTTGATGGGTGTGTTTAAATCGGGTTCTAAGATCATTGTTTGATTGTTATTGATTATCTTTACTCTCTATTCTAGGAGTTCCTATCTGAAGTATGGTGCTTTGATTGGATATCCTTTTATCCTGATTGGAAATGTATTTAGTCGTGCCTTGGTTTGAAAGTGTGCCTGGCACATTATAAACGCGTATAATGCCCATGCTAAACGTGTGTGTTCCGCGTGTCTTAGTAAGAGTCTAGGATTATCTTCCTTCTCTCCTTCTAGAAACCATAGTGTCTGGTTTTCCATTACCGTAGTAGTGTCCACTGCTAGAATAGGAATTACGAAATGTTTTCCTGTTAGTGCGGGGAAATATCGCTGTATAGCTTATTCTTATGTGGCTGTCAGCCTTGCAGGCGTTTCTTCCTCGTTTCGTTCGTCTTTGGACGCTTCTAGAGTATCTAGGATTACGTTATCGTTATCAACGCTCATTTCCCTTACTCTATCTTTCAGTTCGTCGAAGGTGGTGAGGATTTGTGCGTCTTACTCCTCCCTATATTATTGTTCCCTTCGAATCTTCCTTGCTTCTGCTTGTTGTTACACCCAATCAAGAATTTCTTAGTGCGAGTCTTCGTCCAAATATTCTGGCGATTTTGGTTCATGGAGTTCCTTTCGTCCCGTTATTACAAGCGTTCTCTTTTCCATTGATTGTTCGTCCAGGTCTTCTTATACCAGTTATTAGGCTACTTATAGTCCGTTTCCTATGAAGTTCATAATTTTCTTCTTTAGTTTTCTTGGTTCTTTTGGAAACTATCCTCTTTCTTGTTTGCTGCTTATGTGAACGTAGCAGTTGTTGTTATAGTAGAAGGTCCAGTTAAGGTTCTTATGTTCCACCTCTGATTCAGTAACTTCGATTTTCTATTAGTTAGTAGAATTGAGTTGTTTCTTACCTCCTTCTGGTACTAGCTTCTATTCTTTCCTGGGTTTCTTGTATTTATTAGCGAAATGTCCTGGTTTTCCGTAGTTATAGTATTTCTTTTCCTTTTTGTTGTCTTTCTTAGTAGCGTTAAGCTCTATTTGTCCAGGGTTAAGAGTGTGACCATAAGCAATAGGTTCGTCACGCTTTCTGCGTTGATTGGCTTGGTAACTCTTTCCTTTAGTAGGGTTCCAGGTTCCTTTACCCTGTTTCTTCTGTATGCGTCGCTGATACTATCTGTCATCGATTCGTACCGCTATAGCGATATAATCCGATAAGTTGTCTGGTCTGTTCTCTCTATAAAGTTTATCTTTGACTTCTTCTTTAAGTCCTTTATAGAAAGCTGATATAAGAGGTTCGTCCTCCCAGTCAAGCTGAGATGCGAGTTGTTAGAAGCGAGCGGCATAATCGGATGCCGATCCCTTCTGCTTAAGCCCGTCGATGTAGTACTCAGCAGCTCTAGCTTCATCAACTGTTCTAAAGGCTTTCTTGATGGCTTTTTCGAACTCATCGTAACTTTCGAAAATGGTGTTGGTTTCTTCTTCGCGGTTGTCTTTTTCTTTATTAAGGTAGTCCCTTATAATAGGTTCAAACCATGTGAGTGCCACTCCCGTTATATATTCTCCTACGTGCAGTACCTTGACAGAGGATTCTTCCATTTTGTTCGGGAATTGTCAGTGGTAAGCCCTGAGTTGAGTGAGAAATCCTTAAAGCGTACCCGGGGATCCGTTATACAGTCCTGGTGCCCTGGGTCTAAGAATTTCTCCTAAGTCCTTTTTAATTATGGCAGCAATCGTGGCTTGTTCCTGCTGTTCTTCTTCCATTTGTTGGACCCGTTCCCGAAGGCGTATAATCTCAGCAAGCATCTCGTGAGCAGAGATGGTTATTAGTCCTTCTTGGGTTTCATTTAATCTAGATACGGTAGTAGTCTCGCGTAGTGCTATATTAACAGTTATCAGGTATTACTCAGAGTAACGCGGTAGTAGTCTGAATAAGAGCTTTCAACGTGTAACGGCTAAGGTTCCTAAGGGATAAACTAGTTGTAGTTTATGTTGGCAGAGCCACTAGGGCAGTCAATCTGAGCAGTTGGGTATTACGTTGGTAATAGGTTGTAGACCGTAACCAGGTGATCAGAGTCAAAGAGTTGTAAGCGAAGCTTATTTAATGTAATGATCGGTGTTAAAAGCTAAGAAGCTAAAGTCTATCTATAAAGCGAATTTAGGGGTCCCTATATACTACGGCGTTTACCCGTTGTTCACTGAAGTCCTGGTGAACTATAGTTATATACGTGCTACTAGTTCGTCTAGAGTTCACTAAACAGTCAGTGAACTCTCCCCTATTGGCGGCCCGTTCTGACCATTAATCCGTCACCCGCTGTGCCTGCGCCGTCCCGTGGCTCATGCAGCCGGCCCAACCTGCGACCTACGCTGCAGCTTGTAACTGGGTCGTAACACTAAGAATAGTAAGAGACTAGAAAAGTAAACTATTTTAGCGTAATTATTATAACCTAGTTATAAGCTATAGTGTAGGTTATAAGTTAAGCCGGCTATATAAGCTATAAGATAGTATAAGTATAGTAGGTAATAAATTAATAGTTAAAATAAGCTATTAATAAAAGAGAATTTATTAATTATTTAATAAACTTTAAATAAACTAATAATATATATATAATTATAATTTATTAAAACTTTAATAAATAATAAGTAAATATTATAATATATAAAAACCTTTAAATTTATTTTATAAATAAATTTTAGCTTTTTAGCTTTTAATATAAATTATTATATTAAATAAATTTTATTTATAACTTTTTAATTTTAATTATTTAATTATAATTTATAACTTATTATTAATATAATAATTAATTACTTAAATTAATTATTTTAATTATTTCATTAATATAAATTATAATTAGTTTATTTTTTAAGAATTTTAATTATTATATATTAAAAGCTTTTATTTAAATAATTATTATATTATTTTAAGTAATATTTAATAATTATTAAAATAATATTTATAATACTTATTTTATTTAAAATAATTATATTATTAATATTTTAAAAATTTTAAAGCTTTAAATTTTAAAATTTTATAATTAAACTTATATAATTATATTAATAAATTAAATAATTTAACTTTAAATATTAAATACTTATATTAAAATAAAAAAACTTAAAAAAAATTATTAAGCTTAAAATATTAGAATTTTATAATAATAATTTAAAAATATTTTAAGAATTTTTAATTTAACTTAAAATATATTATTAATTTTACTTAAATAAATTAATTAATATATAAATAAAGATATTATATATTAAAAAATATATAATAAATATTATATTTATATAATTTAAATTAATTATATAAAATTATTTTATTAATATAAAAAATAATTAAAAAAATAAAATAAAAAAAATATTTATTAATTATAAAAAATTTAAAAAAATAATTAAAAAAATATTTAAATTAATTAATAAAATAAAAATTATAATTATTTATATAAATTAATTTAAATAAAAAAAATTTATATTAAATTATATAATATATTTTAAATAAGTTATTTTAATATTAAACTAAAAAAATAAGTTATTTATATTAATTTTTTTTAAAAAATTAAAAAAAAAATAAAAATAAATTATATAAAAAAAATATATTAAATAATTTTTTAAATTATATAATAATAATAATTTAAATTAATAATAAATAATATTAATAATATATATAAAAATAATTAAAAAAAAAACTTAAAATTTTATAAAAAAAAAAATAATAAATAAATTAAAAAAAAAATATAAAAAACTTATTATTTATAATTATATTTTTAATTTTAAATAAATAAAACTTAATATTATTAAAAAAAATAATAAAAAAAAAATATTATAATTATAAAAAACTAAAATATTTTATTAATAAATATAAAAAACCTAAAAAAAAATAAAAGCTAATATTAAAAAAAAATAAAAAATAACTTAATATTATTAATTAATAAAAAAATAAAATTATTAAATTAAAAATAAAATATAAAAATCTTAATTAAATTTTTTATTATAATAATAATTATTATATTTATATAAGTAATAAATAAAAAAAAAATAGTTTTTAAAAAAATTAAAAAAATTAAAAAAAAAATTATAAACTTTATAAAAAATAAGTTATAAATAATTAAATAATTAATATAAAAAAAATTAAATAAATAATTAATATAAAAAAAATTAAATAAATAATTAATAAAAAAAAAACTTTTATAATAATAAAATAAAAAAAATTTTATAAATTAAAATTATTAAAATATTTAAATAAAAATTTATATTAAAAAATTCTTAATTAAATATAATAATAAGTAAAAATAAAAAAAATTTAAAAAAAATAATAATATAAAAAAAATAAAATATATAAATTTTTATTTTTTTAATAAATTAAAAAATAAAATAAAAAAAATAAATATTAATAATAATAATATAATTTTAAATATTTTAAAAGTATTTAAAAATAAATAAAATAAAAAAAAATACTAATAAAATTAATAATTATATAAAAGTAAATTATATAATAATATTTTTTTATATTAATAAGAAAATATTTTATAATTTTTATTATTATAATAAATATTATTATAATATTAAAAAACCTAATATTATAATACTTAAAAAAAAATAATTTTAAATTTTTATTAAAATATAAAAATTATATATAATTAATATAAATATTATATATATTTATAATATATTAAGTATATTTTATAATTAAAATATAATTAAATATATTTTTAATTAAAATAAAAAAATATTTAATTAAAATATTATATTTTAAATAAAAACTTTTAAAATAAAAAATAAAAATAATTAATAATAATTAAATAATAATTTTAAAATCTAATTTAAATATATTTATTAAATATTAAGCTTATATAAATTTTATAAATATATATAAATTAAATATATATTAATTATATATATATATAAAAAATAAGTAATAATATTAATATATATATAAAAAAAAAATTTTAATATATAAAAAAAAATTATTATTTAAATTATTTTAATATAAAATAAAAAAATATATAATATATTTATTATTAAATTACTTAAAATATATAATAAATAAAGCTAAAAAATAATATAAATAATAATATAAAATATTAATAATATATAAATAAATATAATAAATATTAAATATATTTAAATAAAAAAATCTTAAAAAAATTATAAAATTAATATATTATAATAAATAAAAGCTAAATAAATAATATTATAAATAAAAATTTAATTTTAAATATAATAAAAAATATATAATAAATTATAATAATTTAAAATATAAAAAATATAAAAAAATAAAAAATTAAATTTATAATTATTTATATTAAATATTTAATAATAAGTTTTATTTTAAATACTTATAAAATAAAATTAAACTTATAAAATAATATTAAAAAATAAAATAATAAATTATAAAAAAATTTATTTTAAAAAACTTAAAAAATAAAATATATTATTTATAAAAAAATTATAAATTAATATAAAAAAAAATATTAATAACTTTTAATATAATTTAAAATAAATAAAATAATAAAATAATATTAAATATTAAAATTATAAAATATTATATTTATATATTTATAAATAATAATATAATAAATAATTATATTTTATTTAGAATTATTAATTATTATTAATTATTATAAAAATATAAAAAAATATTATATAAATTAATTAATATTAAAAAAAAACTTTTTATTTATAATAATAAAATTATTAATTAAAAAATTAATTATTTTAAAATATAAATTTAAAATTATTTAAAAGTAATTTAACTTAATATTATAAATATATTAAAATATAATTTAATATTAAAATATTTATAATTATAAAAAAATAACCTATTAATTAATTAAAAAATAAGCTAATTAAAATAAAATAAAATTTTAAATTAATAAAATTAATAAAATTTAAAAAAAAAAAATATTTTATTATAATTTAGCTTATAAATAAAATTTTAAAAAAATTTTTTTTTAAATAAATTATTTAAAAACTAATAATAATAAATAAATAATATAAAAATAATAAATATAAAAAAAAAATAATTAAATTTATTATAATAATTTTAATAATATTATAAATTAAAATATAAATAATAATAAATAATAAAAAAATAAAAGCTAAAATTTAAAAAATTATTATTATTTTAAAAAAAAATTTTATAAATATAAATAAAAAACTTAAAAAAAAAATAAAATAAAAATAATAAAAATAATAAAAATTTAATAATAAAAAAAAAAAAACTTAAAAATATTTTTAAAAAATATTAAAAATATAAAAAATTATTTATAAAAAAATTAAAAATTAAATTATTTAAATATAATTAATAAAATTATAAAATTAAATTAATAAATAAAAAGTTAATAATATTTTATAAAATTTATAATTTAAATATAAAAAAACTTAAAATATTATAAAAATATATTAATAAAATATTAATAAAAAATTATATTTAAATATTAATATTAAAAATTAAATATTTAATTATATTTATTTTAAAAAAAAATAAAAAATTATAATTAATAATAAATTATTAATAATTAAATATAATTATTATAAAAAATAAAATATTATTATTATTAATATTAAAATTATAAAATTAATTATATAATATAAATTAATTTATTATAATAAACTTAAAAAAAGTATATAATTTAATTTAAATAAAAAAAAATTATAAATAAATAATAGTTTTTAAAATATAATTTAAATTATTTAAATATTTAATAATATTAATAAAATTTATTAATATATTAATAATATTTTAAAAAATAATTAATAATATATTATAAAAATATTTAAATAATTTTATAATAATATATTTTAATAATATATTAATTTTCTTAAAAATCTTAAAAAATTATAAAAAATATATATATATAATATTAAAAATATTATAAAATATTAAATTATTACTTAAATTAATAAAATATAAATTTTATATATAAAAAATAAATTTTTTAAAATATATAATATAATTAAATAAAATATAAATAAAAAAAATAAAAATTAAAATAATAAAAAATTAATTAATATTAAAAAATATTAAAAATATATAAAATTTTAAAAGTTTTATAAATTATTATAAAAAATTTATTAAAAATTATAATAAAATTATAATATTTTTAAATAAATTTATTAAAAAAAATAAATAATAAAATTAAAATAATAAAATATAATATACTTTTAATAAAATTAAAAAACTTATTATATTTAAATTTATTTTAAAAATTTTTAATTTAAAAAAAAAAAATAAAATTAAAAATTAATTTATTAAATTTTATTTTAAAAATATAAATTAAATAAAAAAATAATAATAAAAAATTATATTTTATTATATTTTATTTAAAAAAATTTTATAAAATAAAATTTAATTATTTTATTTATAATAAAAAATTTTTAATAATTATTAATATTTTTAAGAAATTTAAATATTATTTTATAAAAAATAAATATAAAATTAAAATATATATTAATTATAAAAATATTTTTTATTTTATAATAATATAATAATTAAATAAATAATAAATTTAATAAATTAAATATTTTTTAAAATTTAATTATAAAATTATTTATTAAAAAAAATCTAAAAATAAATAAATAAATATTTTAAATTAAAAAAATAATTATAATATAAAAGTATTTATAATAATAAAATAATTTCTTAAAATTAATATAAATAATAATTTTTAATAAAAATAATTAAATATTATATTAAAAGTATAAAATAAAAACCTAATATATAAGAAAATCTAATAATAAGTAAAAAAAAAATTAGGTTTATAAATATATTAAAAAAATATTTTATAAAACCTAGAATTATTTTAAAATATTATAAAAAAACTTAAATACCTTTAAAATTATAAAAAAAATATATTAAAAAAATATATAAATATTTAATTTATAAATATTAAAAAATTTATAAAATATTAAATAAAATATAATAATAATATAATTTTTTAAAAATTAAAAAAATAATTAAAAAAATTATTAATAAATATATATAATATAAAAAAAATAAAGCTTTATAATATAAATTATATAAAAAATTATAATTATTATTAATATTAATATAATTATAAAAATTAATAACTTTTAATTATATTATAAAACTATTAATATTAAAAAAACTAATAATTAATATAAAATATAATAATATATTTATAATTATAAATAAACTTATAAAATATAAATATTTTTTATTATATAAAAAAGTAAATAATATAAAAGAACTTATATATATATTTTATAAATAATAATAAATAATTATAAATTATTAAAAAAAATTATATTAAATAAAAAAAGTATATTTACTTTTAAATTTTAATAAATATTTATAATATAACTTAAAATAAATTATAAATTAAGTATTATATATTATTTATAAATAAATAAATAAATAAAAAAATTAAATTAAATATTTAAATAATATTTATAATATTATATTAATTATTAATAAAATAATTAAATTAAATAATTATTTATAATATAATTAATTTATAATAGCTTAATATTAGAATTAATAAAATAAATATTAGCTTATATTAATTATAAATTTAATTTTAAAGTATTTTAAATATAATATAAAAAACTATAAATAAAATAAATAATATTATAAGTAAATAAACTAAAAAAATTATATAAAAAAATATAATATAAATTAGAATTTATATAAAATAAAATAATATAATATTATAATTATAAAAAATTAAAAAAATTAATTTTTAAAAAAAAAATATAATTTATTTATTTTAATAAAATATTAAAATAATATAATTAAATAATAAATTAAATTATAAAAAATTAAAATTATTTATTATTAAAAAATAAATATTAATAAATAATTATAAACTTTTATTATTAAAAATTATAAAAAATTATTTTATAATATATATTTTATTTTTTAAAAAAGTATTAAATAATATATTAATAAAAAAAATATTAAAATTATAAATAAAATAAAATATAAAATAAAATAAATTTTAAATATAAAAATAAAAAATAAAATATATTAATATTTTATTAAATAAAAAAATTATAAAAATAAGAAAAATATATAAAAACTTATAAAATACTTAAAAAATTATTAATACTTATTATAATAATATTATTAATAGCTTATAACTTAATATTAAGTAAAGTATTTTAGTTTAAAATATTAAAAGTATTTTAATTTTAAGTATTTTAAATAACTTTAAAT
Source organism: Metarhizium brunneum (assembly GCF_013426205.1). NCBI lineage: Eukaryota > Fungi > Ascomycota > Sordariomycetes > Hypocreales > Clavicipitaceae > Metarhizium > Metarhizium brunneum. The sequence continues at coordinate 2,103,981 of NC_089428.1, forward strand.
TTTTATTATTAAATTTACTTTAATTTATACTTTTAAGCTTTTTTTTTTTTTTTTTTTAATTTATATTTTTTATTTTTTTTAAAAAAATAAAATTATAATAAGTTATTTTTAGATTTTTTTTATATAAATAATAATATATATATTAAAAATATATTAAATAATTTAAGGTTTTATTTATTTTTAATTAAGCTTTATAATACTTTTTAATTAATAGTTTTTTTATTAATTTTTTTTTAAGCTAATAAAATTTCTTAATAATATAATTTATTAAAATATATTAATAATATATATTATAATAAAAAAACTTTATATATATAATTTATTATAAAAGTATAAAAATTATTATAAAAATAACCTAAAAAATAATAAAAAATATAATAATTAATATTTTTAATAATTTAATAAAAACTTTTTTTTTTAAAATAATAATTATAAAATAATATTTTAAAATTTTATTTATAAATAAAAGTAATAATTATAATATAATTAATAATAAAATAAAATTTATTAGGTTTTTTTATATAATTAAATATAATAAAAAAAAATATTAAAAAAAAGTAAAATACTTATAATTAATAAAAAAAAAAGTAAATATAATTATTTATAAAATAAAGCTTAGATTTTAAAAGTAAAATTATAAAAAAAAATATTATATTATAATTTAATTATAAGTTATAATATAAATTATAAATTAAGCTAGCTATATAAGCTATAAAATAGTATAAGTATAATAAGTAATAAATTTATAATTAAAATAAGCTATTAATAAAAAAAAGTTTATTAATTATTTAATAAATTTTAAATAAATTAATAATATATATATAATTATAATTTATTAAAATTTTAATAAATAATAAATAAATATTATAATATATAAAAACTTTTAAATTTATTTTATAAATAAATTTTAATTTTTTAGCTTTTAATATAAATTATTATATTAAATAAGCTTTACTTATAATTTTTTAATTTTAATTATTTAATTATAATTTATAACTTATTATTAATATAATAATTAATTACTTAGATTAATTACTTTAATTATTTTACTAATATAAACTATAACTAGTTTATCCTTTAGGAACCTTAGCTGTTATAGTAATTAGTATTATATTATAGCTGCTAGCTAAGGCTATCTTATAATAGCCTTAGCTACTATTATTATAAAGGTAAACCTTATATATTATAATTTATACTTATAACTTATATTAAGTTATACTAAAAACCTAAAATACCTATATATATAATATATTTATATAGTTTATTCTTGCTTATATTTTAAGTTAATCTTATTTTTTTTTATTTAAGTTATTTGCCTCTTTTATTATTAAAACCCTGCTATAATAATATAACTAATCGTGAGTTATTACCCCTATATATATATATCTCCTATAAGTATTATAACTGCTTACTAATATCTACTATAGCTATTTATAAATAATAATAATATAGGCAAAAGTACCAAGAAGCCTAATATAAGTAAGTTACTTATTATAACTTTTAGGGGTTAAAAGCTAATAAAGCTTAAAAAGTAATATAATTAATATTAAATTAAAAGCTTTTTATAATAAAAAAAATAATTATTATAAAGCTAAAAATTTTAATTTAATAAAAATTAAGAAAAATAATAAAGTTATTAAAAATATAAAAAAAAAAGCTTTTAAAAATATAAAGCTAAAATATAACTTTAAAAAAGCTATTATATTAGCTATAAAAAGGCCTAATAAGGCTAATAATACTAAGAGTAAAGCTGTCTAATAAATTTATATTAGTAGTTTTACCTCTTTTAAAGGGGAATTATTATAATATATAAAAACCCTTAAATTTACTTTATAAATAAACTTCAACTTTTTAGCTTTTAATATAAATTATTATATTAATTAAGCTTTACTTATAACTTTTTAACTTTAATTACTTAGTTATAATTTATAATTTATTACTAATATAATACCTAATTACTTAAATTAATTACCTTAATAGCTTTACTAATATAAACTATAACTAGTTTCTCCCTTAGAAACTTTAGCTGTTATATATAAGGGGAATTATATTAGGTAAGAATTTTATTATATATTATAATTATAAATTAAATTAACCTAATTTTATAAAGTTAAAAAATATAATTTATTTTATATAAATATTTTAAAAAATATAATTTATTTTATATAAATATTTTAAAAAATATAATTTATTTTATATAAATATTTTAAAAAATTAAAATATTTAAGCTATTATTTTATAATTTAAATATAAAATATTAAATATTATTAATTTATAATTAATTCGCTTTATAATTAAATAAAATTATATATATAATATAAGTATTATATAAGTATAAAATCTAAAATAATATTAGGCTATATTAGGCTAAAAATAGTAAAAAACTAGAAAAGTAAATTATTTATATATTATAATATATTAAATATACTAGCGTAATTAGTATTACACCGCGGCTATTAGCCAAGGCTATCTTATAATAGCTTTAGCTATTATTATTATAAAGGCAAACTTCGCGCTTATAACTTACACTAAGTTATATTAAAAACCTAAAATACCTATATATATAGTATATTTATATAGTCTTGCTTATATTCTAAGTTAATCTTATTCTTTTTTATCTAAATTATTTACCTTTTTTATTATTAAAACCCTGCTATAAATAACTAATTATAAGTTACTGCTCTTATATATATATATTTCTTATAAGCATTATAACCGCTTACTTACTAATATTTATTATAGCTATTTATAAACTATTATATATAAAGTATATACTAATAATAATATAAGCTCTAAAAGTGCTAAAAAGCCTAATATAAGTAAGTTACCTATTATAACTTTTAGGGGTTAAAAGTTAATAAGGCTTAAAAGGTAATATAATTAATACTAAATTAAAAGCTTTTTATAATAAAAAAAATAGCTATTATAAAGCTAAAAATCCTAACCTAATAAAAATTAAGAAAAATAATAAAGCTATTAAAAATATAAAAAAAAAGGCCTTTAAAAATATAAAGCTAAAATATAACTCTAAAAAAGCTATTATATTAGCTATAAAAGGGCCTAATAAGGCTAGTAATACTAAGAGTAAAGCTGCCTAATAAATTTGTATTAGCGGTTTTACCTCTTCCGGAGGGGATATTAAATATTATAATTATTATAGTTAAAGTATATTAAGAAAGTATTATATATTATAATTTACTCGCGAAGGCGCTACTATACACTTTTGTTATAGTAGTTAGTTACTTCGGAAGTTCAGATAACACTCTAGTTTAATACAGAATATTATACCCTGGACAAATGACAGTAGACCTATCCGATAAATACGTAGCTTTGCATGGAGTCACGTGATCCCGTCTTACTCGGCTAACGTAAGCAAGAATATGGCCCCTTTATAAACAGGCCGCATAGACAGCTACGATAGTGGAATCGATCACCAATTTACGATTAATCCCCTCTTAACAATTCGCATCTACTTTTGTGTAACCCAAGAGTATAATGCGGCTCCCTCTTAGATCAGCGACTAACTAACGCTCAGGTTGATGATGGATGATAGCTGAGGATAAAACGTCTACCGCGGGGCCGCGTATAAATTTGCACTAGTGGATGACATTATGTGGCCGGTATAGTCCCTTTTGGTACGACTGCATAAACGCCGATTTTCCCGCTTGCACGACAAGCCTGACTTGGGAATAGCGTAGGAACTGTCGACTGTTGCAAGAACCTCATATGATAACTTGTCACACGGAAATGGCGTTGGTTACACAAGGGCTACGGTCATGGGATTAGGGCAGAAGGTCCTCACCGACTTCTTGTATAAATAGACGTCTTCGGTCCCTCAAGGCCTTGAGGAAAACCAAGGACCTTTGATACCAAAGACTGTTATTAGATGAATTGAGTAAATTGCTCCAAGCCCTCTACTGAGCCCTTGTCACATAACTGGTCTTGAACCACCAATAGTGTCGCTGTGCAGCCCACACGGAAATGCAAGCCAAGTTAACGGCTGGGTTACTCTAGGAGTGGCAGCTTATCAGTTCCAACATGCCCCGATGCAGTTGAAAGAACGGACTCCAACACGGCTCACGGTTCCTGGCTCGACATGAATGAGTCGGTGCCGCCGAAGCCGCGGCATTCAGCTCCTTTTGGCCGGGCAAACCCCTCTTTCTGGAGCTTGGTAGTCTCAGCCGCATCATCGAGACATGCCGGCCGCTTGTTACCCCGCAAGAGGCAAACAGGACAAAGGGGGGAAGTTGACATGGTTCAAATGGCCGGATCCCGGTGTTTAATTTCTCTAGCACCCTGGCTTTCTTCTGCCCGCATTGGCCCTCTTGTAATCTGCGAACGAGTCCCAGCAAACTTCGTTTCAAGAGTGGATTTTTGAGTATACATTCTCCAACGACTCATAATGGGTAGTGTCGCGGAAAAGAAGGAGTACGACGTAATCCTTGCTGGTGGTGGCACGGCAGCGTGCATTATTGCTGGCCGGCTTGCGGAAGCAGATCCCAGCCTGTCAATCTTGGTAGTTGAGCAGGGCCCAAATAACTTGAACGACTCGACCATTGTCACACCTGCTGTTTACCTTTCTCACCTGCAGCCAACATCCAAGAAGACTATATTTTACAAGTCGAACAGGGAAGAGGCCTTGAATGGGCGCGAGGCCGTTGTCCCTGCCGGCGGTGTCCTCGGCGGGGGCTCTTCCATCAACTTTATGATGTACACTAGAGGTTGGTCGGAGTCCAAACTCATGTATCTAACCGAGGCTCACATGTGAGAGCAGCACAGGGATGCGACTATGATTCTTGGAATACCAAAGGCTGGGACGCTAAAAGCTTGTTGCCCTTTGCCAAGAAGCTCGAGACGTATCATTATGATAGCCCCGGCGTCAACAAAGAGCTCCACGGCTACGACGGGCCCATAAACGTCTCATCTGGCACGCATGTAGCAAATACCGCCCAGGATGATATTATTGAGGCTGCCAAGGCTACAGGTGAGCAAGAGGTTGACGACTTGCAGGATTTCGAGGCTTCCAATGGCTTCTCCCGATGGCTGCGGTATATTTGTCCCCGTGGTGCACGCCAAGATACGGCTCACAGATACGTCCATCCGCTGATGGCATCGGGAAACTATCCCCATCTTCATCTTCTCGTGGAGAGTACTGTGACCCGCGTCATTTTCGATGGCAACCGTGCCACGGGCGTCGAATACCGAGCCACGACCGCCGCTACTGGCGAACAAGGAAAAACGTATACTGTCAAGGCAAAGAAGTTGGTTGTCGTATCCGCCGGCGCTCTGGGCACGCCTCAAATTCTAGAGCGATCCGGCGTTGGCAGCGCGGCAATTTTGGATAAACTAGGCATCCCCGTCGTGTCGGACTTGCCTGGAGTCGGCGAGGAGTATCAGGACCATAACTTGATCGGGTACCCTTACAAGACCACTCTTGCGCCCGACCAAACTCTCGACGGCCTCAACAGCGGACGACTGGACTTTGCAAAAGCCCTCGAGGAAAAGAATCCCATCTTGGGCTGGAATGGCATCGACGTGGCTGCCAAAATTCGCCCTACCGAAGCCGAAGTTGCCGAGCTCGGGCCGGATTTCCAACAGCTCTGGGACCGCGACTTCAAGAAGCAGACCGACAGGCCTCTGATGCTCATGGCGGCGGTGAACTACTCCTTTGACCCCGAGACGACGTCAGACGCGGGCGGCGGTCCGCGCCAGTGCATCAACATGTGTTGCTACACGGCTTATCCCTACTCTCGGGGAAACATTCACATCACCTCCAAGGACCCGGCGGCGCCTCCTTCCTTCAACACGGGGTTCTTGTCCCATCCTGCCGATTTGAAGAAGCTGCTGTGGGCGTACAAGAAGCAGCGCGAAATCTTTCGCCGCACAAACTGCTACGACGGCGAGATGGCGGTTGGACACCCGCAGTTCCGCGAGGGCAGCAAAGCCGCTCTTTCTGACAAGAAGCCCGCCGACGGATTGTTTGCCTCTCTGGAGGACAGACGCAGGCTGCCACCGATTGAGTACGATGCCGAGGATGATGCCGCAATCGAGGACTGGATCCGAGGACACATGAATACGACGTGGCATTCGTTGGGGACGTGCAAGATGGCTCCAAGGGAAAACAAGGGCGTGGTGGATGAAAACTTGAATGTCTATGGAACGGAGGGACTGAAGCTTGCTGGTAAGAAAAAATCCGTGCCAAGGCAGGGACGTGGTGCTGACTGGTTGTAGATTTGTCAATTTGTCCTGAGAATGTGGGCGCGAACACGAATAATACGGCGCTCATCGTTGGTGAGAAGGCTGCCTGGATCATTGGAAGGGAATTGGGTCTCTCAATTTCTCCGTGAATTTGAATAACCTGTCTGGTTGGTAAGTGGTTGGGCAATGGCAGTTTGTACGGAGTGATGTAACAACCAGAACACCGCAGGAATGATGATTGCGATGTGGAATGCGTGTATTACAACTTTTATCAAGACGTTATTTTCCGCGTGGATCACCGTTCCGTTGTAACTTTGTGTTCAGAAACTTGGCACGGCATCCACGCCTGCAAATCCGCCAAGTCGTTTTGTCTTGTGGCCGAGATCTCTGCTAGTCTGGCAAGTGTCATAAGCAGCGCCGTTTAATTTGAAATGAGCAGCGATTAAAAGGCGTATTCAATATCTGGAGAAGGGGACTCTCAATTAGTCAGCGACCTGCAGGACGAGATACGATGCGAAGACGATCATTTGGATAGCACCGCGACGTGCACGCTCAACCCTTGCTGTTGAGTTCTACAAAAACAGTCTTCTTCCGGGACCCTGTTTTGACGCTAGTTGAAGGCTGGCAAACAGCGTAACCCTCCCGGCCAGCACGTTTGGATGGCCCAGGTAACGTTTTGGCGGAATGAAATAGGACGGATCTGCAATACGTTTTTCCAGCATTTGGGTTGGTTTAATTAACCACTCACGCCACTTTTTCCACAACACATCCCCTTCCCAGATTGAACTGAAGATCCAAAACGGCCACAGCATGTAGAATAATCAACATCTCGTCTGGTTTCATTCCGATGGGGAACTCGCAAGTCTGGACGAATCTTGAGAGCCGATCCTTGTCCGACGGCTGTCAAGACCAGATCACGTCAAACGCAAGTCCTAGTGCAGCCTGGGATAGATCGACATCAACTGATAGAATTGGACCTCATGACGGGAAGTACCGTCAAATCATCTATGGAGGTCTTCTACCATGACTAGTTGCAAAATCTACTGCTGCTCGACTGACCGCCGCGCTGTGGCTGACCGTCCGCGGCACACCAAAGAGGACAGACAGAAACGGGTTAGATTTTGGCAGCCCATGTCTATTTCAGGCGTGGTATGCCTCTCTAGCACTTCCAAGCTGACTTGTCGCTTAACAATGGAAGGTTTCAGGCTGTACATCGTTGTCTCCGCGAACAACGAGCCTCGAACTGCGGCAATGACATGTTAGCGTGTGTTACTCATTTCCTATGCTGAAAGCTGCTTGTGGCGATGAAACTAAAAAAAGATGTTCGGCTCATTAGGATACGAAGTCACAGGTTGGAGGGGGATGCTCTGGAGAAAAGCGACTCTTTCGACTGGTGTATAAGAAGATAGGTGGCGTACACAGCGTCCCAATCTACTTCTTGACTCAAATAACGTATTTTCTTTTCTTGTTCCCAGGCTCGATCGTGAAACACACTCGTTTTGTTGACCACGACATTTATTTGACTTTTAAAAAGTCCTTACGCTATTTGCTACTTGCATTCTTTAATTGAACATTCTTCATTGCAGCCAAAACGCTTAAGGGATTGGCTACTCTACTCCTTGGAGCTTCTACCATTGTCCATGCCTGCAATGCTCCCAAGGCTAATGAAGCTACCGTCAAGTTTATTTCCACCTTTGAAGGATGGTACGACTACGTCTGTGAGTGTATACGAATGGCAAGGCTAGATAGTCAAGTCTAGTGACTCTAACATGCTGTCTCATAGACCCAGACCCTGGACCTCAGCACCTCGAGACTCTCGGAGATGGTCATCTTTGCAAGAAGTCTAACTGCGCAGAGGTTAAGTATCCCCTCCCTCCTCTGTCCAAGGCCGATGGCTTGAAGCTTCCTAGCGATGATATGTCGGTAAGTACATTCGGGTCCTGATTTCGCGCCAACCCAAGCTCACTTCCTTTGATAGGTTGCCGAAAACTGCATCTACCAAGACACAAGCGCCAAGGTCACTGTCAAGGCGAACCAGTATGGCGCTCTTGTCAGCTGGGCATTCAACGTCGGCTGCGGGAACGTCGCGTCTTCCAGGCTTATTCAACGTCTCAACGCAGGCTAGGACCCTGATACCGTTGCTGCCCAGGAACTTCCTTAGTGGAATAGAGACGGTAGAAAGGTCAAGTCCTCCCTGGGCTGACCCGTCGCAGCAACGCCGAGGTTGAGCTTTTCAAGACTCCTACCAATAATCCTGCCCTTCCTGCTTGTGTCAACCTGCCTCCTCCTGCTCACACTTCTGAGTCTGAGACCGCCACTCCTACTCACCACGCTACTTCGTCTACCCCTAAGCCTACCAAGACCAGCAGCCAAGAAAGCTCACAGACTGAGACTGTGTCTACCCACTCTCATTACACCAACCACACCACAACCAAGACTCACACTCACACTCACACTCAAACGTCCGTCCCCTCTACTCTGTCCACTATCAAGAGTACCAGCTCATGGGGCAACTCTACTGTGGCTCCTACGAGTGCTGTTAGCTGGACTACTTCAGTTGTCTACATCACCGTGATTCACACCATTACTCAGTGTGCTTCGACTGTAACAGACTGTCCTGCTCGGCCTCAGACGACTACAAAGACTATCCCTCTGTTCACGACAATCCGCCCCGTTATTGAGACTGAAGTTCCCACAAAGGTTCCCACATCGCAGTCCAGCGTTCAATCCAGCCCTCAGCCTGCCAGTAAGCATACTGGTCAACCTATCAGTTGGCCCGCTGGTCAGCCCGCCGGTCAGCCTACCGAGACAATTGCACCTGTGCCTAATGCCTCCACTGGGACGGGCTCTTTGCCCTCACATGCAGACACAAACACCTGGACTGTGCCCTCGCAGACGTGCAACGGTAACTGCACCCATGCGGCTCCTACGAACTGCCCTCCTGTCAGCTCGGGCTCCAAGGCTGGTGTCAACTTTATCGTTCTGCTGGGTGCTATCACTGCCCTGGTTTTATAGATTGAGTGACTTGTTTGTAATCCCCAGTAGAATATCAAGAAAAAACTAAAATATTCAAATAGCCTTTACCTAGTATTAATTTTATACAAGCTATTTATTTCTAGGTTTTCTCATAGCAAGACAACAGTTTCTTTCTTAGTTTCCCACATTTCTCTTTCCTCTTCATGCTGGTAGTCAGCTGCATGTGTTCCTTCTCCCCTCATCAAGCCCAGCACGAAGCAGCTCCCAACCAAGTACCCCATTAGACTCTGCGGTTGTTTTCTGAATCCTTGTAAAGAATCTCGAAGCCGAATAAGATAGGGAAGACTTGACGACTCGAAAACGAACAGTTCGTCCCCAATCCGACTCCCAGGTGGGACCAGGCACATATAACCGGTCCTGGTGAGCGCAAAGCATCGCCCTTGAGTTTGTTGTCGACACACAAAGACGAACTGTGCACAATGCTCTCGGATCTCGGATCTCAAGCTCTGAGTAAGCTCTGCTATCTCTTTCGTGAGCTGTCGTCCTTGTAGCTCTGGTTGGTCCCTCAAGATGCTCGTGTGGACAATGCCATCAAGACGTTGCGTAAGAAGGGTGAGGTTGGACCACAAATCAAATGAATGTCTCAAATCCGAGAGGTTGGGTAGAGTGTTTCTATGGTGATACTCGCGTAAGCCAGCTGCCTTTAGACGGCCTTGTCGAACGTCCCAATCTCTATAGGCGTCTGGCCGGTCGTACTCGAATCCGTCGCCCACCTTCATTTCCCAGTACGAGGCAGGCTCTCCTACCAAGGTCCTAAATATTGCACCCTGCCAGCGAGGGGGGCATTGCCGGTAGTCTCTACTGTATCTTGCCCTCTTCACATCATTTACGCTTAGAAGCGATAGCTGACTTGCAACAACACGACATATCTCGCTGAACCAAGGTCTATCGGGCTTGTCGTGGTCTATCATTTGCGTCATGGCCGAAATGCTATCCACCCGGCAGCCACCAGACACCAAGAGAGAGTTTCCCCGGACCATGTAGTTTGGAGACGCACAAGAGTAGCGCCCGCCGCCCGCGCTGAGTTCCCGCCTGAATCGAGTAAAAGAATCGATGAGACAGTCCGGGAGAGAGCTCCAGTCCGTTACCCACGATGGTAGACTTGTGACAGATCTTGGCCAGCCGACTCCAGCAAACATCAAAATCTCACTCGCGAAATCGTCATTGCCGTCCGTGTAGGCTTTGCCGAGTCTCATAGCTGCCTTGATTGTGTCGGTATAAACTTTCAGAGGCGAATGGCCATAGTCTATCTCGGAAGACTCTATGGCATTTTTTGCGACAGATGCTGAGAGTTCAGGCGATGCTATGCCAACGAGTCCGTAGACGTTGTCGAGGGGATTTGTTGCCCGACAGCCCGCGAAATCTGTCAGAAGGCTGGACACGGTTGACTTGTCGCCACCAGCAAGCTTTCTTTGATGATGGCCTATGGTGGATATCTGTCTTATTCCACGGAGAGTATTAGCAGACGCCCCCTTTTCGAATTGCAAAGCAAAACTGGAGAGCTGAACCTGGAATCGTTCATGGAGCGATTGCGGCCAGTGCTTGTCGGCGAATGCGAGCAATACATTCCAGTCAATAACATAATGACGGAAATGGATTATTGCCTTTTGTGAGGCGGCAAGTTCTTGAACAATCCAGACTCTATTCCAGTATGGGTGACTCAGGAGGTTTTCGAGATGATTTCCCAAGACTGCATTGCTTGATGTAAAGATGTTTTCGCACACGACTTGCATTTTTGCGTCGTGCTCCCATTCAGGTGGTCGTAGAATGCTTTGCATGGTTTTCGGCGGTAGAAGCCACACTCTGACACAGGCAGCGCGCTGGTATATCTTTTGCATGACCCGTATTTGCGTCTTTTTTTCGTGCAAGTCATTCTGGTTGATGCATACGGAATCTATCCACATGTATCGAGACCCAACCCACGGGACGGAGCCATGCAAAATGATGGATGCATTTTCTGTGACGCCAAGATGCGCGTCACCCAGACGGAGAAGCCTGTCGTTCGTCTGACCGTCCCATGTGTACGATACGGCATCGTACGCTGGGCAGTCTTGTAAGGGAAATTGCAACAACTGGAACTTGTGACGGCAAAATGGGCCATTGATTCTCACAAGTCGGACATGGTGTTGCGGCAACGCGGAATACTCGTACCGAGCCAACGATTTGAGCCGGGGAAATCTGATGCCGGTGGCTTGGCTGCTCAGGACATGCCAGACAGCAGGCATCCACCGTTTGGTACAGTGATATCCGAGACTTGTGACAACGCCGTGAATAACGAACCGTCCAGCGTCGTCTGTTGTGCGTCGCGCGTGAAAGAGTGAGATGCTTGCAAAATTCACCATTCCGGTCGCAATAATCGCCGCCCATACTGCCCACCCCGGAGACTTTGCCACGAGGCGCTGGGTATCAACCACGGGTAATTCGAGGAGACGACGTCGCAAGAAATTCAGATGCAGAACGAGAATAACGACAATCGAGTACGCCAGGCTTGCCGCGATTTCCATGGTGCCATGGAGCAATCTGGTGTTTCGGCTACTGTAGATGCTATTGGAAGAGTCTCGGAGCAGACTTTTCCACCAACAGCTTCACTTTGCATTATGATGCGCAGCCCACGGCCTGTTCTGGGACGTACTGTGCCATCATGACGGGGGAATGTCACCAGACTTGACACCACATGTGCAGACTCAGCCCCTCGAACCACGGAAACCAGGCGTCCACTACACTGCGTCATAAAAGCTGAAAACAAGGACCAATCACAGTCAATCGCCTTTCGACGGTGGAATTTACCCCCTTGGCTTGTACAATCAGTTTTTTTAAGTATTCTGTCTGGTTAGATTCAGCGAAGAGCTAGCCTTCACGAGACGTTGTTTCCAACCGACAGAACAAACCTCTGTTCAGACGAAAGGAAACATGCAGAGATTTACGATTGCAACGTCAGCATTATGCCATTGGAAAGAAAACACGTCTAATGGTCACATGACATTGACCTTTGTTTATGTCACGACCGGTGCTCGGACCCATGAAATTTTAGGTAACACAACATCATAATGCAGTCATTTTTTAAGTACCATGAGGGGGAAGTAGATTCTCCTGTCTTTTAAATGTACATTATACAGTTTCACATATTTCTGATACCATGTTTCCTCGCACAGATACAAGATTCGTTAATGTGTATAGAAACGGTTCATCCCATCCCTCTACCCTAATGCCACCTCACCTCGTGTAAATGGAGCATCTGCTAAAGGCGTGGAGACACTAGTGTCTAGTGGGTCTACTTGATATTGCCGATCCAAGTTGTCAAGCAATACCTTCTCTTCGCCTCAATTAAGAACAATCACGATATCAATGGGAGCAGTGTCTGGCTAGAAAGTCCGCAAGGAAGAACTGGACTTTGGTATCGCTATGATTGATAAATAACCCGGATACGGATAGTCTCAATCTTGCATAGAGGTCCTTCGCTATCGGTTTGTACGACTTTATCCGCCGTGGCCGGGGCTTGCTCTAGGGCCCCAAGGCGATATACATGAAACCGCGTCAGCTGGGCCAGTTGTAGCGGCTCGCAATGAATATTAGGGGTCTCGGGGCTGTATTACAAGATTGCTGGTATCGTCATGGTCGGCGGGTGGGTAACATGCGTAGTCCTTGAACCCCCGGCATGAACTTGATTCCAAAGATTCCAAAGTACTCGCCCCGTTCTGGTGGCTGTTCGGGGCGCCACCCCGGCAGAACCCCGACTTAGGCACTGGGTAGAGAGAAATAGTCCGGCATTTCGCGATCGGTCCAAAGATATGCCCTGCCAACCGGTAATACAAACAACCGTCGCAAACTTCGGCCATGAGTGTCTGCAATGTGCAACCACGCTAGCCAAACTACTTGACTTGTCCTTGGGGTGGAAGGAAGGCGTCAGCTTTTGCTAAATCATGGAACGTCCAGTCGTAAATTGGTGACATGGAAGCAAAGGTGCTCAAACCCCCTGGGCATAGAAGGCCGGAAGGGATTGCTATGCGATGGTGCCGAGAAAACAGCTTGCACGCACAGCATGCGCTCAATGGCTGTATACCACGTTTTCTCACCTTGGCACGGACGAATAATGCCTACTAACATGGAAGATTTTTAATTTTACACAGTCAAGGCTGAGTGTTTGTATTGCAGTTTAGTTCCGGCTAGTGAATCCATCACCGACTTAGTGTCCAGTATGGCATGAAGGGCTCCATTACACTGCCCGGCTCAGGCGTCCTAAACAGTCTAGTGTGACTATTCTAGTTGTTATGGTGAGGAATCTTGTAGCTCAGTTATTTATCTTCTACCGCGCGTACCCACAAGGCAGCAGGAGATAATTCTCCGAGTCGTGTCGAGTTGAGTGCCCCTGCACTAACGAAGCATAATAGAGCACAATTCACTCCTGCGCTCGCTCGTATTTCCCAGGGACAGAACAAGTCTGGTTTGTTTTTGACTTGGGTTAGCGTTGGCGGATGTCTGCTGAGCTTTGATGATTAGCGACAAGGATGGTCCCTGTCAAAAATCATGTTCCATATCGACGCGGAACACGGCATGAGCCTCTGTAGTGCCTTCTAGCTTACTGCAACTGTTTGCCAGTAGAAAGGCAGAAAACCGTTTGGAATCACTTGATTGTACTTTGGAATGCTCAACGAATTGACCATACGTATATAACTCCTAGTATTCACCCCGACATGTTGATAGCTTGTTTCAACATACAGTCGAGACTCAAGTCATTCTAAAGCAAACCCCCCTTTCTGCCTTTCGTTAAAATGAAGTATGCCACAAGTCTTGCCGTGCTAGTTGGACTGGCGAAGGCTGGTCCACTGCTAAGTACAGCAACTGTTAACCCGGGCAACTGGCAGCAAGTTCCGTCCAACTTGACTTGGGCCAAACACAATACATCCACATCGACCACCGCATTGTCAAGTATCGTGCCAAATAGCCCCCGACCAACCATCGGAGTCCAAGAGTTCCTCACGCTCTCGCAATCGTTCAAGTTTGAGATCCGCAGTGGACGCTGCGAAATCACCAACCTGCCCGGCAGCGCCGCTGGCTTCTTCTGGCGCGTGGTGTATGACCTAGATCTCAAGGGCAGCTTCCGCTTCGAGACATGCGAGCGAGAACAGCATGGCCGCGTCTTCACCAAGATCCAGGGCCAATACGTCCTCGGCTACGCCGTCAAGTACAGCCAGGTCACGTCAGGCGCGGAGCTGATTTGCGATAGCGGTGTCCTCAGCTACGTCAACGTCCAAAGCTCTGGTGTCGTAGTCACTGCCGTCACCGAGTCCACCGTTATTGAAAAGTACAGCAATACCATGTATGCATGTACCGAAGCCGCTCAATGTGTCCCGTCAAAGTGCGAGAATGGCTGTAAGAAAGGCGTCAAGGACGACAAGGACACCTCTCCCTCTTCCTGTGGCGGCCCCATCCCAAAGCCTGGCTCTTCAAAGCGGGCTCTTTTCTTCCTCGACAGCAACCCAGAAGGCGCCTCCATCATCGGGTTGCCGATCCTGCAAGATGGTTCTTTGGACAAGAGCAGAGCTGTGCGCACGCCAACTGGCGGACGCGGGTCTATTTCTCGGAACATGAATGGAACAGTCAGTGTCGGTAAGTCTGGCCAACATTCTCAGAAAACGGAGCTCAAAGAGCGGAAAACTAACCGACCCCAAATCCAGACCCTCTATTTTCCCAGGACTCTGTCGTGGTCAATGGAAAATACCTCTACACGGTGAATTCCGGCTCCAACACGCTGGCCCGATTTGAAATACCCGACGCGGACCCTGCCAGTCCAAAGCTCGTAGGCGAGCCCGTTCATACCGGCGGCGAATTTCCCAACTCGGTGGCCGTTTCGGACAAGAACGATATCGCTTGTGTCACGAATACCGGAAGACGAGCGGGAGTCCAGTGTTTTAAAACTCTCGACCGTCTCCAACCTTTGGGCGACTACATGCCGCTGCCCATAAACCAGACAACACCCCCCGTCGGCCCTCCGAATTCAGTTTCCGACATCGTCTTCAACCCTTCGCAGACGGCTCTGTTCGTCACCATCAAGGGCAACGGTATGGGCCCCGGCTATGTGTATGCCTACCAAGTCGTAAATGGCCGCATCAACCCGCAGCCCGTCATCTCCCGCCCGCCAGGCCTACTGCTCGATTTCTCCCTAACCTTGCTCTCCGACTCGGCCGGCGTCGTCACAGACCCGGCGTACGGTGCCTCATACATTTCCATCGCGAGAAATCTCTCCGTCGCCGTCTCTAACAAGATCACTGTACCTGGCCAGGGCGCTACCTGCTGGTCCGTCTTCGCGCCCGAGTTTGACGCCGTGTACTTGTCTGACGGCGCGTCGCCCAACATCACCGCGCTTGACCCCGTGTCCGGCAGAACCAGGTTTGTCATCACTGGGGACAGTCGATCCACTGGCTCTTTTGATTCCGCCGTGGACCGCTCGAGCCTTTATGTTCTCCAAGGCAGCGCGGCTGTCGCCGTGTTCCATCTCCAGGGGTCAAAGACCGGCGACCGTACACCTAGCCTGTCTCAGTACCTCGACCTGTCCTCCTTTGGAGCTCGATCTGGCTGGATTGGAATGGCTGTCCATTCTGGCTGAGGTGCTTGTTTGCGCTGATGTAGCTTCTTTTGAAAATCTCACGATACTATAGAGAGCTGAGTTGTGGCTGGCAGGCATTGGGGCGCCATGTTACGGAGATTGGTCTCTTGTATATCTTTCCTGTATATTCTACAATCCTTTTTATCTTGCTTTGAATGAAAGACTATCTCATAGTTTAAATATTTGGATAATATCACCGAGGGGCGATGTTATGATATGTCGCTGGTGAATATATAGCCTAATCGATATTTGTGTTACACGGAAATGGCCCAATGTCAAAGGTAACACCAGGGCTACGGTCACGGGATTAGGGCAGAAGACCCTCGCCGACTTCTTGTATTTATAGAGGCCTTTGGTCCCTCAAGGCCTTGAGGAAAACCAAGGACCTTTGCTACCAAAGACTGTTATTAGATGAATCGAGTCATTGCTCCAAGCGTAAAGCACTTGTCACGGCAAGCTGGACCTGGTAGGCCAGCAGGTAAGCGATTGGAATCGCTTTGAAGCTTGGTGGCGAAATTTCCTTCGCGTTTCAGAAATATCCTGGATTGAAGACCATTCAGTGAATGGAAGGTTGATCTATCTAGGAGCTGGCATGATTGTCATGGCAGTAAATGCTGCGAATCAATTCACAAAGGCAAGCGATAGCGTTGTTGGATTCGACATAAGCGACCAGACGTGTCTTTCAAATGGCCCCTCAACGTCTGGTCTCACGAGACTCAGCCGGCGTGGAGATACAGTCCGTCATGCACCTGGCGTCCGAATCTGCAAAGCCTCTAAACCAAAGATCGCAGTTTCAAGTATTTTCATAGGCGGACGACGACTGGATGGAGTGCTGCAATGGATTCATCCGAGCGAGATATCAGCATGTCGCAAATGAGATTTAAAACGGCAAAGAACAGACCAAGGAGCTCGAGTCGTTTGTGCAACAGGCCGTGCCTCTCTAATGGAACAGGAATGCGTAATCCCCCTTGGCACAGGAAATTGATGAACTGAACGACACTATCATTGCTCCCGGTGCAATTAGAGGCGACGGATTGTACCGAGAAACCTCCCCAGCGTCTAGCTCCCCGTGTAAGGCTGTGCTTGCTGGAGTTTTCGGAATCATCTACAGACGGGCATGCTTCAGGCAGGGGCCAGGCAACCAAGGAGAAATCAAGAAAATCAGGCCATCTAGAGATGTGTGTAGAGCTAGAAGCACCAGGTACAACCGAAAATACCAAATCCGTGGCACGCATTTACAGCCATCCCTAGAGCCGAGAAAAAAACCAAAGGAACCAGAATCCTTGTCACGTTGGATCCACCATGAACCTTGCAATCGGTCACAGCGGTCATATCGACAAGCTATTGGAAGCGTAAAGCCGTACGTGAAATCAGGACCGGAACCCTAGAAGAGGCAATTACTTCGGAACAGAGGACCAGCACAATCTTCGTAGTCTTACCCGAGTTAGGCGGGCCATTCTTGTACTACCAGTCTGACCAGGACAGCTTACGGCAGTTAAAAAACTCTGCTACAGTCTACTAATAACGTTCTATGGCCAACGTCTGCGGGCGAATCAAATACCGGCTTTCCAGGCTAGGCCTAATCCACGGTCTCTCGCGAGCACTTCGCAATGAATACCCTCGTCTCAACATGACCGTTATTGCGGTCGATGCCAAGGTCGGGTTGTCTACACGACAAATAGGCGCCCTTACTCGGCTAGTATACGCGAAGCATGTTGAGCCCAACCTCTTCATATTTGGATGTGGAATATCTTGAGGTGGGAGAGACTTTGTACATTCCCCGCCTTATTCCTGCGACCAGGGTCATGCACGAGATACATCGGAATTCGACAAAACGCACCTCGGGCGAGGTGCTGATCAGGCATACGCCACCGCTCCCACTGACTATTCAGTCCGTCAGTGTTCTCGACGGTCTCTGCTTTGAAGAAGACCAAGTGTACCGGCTGCCTCCGGAAGCAGATGAGATATAAATGCGAAATCACGCAATTGATCTGAACTTTAAAGACTACCTGACCGCGATGGGCAGAATTCCCCATGGTTTTGTGGAACAAGAAGATGCTGGTGTCGTTACTCGGCTAGAATCCGATATTTATTCCAGGAAGGAGATCGTGTCGTCATGACGGCACCGTCGACGTTCAAAACATTGGCCAAGGGCAAGGTTGCTACCCGGATTCCCAATGATGTGAGCTTTTCTCACGCGGCCGCAATACCGGCGCAGTTCGTTGCCGCATGGCAAGTGATACACCGCCTGGCTCGACTCGATGAAGGCGAGACGATTCTAATTCATACGGCAGGCAATGGCACAGTACAGGCTGCGATTCAACTTGTCAAGTCACTCGGCGCCATTGTGTACGCAACCGTGGGATTGGCTGAGAAGAAACAACTTATCATTGACGTATCTCGGGTTCCAGAAGAACACATTTTATATAGTCGGTACGCGAGCTTCGCCAAGGCCAAGCCGCGAATGGACGAGGCGTTGATGTGGTTGTCAACACGTTGGCAGGCGACGAGTTGCTCGCCTCTTTAGACTGCGTCGCGCCGCATGGTCCATTTGTCGAGATGGGCGAAAAGAAGCTCGTTTCAATCACCACCACACCCCTATCTGGCTCGGAGAAAACGTCTCGTTTATTGCAGTTGATGCGTCTGCCTGGCTCAAGGAGCGGTCTACCATCTCCCGTCGAGACTCGCACGCCATCATGGACCTGTTTGGCCAAGGAAAACTTGACTCTGCCCTACCCTTGCACTTTTCTGATATATCGGAGATTGGTCAAGTCTTGAGAGGGATTCACCGAGGGGACAGTGTAGGCAAATTGGTATTCGATATGAGACCCAAATCACAAGTTCAGGTAAGAGAGACACAGCCAGCGATAGCAAGCGATGTAGAAACTAAACCAGCACCCGGGGTCTTTGGGCTTCAACCAGCACCAAACCCAGCTTTTACATGGATCCCAACGCGACATTTGTAATTGCAGGCGGACTCGGAGGCATCGGCCATGTCACGAAACCGGTGGACGAATTGCAGTCCAAGGGGGTGCGTGTAGAGACGCCAGCTTGTGATATCAGGGACTTGGAGCGCACGAGGGAGACCTTTGGCAAGCTGATGCCAGAAATGCCATCCACCAAAGGCGCTCTACAGATGTCCATCGTGGTAAGGGTAGAAAAATACACACGTTTACCTCGTTCCATCACGGCTTGCTAACCGCCTACTCGGTAGGACTGCCTCTTTGACGACCTAGAATACGACGACTGGTCGATTGCCGTGCGCTGCAAGACGGTGCGTCTGTGGTCCGCGAGAGGCCGCTGCAACGGTACAGGGTGGACTCCCTTCTGGTCATTGAGTTTTGGAATTGGATCGTGAAGGAGTTGGACGCAGATGTGGCTGTTTTCGAAGCCTAGGGATCGTCAGCCCGGGCACGCCGAGTATGCTGGTGGCTGGACGAAGCACCATCAAGCATGAGAAATGGTTCTTGGCGGAGCAATCTGTCAGTGTATGCCATCTTGTATGTTTGACGCTATTGGTACAGCGTCTTTCTTGAATATAGATGCGTATGTTGGAAATACCGACGTGGACGCCTTTTCTGTGCCCGGTACATGAACCTACTCGCACAGATTGTACAACTGTCACCAACCTCGTGAACCGTTGAGTCTCAGCGACCACTGGAGAGACGACCACTTGTTCCTCCTCCGGTTCTTCTGTCCAGCAGGTATAATCTGCGCGACCTGCGACGTAATTGCTATCAGATCCATTGTCTCATCAAACAGAAGCACCTGCAGATCCATCCTCCCAGATAGTGATGTTGGAGAGATAATATATCACGACGGTGCTTGCTATCATGACATGGTATTACCGTCTAGTTTGGTAGTTGTTTTTGGTTGGAGTAGTTGGTGACGGGGCCGCTCTTCTATTTAAGCCTTGACGGTCCGGACTCGGGCAGTAGAGCTGTGCAAAGGCGCCGAGAAAACTGTAAAAAAAATAGTAACCTGCCTGGCTAAACACTACATCAGAACACATCATCAAGTTGCCATCACCGTCATGTTGCGGTTATATCTCGACGCATAGTGGCTGCCGGTTCATCCATAATGACGTCCTGTTTTCCCGAGGAAAGACTATCTCTAACCACCGCCATGCCCGTGACATACGATGATTTTGACCTCGAACACATGCAAACAGTGAGACCCTTTGATATTCTAATCGAGCACACCCAACAGAAATCCAAGAATGCTACTTCCAAGTTGGAGCCCACAGATAATTTGCGACAAGGGCGGGGAAAGAGGGCTTAGAGCAATTCAGTTCAATTCAACTAATAACAGTCTTTGGTATCAAAGGTCCTTGGTTTTCCTTAAGGCCTTAGTCGCCAAGGACGTCTTTAAATACAAGAAGTCGGTGAGGGACTTTGCCCTAGGTCTCGTGACCGTAGCCCTTGTGCAACCTTTTGACATTGGGCCATTTCTGTGTAGCATAATTTCTCGAGGTCATGTTGCCGTTGTGGCAGAGATGAAATCTGACTGGAGGGCATAGGGCCTGCACACTGCATTGTACTGTACGCTGACGCTTTGTCCTTGATACATCTTGGTCACATTTCGAAGCAGGCCCAAGGATGGTGATTACCCCATTACCGACGAGCTTACCGTTTACTAATGCGCAGCATGGGGAGATTGCGAAGGCTAGCCGGCCCTGTATGCCGGACAGCCCCAGCATCAGATAAATTAATTCATCTCCTTGTGCACCCGATGGTGCTCTTGAACTAGAGGATCATGTTGCTATTAATGTCCACGGCAGAAATCCACTTTTTCCTGGTAATTTGTGATATATGATGCTTTTGGAACGCTCAGTGTTGTGGTGGTGGCCGATAAGGATGACCTCAAATTCGACGCCTTTCGCTTGCTTGTGGTGACATGTACACTCCCGCAGTGTCGAGGAAAGATGTCCGACTACCTCGTTACATAAATCTTTTCGGATTAGGCTCGGACTGTTCTTACTCTCTAATCGCTGGTGCATCTTGTCAATGTGGTGCGGCTATTGTGAGTTTCTCGTTAGACATGGTCTGAACAATTGTTGCCGAGATGTTGTCGGAATACATACATGTATACATAACACAACATTTCGGCTGCTACGGTAAATCATCCGTGGGTGCTTAGACTTTTGCCCTGCAGTACAGTTGGTAAAATTCCAACAGATGAGGGCATCGTAGCCGAGGCCATGTTACTCTGCTCAAAGGTGTCTTGATGCATGATTCAGCTCAAAAAGCAGCCTGTTCCGAGGATGAGCCCGTAATCTCAACCATGTCTCGCATACATCAGTCCATGCCCCGGAACCCGCAGTTGGCATTGATTGGCCGGCAATGTAATTGCCAGAAATGAAAACTTGTTGGCTCAGGTCGACGGTGCAACCGCGATGTAATAACCCTGCACCGCAGAACCAATCAAGCTTTTCAAGATCAATTGATGACTTCTGATGCCCGTGCCTGCCTTGTCGCTGAAAAAAATGTCTCGGTCGGGCTTCTCCAGCCCACACCTCACACCTTCCGCCCCTCGAATCAAGCATCAACAAGTGCTGGTTCTGCCATCAACAACTTGTGATGATGCGAAATATCATCCCGTTTCCTATCATTCCATAATTGGTGTGAGGCTCAGTACACGCAGATCGATTTCTCGCAACAGAGGCTCGGGTCCTAGACGGGGGGCTCTCCCGATTCTCACCCAGCATGAATTGGCCGTTGTCAAACGCGACTCTCGGCTCCGCGATGAGGGTTTTCTTCGAGTCAGTGGCGGGCAAAATCGCAATTGCCATCATCATTTTGGTCATATGCCAGAGAATGATATGCAGACCAAAGAAACACAACTTGTTTCCAGTCTATGCGACCATTGAGATTGCCGTGGCAAGCTACATTCTGCGCGGAGATGGCTTGGGTCGCCGAATTTTGTGAGTAGAACACCGATGATGCTGATCATCGCCCACGACGCCTAACACGATGCAGCTCGTCTGTCAGACGGTACGGAGGCTCTCTATTCGGCATCACGTCCACCCATCAAATCCTCGTCAATCTTCCCGGGCTGGATCGTTTCATGTCGCAGTCATTCCACACCCTGACGGTCGTGCCCGTCCAGTACACCCTCCTCGCGCGAGTCTTTGGGGCCGTCGACTCACCAGACCTCGAGGTGAAGCTCGAAAAGTCCTTCAAGGATCTTCTCGCACCTGTCGAGCGGCTGTTCCTCAATGACGCCGCCGTCACCGCTGCGGTAGAAAAGGCCCGAGTAGAGGAGCGAGCAGCTTCGTTTGTGACCTTTTCCACTGATCCCGCACACATGAAGCGGTGGGAACGCGCCGCCGACATTCGAGTGATTGCGCCCGGCCCCGGGAAGCGAGCCGTGGTCGAAGCGAACCTCCAGAGCTTGGCCCGCGATTTCGGCGCCTGCATGGCAATCCCTCTCCTCTACGGCGAGGACTTCCTCAACCGGTATCAACAGCTGCTTGAAGACTTTTGGCTGTTTGACAATGGCTTCTTCCCGCTGTTGATGATAGGGGTTCCTCCCTGGGCTCCATTTAAGGCGATCAAGCAGGGGCGGGCGGCCCAAGCCCGAATTCTGCGCGAAATAGAGGCCTTGTACCGGCGAATCGACCAGTATCAGCGAGGAGAGGACGTCGACTTTGGTGCCGACATGTCCGACGTCAGCAGCGCCGCATTGGGCCGAAATAGGGTATATGCGAGAGACGGTTGGTCATTTGCAGAACGCGCCTGGGGAGACTTTGGCATGTTATGGGGGCAGAATGCAAATACGCACCCTTTGCTATTTTGGCTGCTCATCTACGTTTATTCGACGCCGGGCCTCTTGGGTCGAATCCGAGCCGAGCTGGCGCCCCATGTCTGCTTGTCCCGGGCAAACTCCCCCGAAATCATGTCGACGGACCTGGCTGCCCTCTCGCGCAACTGCCAGCTCCTGAAGGCTAGTATATTCGAGACGTATCGGCTGGTGAATGAGCCAACGTCGATTCGGTATGTTGCCAAGCCCACGACTCTCAACGATGGCGGAATCAAGCACAAGCTTCCATCTGGCATGTTTATATCCGCGCCGCTTTCGCTCATCAACCGCGACCCGTTGGTATTCGCGGACCCAGAACGTTTTGTCCCGGAGCGCTTTCTCGAAGTGGATTCAGAGTCTGGTAAATCTGTGGCGCGCTATGGCAGACTCCAGCCCTGGGGCACTGGGCCAAGTATGTGCAAGGGGCGCACGTTTGCGGAAAGGGAGATTTTGTCTTTGGGTGCAGTTATTATTAGTATTTGGGATATCTCTCCTGCAAGCGGAGTGTGGGAGTTGCCGGCTATGATACCTGGGACTGGGGTGAAGAAGCCAAAAAGGGATGTGCGTGTGTTGATTTCGAGGAGAACTGTGTGATTTGTGGGCGCCAATCTCAGAATATTACAATACGCTATACTGATTTGTTATTTTGGAGTGTAGTCTTTTGTTTTCCATGGCTTTCTTGAACTGGAATCACTGCGCAGATAAATCTATGATATCTCGCTGCATTTGGGTATGTCATATGTACGCTCCTGCTAATGGCGTTGACGACCGGGACATGGTTTGTATGCACAAGGGTGCATGCACGGAAGTCCTCATCTATTGTCTCGGCCTTGTAGCAAGGTTTTGCGGCATTAGGAGTATAGTCGAAGTATCATTGACAACACGGCCATGTAAACGTCGCTGATATGGCGCACATCATGGACTGTGTTACACGGAAATGGCGTTGGTTACACAAGGGCTACGGTCACGGGATTAGGGCAGAAGGCCCTCACCGACTTCTTGTATTTATAGAGGCTCCTTTGGTCAACGAGGCCTTGAGGAAAACCAAGGACCTTTGATACCAAAGATTGTTATTAGATGAATTGATTTATTGCTCCAAGCCTAAGCCCTTGTCGCAGACTGGGCAACACATGATGCGTTCTTCAGGAGCTCCGGGTACCTCTGTGGTCACTCTACAATCTACTTTTATAGAAATCCAAAGTTTCACACCCTTCGCCTAAGGGCTCCTGGCCATATTTATGTTGCCTGTGGTCTGCGACGACTTACGAGAGGTCTGTTTCTGTATCATGTTCCCATGATACGGGTAAATAGGGCTTGCTCTTGAACCCGGCTACAAGTCCTTTTTCTCCTCTTCGGAGGATTGGTATATCGGACGCTTCTTTTGGGAATGTTCAATATTCAACAATCGAGTTGCGCATGGCCGTCGTGCCTGGCTCTAAAGGGCCAATGCGTATTCTATCTCAGGAGCCTACAAGGCAGACGACGCCATGTTATATTTCGCAACTGATTTGTATTGGCTTTTTCAAGTCTGGAGATGAGCAAGTTTTCTTTTCGTGTCCACTAGTCCCGCTAGCTTCAGCTTTTATCGACGTTTAAGGATGAATTTGGATGCACTGCAAGATATTATGAAGCATACTCACTACATACCCGGCGGATGGCATCGACTGGCAAGTCTTGTGCGCTGCCCTCGACCAGTGAGTCTTCATAGCTGGACTGAATGAATCCCTTACCGGTAAAGAGTAGGCGGTAGTCTGGGAGCAGCAATGTCGATTCTTCGGCGGTCGCGTCAGGAGCCGAGGGTAATAAAACCCATGGCGGGATCCAGAAAGATAGCATCACGACGCGTTCTGGTGGGATGCTTCCTACCAGAGAGAAATTAAAAGTTGAGGCTGAAGAATAATTGGCCCGTAAAAGTGACATCAGAGGCGCCAGACTGTCTCCTTGATTAACCAACACACCATGAACTCCTCGCTGAGCAAAATCATGCGGCCCTCTATTATAGGAAACTGCAACACCGCTGAACCCTGAACAGTTACGTCACTGGGACCCTCGCATGAGAACCTCGGCTGTGTTCGAAACGCCGCATTGTCTCAACTTTATCGCGACCCTTAAAACTCACGCGTCTACGCGGGGCGATGGCGATTTTTCCTCCGGGCCACTTGGATCGATGATGGATCGATGATGATGCTTTGGCGGATCAGAAGGATGGGGAACAAAACTCGGCCTTGGGTGAGATTCATCGTTAGACTTTGTTTGTACTGCCACACGCTTGGCAAGGAAGGCCAATCTTCAGCTATGGTGAAGAAGCAATCAAACCGTGGCAACTCTGCATGTTCGGAACCAGACGTCTTGGAAGCATTCCATACTCGGCCTTTATTTTTTTGGGCTTCTTCTTTGCCCTCCTGGGCCTGCTAAATGGTCATCAACCCTGGCAAACACGGGCGCAGTCTGAATTCAGTAGAGAGGGTTAGGGTTAGTCGGGCCAACGCAACCGAACCGGTCAGCCTTGGACCGCCATGCAACCTACTCCATACTTTCTACTTCTTTCTTGACCCGACCGGTTCGCCGGGATACCCTTGGTTTCTGGCCCACCCGCCGGCTGAACGGTGCGGGCGGCCGGGGTTGTCATCCGTGCCAGTTCAATGCGTGTCCCATACAGCCACGATATTGGCCAACGGAAGTCCTGCTTTGCCGCCCCTTTACTGGATATAAGGGAACCGCGTCAAAGAAACATCAACGTATGGAAAATTTTGCTGCAAAGTCTTTTCAGTTGGCATTTGACGCGATGGCGGCGTTGGATGGCAATTCTCTGTTGGGCAATATCATGATGTCATGCCCGTTTCAAATGCAGATTTATGAGGGCCACATTCACCTCTGGGCGTTGATCATGATGACTTCTGCGACTCCACTGTACGTCGCGTCAAGCTGCTAGTGCATGAACATGAACATGGCAATGTCCCGAGTTGTCGCGCGTATGCCACACTGCTTCATTTGCCACTTTGCCTGGGATCCAACGAATCATGTCGGCGGAGTGAACCCCGTAAAGCCGCTCTATAATGAAAAATCCGTGCTTCAGTTATAGGTGCTTGTCAGATCTGCCGTTGAGTCTTGTATATGGACAGGTTACATCATAGGAGCCATGGCGTATTAAAATCGGCTCAAGGGAGTAAGATAAGAGGCACACTGACACCGGCACATTCAACTTGAACCCCATCCATCTCTAATATTCTCTTGCTTGTCTACGAAAGAAGAACAAGAAACACAGAGAACAACGAGTCCTCTGGCCTTTTATTTCATCCCAAGACTTGGTGTCTATTTTCTCGTCCTAGTCCTAGGTTTCTACCTTAGCCTGTGTGATCCCGCCTTGTGTTACAGAGGTTCTTCGCCTTTCAGACATCTTCAACTAAAGCGCTTCCGACTTTTCTTATTCATTTTCGGCTAGCTCGGCTCTATTTGTCTCTTGTCCTACTCACACAGTAGACATGGCGACCCCCTCTGCGGCCCAGAATTTGGGTTCAGACATCTTCTTCAATACATCTGTGCCTACCCTTAAGCTTGATGTTGAAGACTCCATTTATCACAATGATGAATCAACCAAAGGTTCAAATATGGAACAGCTTCGATGGCCTAGAATCCGAACTATCTGGCAGGATGGTTTTTCCGAGTTCTTTGGAACAATGATTCTCGTTTTATTCGGCTTGGGCGCCACCGCACAGAGCGCCCTTACCAAAGGCGCAAAGGGCGACTATCAGAGCATTCTATGGGGATGGGGGCAAGTCTTGAAAGTCCTTTACAATAGTCCTGCGACAGTTGAGCTAACAGTATGAGATGTATAGAACTGGTGTTATGCTCGGGTCATACGTCAGCGGCAAGTCTGGCGGCCATATCAACCCGGCCGTTACCCTAGCAAGCTGTGTCTATCGTGGCCACCCTTGGCGAAAATTCCCCATCTACGCCCTGGCCCAAACACTTGGTGGTATAGTGGCCGCTGCCATCGTATATGGGAACTACCGCGTTGCTATTGATGAATTCGAGGGTGGCGTTGGCGTTCGCACCGTCTCTGGCCCTAATGCTACTGCCGACCTATTTGCCACGTACCCCGCTGCTGCTTTTATATCACGTACCAGCATGTTCTTTGATGAATTCCTTGCTAGTTCAATTCTCCAGTTTATTATTTTTGCATTGTCTGATGAATTTAATAATTTTGGTGCTGGCCCCCTCAAGCCCCTGGGCCTCTTCTTTCTTGTTCACGGCATTGGTGCTGGCTTTGGCTGGCAGACTGGTTATGCGATTAACCTCGCCCGTGACTTTGGCCCTCGACTGGTCACGTACATGGCTGGTTATGGCCCTGAAGTCTTTTCAGCCGGCGGCTATTACTTCTGGGTATGTACTTTTGCTCGCCGTCTCTTGCCTTTACTGGATAAGCAGCATTCGAAACTGACACTTAAATTATAGATACCTATAGTTGCCCCCTTCTTGGGCTGTCTAAGCGGTGGTTTTCTCTATGATGTCTTTATATACACCGGTGAATCGCCAATCAACTCCCCCTATTTTGGTTTTCGTCGGTTCCTCAGGCCTCGATTTAATTGTTCGACATGTTCAGCCGCATGCAACAAGACGACTCACTCCCAGGTCTAGGGGCAGCATTCAATTTTTTTTCTTTTGTTTATACCAATGACATTGAATGCCTGCGACGAGAAATGATTAAACAGCATACACGGAACAGTTGCGCAAAAATACGGAATTGAATGAGCAGGCAGAAGGACCAGAAAACGAGGTCATCTCAGAAGAGCTTGTAATTAATCGGCGTGAGGATTATTTTGGGTTGGGTCGCGTTTCTTTTTTTTTTCTGTGTTTTTTTGGAAATATTTTTTTCTTTAAATGGGTATTTATATGAGCCTATAATTGTACTTATATGATGCTTCTTTCTTGTCAAGCTTTATTACGCCAGAACTTCCACTGGTAGCAACTACAGTAAATAATATTCAGATTTCCAATTTGAACTGTAGTCCTAGTATACCAAAAGCGCGAACTGTGACAAGGGCTCAAGAGGGCTTGGAGCAATTAGCTCAATTCATCTAATAACAGTCTTTGGTATCAAAGGTCCTTGGTTTTCCTTCCTTGGCTTTCCTCAAGGCCTCGTTGACCAAAGACCCTTTAAATACAAGGAGTCTGTGAAAGACTTTGCCCTAGGTCTCGTGACCGTAGCCCTTGTGTAACCAGCCATTTCCGTGTAACACAAGCTGCAAGAGTACAGCATGTGTGTACCGGTCTTTGGCATGCTCCTATTCTGATACGTAGAGATATTCGAGTCAATATGTGTTCTTCATAGCATCCCCATAAATCATCGAAGCCAGTCAATTTCGGACCATGCAGGATCAATAGTCACAAAGGGCCCGTACCTTGCCCATCTCCCAGTGTATGAATTCTGTGAGACACTCTTCATCCTGCACACGATCTGACCACACGTATCTGTCGGTTTTATCGTAGTTTGCATCAATGTCGGGATCATAAATCCGAGACAATTCATTGCCATAATGTCTTCGCCATTTCTTTCTCGCACAATGGAACCTTCCAGTCCCCATAGGACTTCTCCACAGACAACAACGGACCCTGTAGCTCGTTAGTTTTCAGCGAAATATGTGAGACAAAAGAGAAGCATGTGACTTACGCGCCAGATGTCGGAGTGGTAAGTCGTATGTCACGCTCCTTGCACCACTCGGCAATACTATTCTTTACATAAGGGGACGATGCAAACCCCCCAACCAGGACAATATTTTGACTGGCTGTTTCTTCCTCTGCGATATGTGATACTCAATCATTTATTAGGTCAATGATTATGTCGAGAACCGGGTCAAACAGGGACTTATAGTCCGCTTGGGAAACCAAAATTGATGATGATCGCTTCTCGTAGTATTTCTCTACTTCCGGAGTGAGGTTTAACGGAGGCATGTAGAGGAATCTGATGTGACCGTCGACGACAGCCACCCATCCACAGTCGCACTGGTACACCCTCATCAGGCTTCACGACGAACCCTTTTCGGCATTTGACAAGGGCTCGGTGAGGGCTTGGAGTCAGTAGCTCAATCATCTAATAACAGTCTTTGTCATCGAGAGTCCTTGTTTCCACAGGGCCTATATGACCAAAAAGCGATGTTTGTTTATTCAAGAAGATGTAAGAGCCTTATACGCTAGGTCTCGTGATCGTAGCCTTCGTGTTATCGTGTGTCGTCACCCGTGTTATGGCAGAAGCGAGCATCTCACACTCCCGACCCAACAGCACCTCAATAACTGTAATGACTATATCTCAAGGCAGTCCGCACGCCTCTGGCCCACAGTAACGTTCACAGTAACGTTGCGATACACTTACTCGACAACGAGGTAACCGTGGCTCGGAGAAGATGTACATTTGGATACACTCTTTCTTAAATCCCGGGTACCAAACCTGTTCTTTACTCGTTGCTCGGTATCTCTGACTCCAATCGGAATTCAAGGAAGAACGGGAAGATGGAGGGGGACCGATGAGACTACGTATCAGTTACTCGTCTCGGCTACAGCGAGGGTCCGACATGTCATTTTCCGAGGATCCGTCCCGTTATTCCTGGCTGACCAACTGCAACATGAGCTAGAAACGGGAAAGCTCTACCCTCCTTTTCCTCTTCGTGCAGACTCTATCTGGGATTCGGGCGGTATGACTACCTGACGGTACTTCTACCTAGGTATTCGGCCAAGTATGGTTAATTAGTCTTGCAGCGGGTCCAACTATTCCAAGTTAAATGGCAGAATGCGAGTAATACCAGAAGTAAACAGAGTGGTCCCCCGATCAATTCAATCTAATCGACACTCTAATCGCCGATCTCAGTCGCCGACCACTTCGATCGGTTAATCGGGTGACCACCCTGGAAGTTAGAGGGTGCCGTGCTCGCCGATGCTCCGGGGAGGTGCACATGCAGATCACGTCCTTGTTCCAGTAGACTTACAAAACTATTGTTTCTGGCCGGTTTCGTATCTGCAAGAAGTATATGAAGTATACCAGCCCGCTGTAGTCAAAGCCATATGTAATGAATTCAACCCTATCAATCTGCTGTGTGACCCTGCTAAAGAAACATTCTGCATAAAAGGCCATAAAGAGATCAAGTACCAAAGAGTTCTTCGTCTTGGAGCTCTACAGTGTCGTGCCAATAGGTAAAATATGAGACAGAAGTTCTCGTCTGTAGCCGATTGTTCGCTCGATGGACTGCATCTTATGTCGTCTTGGTGCAGCCTTTTACTTGTTTGCCGTTGGTTCTGCTGACAATGCATGGGGCCAAATGGCGGTAACCCAAATATAAAAGAAGCCCACGGAACGGCGTGATAGAGCAAGAGCAAACAAAGAAAGAAAGCACCAATATCCCACCATTAGTGAATTTCCCTTCCCTGCATACTACAATGATCCTACACCGCGTCTTCCCTATTCTTGTTGCTGCCGTAGCAATGGCACTTCCGAATCCCGGCAAGTCACCTGATGCTCCTGCTCCTGCTCTTTGCCTACATATGTACCTACTTCCTGCTGCAACAATGTGAGTTGAGGTTCTGAGACCTTATTTGTATATACTGCACTTAATCACTGATGTATCGGTAATAAAGTGGACTGGTAATTGTCCATACTGGCATGTAAGTCTTGATTTGCTGCAGCACGAATGCCAACTTCGTGATCGATATTAACCACGTATGGCATGTAGAGACAATGTGGCGATTGCAACTGCTGCTAATGGGCCAGCTGCACGAGCCAACGCATCAGCTCATACGAGATGCTATGTGACGGGAATTATCTGGAATCAAAACACTCACTTATATAAACACAACATGCCGTTGCCTAAAAGGTTGCAGAGCTATGCTGCTATCTGCGATTCACTACTTTATGACATGGCAGGGATGAGTAGAATAGTGACAAGTCTCAGTCCTGTCTGATTCAATGTTATGTGAAAGACGTGCGCAATAGATCGCGAGCGGTGGATAAAATACTGCTCCTCTGCAATCATAAGATTGCGCCACCAGCTAGCAAATAGATGTCCACGTGGCGTTTTGGTTGCGGAGCCAAACATGGACCCCTCGCTATATTTGGCTACCAAGTCCTAGCTCCGTAATCTATGGGACTATAGATGTCTGGTGTCGCATCAATTTTAATTTAATGCGGAAGCTCTTAGTCGTTCCCATGGAAAAGGCATCAGACTGCGTAGCCGGATGCCGGACCTGACCACACGCAACCGGTTTCGCTCGAACGAGAAGAATAAATAGAATGAACAATCAGGATTTAAGAAAAACCGCTATTTGTAGGTGGAAACCACTGGTAGCTCTCTAGCTGTCTTAGCACTCAGCTTTATGTACCTCCGTACACCACAAAGTAGACGCAATTTCCTTCACAGCCAATAGGCGCATTACTCGATATGAAATTAAATATGTAACCTGACGTTTGGTCGGCCATCCCCGAGGAGACGTGCTTATCAAGGTCAAGCACTTTCTTCGCTTTTTCAACAATGCTATCCCAAAAATTTCATCTAGGGCTTTGCATGAAATAGTGGAGTTAGTCTTACTTGGCTCTATCTTGCTAGAGAATTGGGGGAGAAATTACGTATTATAAAGTTTATATAAACCTGCCCTAGTCTTGGAAAGGTACGACATATTCTTCTCCCGTATTAAATTGAGACTACCCTATAACCCGTCAGGTTTGCCTGCGGGCTGCTTCGGATAGCCTCCTGATACCGAGTAACCAGCCAACTCAAAGCTGCCATGGGTCATGAACCCTTTCAAGGAAGAAAACTGGGCCCATGGCGAGTATTTTTGATCCTGCCTTGTAATAACGGACGAGTCTGTTCGAGAGGCATAGTCTCGGCTTCTCTTGCCTTTCGGAAAGCCCTATGGCGCCCGCACGAGGCGGCCGCGCGTTCACATCGAGTATGCGGCTAATTTTAGCAAATTGAAGTGGCGGCATTCCCCTGGCCATAGAGGGGGTGCCTTTCCGAGAGGGCGGATAATCCGGCACGCCACGGATTGTGAATGCCGAAGGCTGGACGTTGCAGCGATGGGATTGGGCCAGGTTGGCAGTTTGCCGCACAGCCGGTACACAAGGAAGAGAGAGAATATGGCGTATATTAGAGCATGTGCCACGTTCAAGGATTGATTCTGTCTTGGTCGCGTCATGTCGTTTCGCATAAGGCCGTCCCTGAATTCTGCCAAGCATCTTCCTGTTATACTCCGTTGATATGATCTAGCTTTTATTTCGCAAACGGCAGTCGTGAAAGATTTGCAGCTACTTTCAGGCAGACACCACATCTTCGAAACCATGGTCGCAACAGCAACGGCGATAACGAGTCAATAGCAACTGCTGGTCTTCAAAAACCCACATCTAACTACTATGAGGCGCCAAATTTTGTTATCCGTTATCGCTACGGTATTCACAACAGGCGGCAGCGCCCAGGCGACACCCTTCTCACTCGATTCTGATGGTAAGCACGAGGATAAAGTTGCATCCCGTTACACCGTCTTGGGGATTACCACACCGACGCACATATTTTTGAGCAAGAACTCACATGTGCTAACCCATGACCCCAAATAACGCATCCAAAGACGCGACCGAGTGCCTAGGCTAACCGCTCTTCCTTTAGACGCTATCAAACAGAGTGCCAGCACGCTGGCCTGGGACATGATGCAGTACTACAAGGGAAACCTCTCAGGCCAGACACTCGGCATCCTCCCCGGCCCTCCTCCTGCTGGTCCCTATTACTGGTGGGAAGCCGGTGCTATGTGGGCAACTCTTATCGACTACTGGGCTTGGACCGGTGATGCGAGTTACAACGATGAAGTGATGCAGGCGATGCTATGGCAGGTTGGCCCGAACGACGCATACATGCCCCCCAATGTTACGGCCTCCCTGGGCAATGATGATCAAGGATTCTGGGGCATGAGTGCCATGACGGCTGCAGAAATGAAATTCCCCAACCCACCATCAGATAAACCGCAATGGCTTGCCCTTGCTCAAGCCGTTTTCAATACCCAGGCCAGCCCGGACAGACATGACGGCTCATGCGGAGGCGGCCTACGCTGGCAAATCCCCTTTGCGAACAACGGCTACAACTACAAAGCGTCCATTGCCAACGGATGCTTCTTTAACCTTGGCGCCCGCTTATACCGGTACACGGGTAACACAACCTTCTCCCACTGGGCAGAAAACACATGGAACTGGATGGAAGGCGTGGGCTTTCTTGACAGCGCCACATACGCTATCTATGACGGAGCCAACGTTGGTGACAACTGTACAGACATTAACAAGGCCGAATTCTCGTACAATAATGGTATTTTTGCACTCGGCGCGGCCTACATGTACAACACTGTAAGTCCGTCGTCTATGTCCCTTGCTGTTCTTCTCCTATGCCCTGGCTCTAACACGCACCAGACCAAGGACCAAGTTTGGGCGGACAGAGTGACCAAACTTGTAAATTACGGTCTTAAAACGTTCTTTCCCGGAGGAATCGCTGTGGAAATCACCTGCGAAGACGAAGGTACCTGCACAACCGACATGATCACATACAAGGGCTTTATGCACCGCTGGTATTCCTACATTACCCAGCTGGCCCCGTTCACCGCCAACACAATTAACCCTGTCCTGAAGACGTCCGCCGCCGCCGCCGTCAAGCAATGCACCGGCGGCGCCTACGGACGACAATGCGGATTCAGGTGGGCGAGCGGCAAGTATGACGGCACAACAGGGGCCGGACAAGAGATGAGCGTCCTGGCGGCCGTTTCGTCGCAGCTTATAAACGTTGCTGGCAAGGCGCCTGTCACGGCGGACTCGGGTGGTATATCAACTGGTGACCCCAACGCCGGTTCGGGTGCGGACAATTTCCAAAACAAGACGCGACCGGTCACGACGGCGGATAGGGTAGGGGCTAGTATTGTCACTCTTCTACTTTTAGCCGGTGCTGGCGTCGTGTTTGGATCGATGGTCATGAAGGAGTAATATCGGTAGATAGATCGCAAGCTCAACGGCGCAAGTACGTAGGCGCAAGCCACCATGTGCCGTTCCTCACGCATCGCCGCCTCCAAGGTCCTACAGCAAGACGGCGCGGCAAGGCGAGAACCTTGATACTGGACAAGGACAAACTGCTCCGAGGGTTGAAGAAGGGCACGCTGTCGTGGCCCGAAATTTTTCAGCAGTTTGATTCAGTCTCTCCGAATCGGCGCACTGTAGGGAGCCTCCAAGGACATTCGTTAGTCCACAACGACTATTGCCTGTTGTGGACGATAAGAAGGGGTCAATATTCCCAGGTAAAGGCATACCCAAAGCTCGTAGAAGGTATATTAAACAGTTGGAATTACGTGGTTTTCTGCCCCAAGCGATAAAGGATTTTAGAGGGCCATGTTTCTAGACGAAGGAAAAGTTGGCGTGATCCTGGGTGGGAGGGAGAGGGAGCGAAGAGGAGCAATTTATACTTCACTTATGTTGACATGTTTATATATGAGATCCGCAATCTCATGACAGGTCATGCCTACTGTGATCTCATCTAGCCGACCAGGGTAGTGACCGCCAACAATAGTAGCTGAAAAGAAACGTGATAGTCCTTGCATTGACCCAAGGCTCATTAGTTGGTAGTGCAGCTCAGTATATTTAGAAAAATTTATGCATAAATTGTAATAGTCCAAGACTTTGTAACTCTTCTAAACTTCTTTTTTCTAGAGGCCTTTAAAGAATTCTCGCACGTCCGATACCCAATATTCAGGTAGAGTCCTGGCAGGAAAGTGACCACCCCTCTTATGAGTCTTGAAGTAAGTGACGTTGCACAAACGTTCTATCCAGTTTCGAGGCTAGAATATTTTGTCAGCATCATATTACTCCCCAAAGTCGACATGATACGTACCGTGAAAGGAAAATTTGCGATACCTGGAAACGGTCCATGACCCCATCCCCACTGACTAACGCCACTGGGTACATTCGTTTTTGGGAAGTCTACTATATCAGGCTGCAACCATGTTAGTGTAAAGAATGCAACAAGTAATTTGAGAAGGTGGTTTCTGCACATACTCGAAAGATTTGTCGATACGACCTAATGTTGCCATACGGGCCGGGGAGCCACAGCATCAAGGCATCCGTAATCAACTCATCCATACTATGTGGGATTCCGTCGCTAATAGCATAGCTCAAGTCCCAGTACCATCCTAAAAATCCCACCGGGCTATCCGCCAGGGCCAAGGACATGGCAATTGGCTTCTGACTATGAACCATGGAATACGCGTTGTGAAAGTCGTCCCAGACATGCAGGGATTCAACAACGGCTGTTTCTTCTGCGGTCGTCTGATTGGCCTGGAAGCGTTCCATATCAGTAGAGTTTGGGTTCGGGTACCAGAAGTCGAAAAGATGGCCGATTATAGAGTCGGCAACGTCATGTACCATCCACATTCCGATAAACCAGCCCGTATCTGTCGTAGCAAGGCCGTAGGTCGAGTAGCCGAGCTGCTTCATCAAGGCATCTACCGCTCTTCCAATTTCCCGTGTTCCTAGACCATCTTGCGTTGCTGCCGGGCTGAATCCAAAACCCGGCAAGTCGGGGGCCACAACGTGAAACGGCAGCTCCGAAGATTCTGCAAGGGGACGAATTACCTTGGACCATTCCAGTGATGTTGACGGCCATCCATGCAGCAGGAGCAACGGTATAGCACTATCATTTTCCGATTCGTGGTGCAGAAAGTGCAGAGGAATGTCCGAAGTGTAGTTGCCGGAGCCAGGCACCTTGGTAATATAGTGCTTGTAGTCGCGGTTTATTTGCTCCTGAGTATCTTCCCAGGAGTATTCATCCGCCCAGTACTTTGCGACACTGGTGATGTTGTCCTTGCTCGGCCCTTCTACTGTCCAGTCATCAAAGAGACCGGTGACTGGCCGATAATCTCGCACTCTCTGGAGGGTTTTGCGAACGATGCGAGGGTCCACGGAGATGTTTACCCCTTGTGGCGCGTACCCGATATCATGGAAATTGAATCCAAAATGAAAATCATTGTAAGCGTTCACATGGCTACTAAAGGCCAGCGCCAGAGCTATGTGGTGTAGCATTGCGGAGAGGCCCAAGCCCATTCTAGAAGGATGCATTCTGTGATTTGGTGCGCTGTATTATTTCCACGACCATATATGATACAAGATTATCTGTATATATACTTTTTCAGAATCATCTTGTAACAATCACGATGCACAATGGCCCAGCCAAATTTTGGCTGACAAACCCACATCGCCGTGGAAAAATTTAGTATTAGAGCCAAGCATTGCCGTTCCACGGTGCAGAGGAAGAGAATAAAGAAATTTAGACGACTGCAGGGATTTAGCTGGCACAACTGTTGGTTTGCCTGCATTCGACCACTTATTACTAATCTTACCTAATGCTTAGAGAATCTTCTGTAGGAAGAGGTCTTATGGACGATCTTGCTTGTTATAGGTTAGGGGAATTTTATATGTTGCTTGCCCTTGGCGAGCCTGGGGCTTCACCATATCCTCTCTATAACTACATATGTAGGAATTTATATGACAACGAACAACTACTACCATCAATTCACGCCAGATTGCGCTGATAAGTCATTTTCGTCACTTAGCGCTTAGCGGCCAGTGATTAATATCAATGTAAATGGTGTTCCAGTAATGGATCAATGCGGAGGGATTTTTCCCTAGCTGCATAAAGCGCCAAGACGACTTGAACTCTATTCAAATGCCGACGTCTGAAGCTTTCGATTACGGAGCGAACACGTGCAGTCGCCGATATGCCGAGATAGGTGCTTAGTAACAGCGCAAGTATGCATCGACAGGCCGGAAATCGACTTCCGAGCATGAAGAAACATCACCAACAACGCCATGGCGGTAACTACGCCGGGGCGAGAAACGGTCTTGGCATTCCCGTGGGGAGGATGTAAGGCAAGTAGAAGGCAATGGAATGAACATAGCTATTCGTCTTAGTCAGTCGGCGACGCTGTGACGAGGAGCCGTGTCCAACACAATATCAAGGACCAGGGTAAAACAAGACAACTCGACTGCTCCATCTTGAAGTCGTGATTCCGTGTGATAATACTTTCTTTGTTGTTGTGTGACCGTTGTTGACCCAACACCTTTGTTGTGGCCTAACCGTGTGACAGTCAAATACATCTTAGTAATAAGACGAGCCGATATCACAAAACCAATGTCTACTCTGATAGAATTCCTTGTCAACCTATCAGATTAGGATATTTACCTAGGGCTCATGCGGTCAGCCCATCCTGCGACCGACGCAGCAGCTGGTGAGCTGGGTCGTAGCATATAATAGAGCTATAGCTTGGAAAGAATACCTTTCTATTCAGATTGCAATATAGGGAAAACCTAAGTACATTCAGGGGAAAACTTATATCGAGGCAATAGAGCTACTCCTGGTGATGTTGCTGTAATTCCATGGGATTCTAGGAAGAAAAGCTAGTTTTTATCTTGGCCTGTACATCAAATCCTATTCTTTTCTCTAGATTTCTAATATTATAAACAACTCGCGGGGCAGGATTAAAGGTGAACCTTGCAAACTCAGCGCAGTAGTCATTCACGGTATCAGGCCCAGTGCTGATGCAGCCTGCCTAGCAGTATTGGATAGCCGCGACTCTGTTGTTTACTCGGCACGCGAAGAGAAGATTCTCTACATCTGCTAGTCCTTGAGGCGGAACGTTGGGATTTAATTTAGCAATATCCTCAAGTTCCTTCTTCGTCCACCCTGTTCTGTTTAGCTTCCAGTTGGTACGTATATAACTGATGTCAGTAGTTACCATCTGGGAGTGGTCCGCGCCCGCAACAATGCTCGCCAGGACGACAGTGCTTTTGTGCTAGTCCACTCTGAGCAAGGGCAAGGAGTACCGCCAGAAACTGAGTCAAGACTAATACTCTTTAGTGCGTCAATAATTCGACCCTGAAGTTCGTTGCCGTAAATGTCTTTGCGTTGGGGCCCGCCAATAACTTCCTCAAGGCTAGTAATGGCGTCGTCAAACCATTTCACGGCGTGTCCGATGGGATTATCCCACTGCTTGAGCAAGTTGAGCAAGTCGCGAGCGTAGGGCACCACGGCCATGAATGCTACAGATTTGCCAACTGACTTGGCCACGCGGAAGCGGCTGGACTTGCTGACCTTTGGTCCTGACCTGCCGTTTTCACCCTTGGCTGGGTCACAAAGAGCTGGTTTACTCTTCAAGCCCAAGCATCCTGGAGACTTCTTCAAGACGTAATTCTCATTCTTAATCGTCACAGATCTGTCCGACGGGTTTCGTTTAGGTACCTCATAGGCGTGTACGATACTCGAGCCTGTAACGGCACCCTGTACAGCAAATTCCTGGTTGTTGATGACTACACGGTCCGATGGGTATATTCCCGGAACCCAGTATCCTCTCGGTACGTCTTTAGGAGCTATAACATAGATGTAGCCTTTATGTTTCTGTGCTCCAGTCCACCCAAAGGCGTATCGTTCCGCTGATTGAGGCGACCGGGTGACCGAGGTAAATGCCGAGTTACCAGTAAAGCTCAGGTGATGCTGCAGGTTCGTGTCCCCTCCCTGTGGCGTGAATCCCGACTTGAATACTTCAGCAGGTGGTCGAGAATCTCCATGGTAGAGTACCCCTTGTTTGCCACCTGACACCTTTATTTGGGAAGCTCCATCTGCCGACATGGTGGAGGGGCTTGTGGGAGCCTGACGCTTAAGAATGTCTCCCCGTAAAACCAAGTCACGCCTTTTCACTGCATCGTAGTTGTCTGGAATGATGCCAAGAGCGGTCTTGTTCGATAACGCGGGATCGATGTCAAAACCGCCAGAGTTCCTGACGCGATTAGACTGAGAGGGAAGTAGATTCGTGTGCTCAGGGGCCGCGAGGGAACTTAGTGCAAAGACTGCAAGCCACTG
The DNA here is from genome assembly GCF_013426205.1 of Metarhizium brunneum. Lineage (NCBI taxonomy): Eukaryota > Fungi > Ascomycota > Sordariomycetes > Hypocreales > Clavicipitaceae > Metarhizium > Metarhizium brunneum. The sequence goes on from NC_089428.1 coordinate 2,142,534, forward strand.
GTGTGCCTTCATACTGGATCAACTTGTTGTAATCGCGGAGTTATGCAAAATACCCGCTGCTCGCGAAGAGTTCAGGCTCGGGGAAGGAGTCCGATTCGACAATCATAAAAATTCCTTGGAGAAACCCCATTATGTCAAAGATGCCGAAACCGAAGCAGGCCAGCCATCCCGCATCCACCGGCCAAGACCTGACAATTTCTGCATCTACTTAGTCGACAACACCACGAACACCCTCCTTACTTCGGGCGAATACAGGCCTCCACACATACTCCCTACGAGAACGCTTCGTTTGGGGCTTAGGCCGATGGACTTGTGGGATGAAATGGTTGGATCCAGAACAACCCCCACGGGCGAGACCGAAAGGCTCAGATACAACGCAGAGCGGCTTGTGTGCTCCGCCATTGTTCAGCAGTACCACGTGATGATACAGGAGGGCCTGGGGGTCTCATATTTGACGAATGGCTTTTGCGACATTCAGCTCTGGATCCCTCACGATGATCCCAGCACTTTACACTACTATCTGTACGACCCAAACCGGGAAGTAGACGCAGAAGATTGCACTTTGCTGGAACCGAAGACAGCCATTGCCAGAAGGCTATGCCTCTATCTATTGAGCTGTGGCCATTCCATACGCAGTCAACAGTGGCGAGCCGCCGCACGAGACCAGCTCCGTATTTGGCAGACGAGCTTTGACCACGTGCGTTCTCAGATCCCTAAAGCTGAGCTGGGTAACCCTTTTCTTCACTCTGACAGTTCCGATCCCGACCATGAGAGCCCAGATTGCAGTTCAGAATATCAGCCATCCTCGTCTCCACCAATAGAATCGCCGACTGCGGAAGGTCGACGGGTGCCAACGACATCCAAGGCTTGTCGTGCGTCACAGGAAGCTCAGCAGCGTGCAGAATCGCCGGATTCATCAGGATCAGACACGGGTCCGGCAGTGGCACAGCGCAAGCGTGGCATTAGTCAAGTCTCTCCCCTTGCACAACCACCATCACGTACACGAAGTTTTCAGGGTGATAGAGGAAATTCTCCAAGACAACACGACGCCAAGTTTTGTACGCTGCATTGTTTGCTTGGTCTGCAACGTCGAGGGGTTCTTGATGATAAATGTCCAAATGTAAGACTTCATCAACAAGACGAAAAGAACAAAAAACACCCCATCACCGCGGAGCAGTTGGTGTGCTCACTGAAGGAGCAACTGAACCAGAATCTCGATCAAAATTGCACGCCGTTTGGGCGTAGCGGGCGATCTGGCGCACCGTTCAAGCTAACATGTGCTACTTTCGGCTATACTGTAGTCGGGAAAGGAACGACGACAGATTGGTGGCCAGAAGTTGCCGGTGAGGTAGATGCCTACCGGTTATTACAAAAAGCCCAAGCATCTGCGGTCCCCGTCTTCCTTGGGACAATGGATCTATCAACGGCGTACTTTCTTCACGGGGCGGGAGAGATCCGTCATATGTTAGTCATGGGTTGGGGAGGCGAGAGCCCGGAAGAGATTGGTGCGGGATCGGAGCTTTCGAGAGAACTAGACCGGTCAGTAAGGGAAATTCGCCGGCTAGGCGTCATTCATGGGGACCTTCGACGCGAAAATATCCTGTGGAACACTGAGGTCCGTCGGATCTTGATTATTGACTTCCACGAGTCCAAATTAGTTCCCCGGCGCACAATACAACAAATACGACGGGCGAAGAGACCATTTGGCGGATCGGCAGACGGCATCGAGACACGAAAACCAAAGCGGCTGCGAGTTTTGTGATTGTCTTGACGCGATGTAGCCGATGCAGAGCTCTGCAATCAATGTGACAGCGTTAACGAAGTTGATGTTGCTGTTGAAATATGGAGGTTAATGTCACACATGTGAGGGTTTGTTACACGGAAATCGCCCTGTTACACAAGGGCTATGGTCACGGGATTAGGGCAGAAGGTCCTCACTGACTTCTTGTATAAATAGATATCTTCGGTCCCTTAAGGCCTTGAGGAAAACCAAGGATCTTTGATACCAAAGACTGTTATTAGATGAATTGAGTAATTGCTCTAAGCTAGGCCCTTGTCACAGTGGCTTAATCGAGCCAGTGTATAAGGAGAGATATCTGTGAAGACGTCAGAAAGTTGCCCAAAAAGGTCGATGCTATACTGCCGGGCAAACACACCCGACGACTGTATGATAACTTGTCGAGGGAAGAGGCCAGGGTGCTGGCGCAACTCAGAACGGGTATTGTAAGGTTAAATGTATACCCCTATTATCTCAAAGCAGCGCCATTACAGCAATGTGCATGCGGGCAAGCGGTAGAAACAGTTAAGCATTTTCTGTTTTGCTGCAGTCAATAGACAGCACACCGACACGAAATGATAAGATACACCAAGACGCAAAGAGGAGACGTCTTGTTTTATGTAGGTGGGAAATCGCCGTCAGACAACGCAGAATAGATGCCAAATATGGAAGTTGTCAGAGCAACTATACCAGTGATTTGCTAGGGCAACAAGGCGACTTAACAGTACACAGCAGTGAAGACAGATTAAAACCCACGCCTTTACTTCTCACTAACTTACACCACGCACACGTGCTGCAGACAGTGGGTACCGCTTCAGCCGCTGTAGAGAGGACTCTGAACAATTGAAGAATAGCCTTCGAGTTCGCTTGCCAGAATAATAAAACCCCGCGATCACACGTAAAGCGGTGAAAGTTTACTGACATAAAGGTAAAGATTGAACATTGTACGGGCTAAATACGTCAGAGCTTGGGAAATAAAAATGTTAAATAGCAGATAGTGGCGTTATTGGCCACATGGCTACCAGGCGTAATCAATCTACTACTACTACTACTACTTTATACATGCAATATATTGCCAATATGAATCGCTTGATATTGTATTTTCTCAATATAGCAAACTGTATTTTGTATTGTCACAATATCAGAAAATGCGTATTATATAGTATCGCGATTGACAGCTACGGACTGGATTGAAGCGTGGAATTATCCTTGTATTTAAAGCTATCTAGGGAGGGAAAATAAGCTCTTTTTATAAATATTAACTATTATTTAGCTAATTACTTAAGAAGTTAGTAATTAAGGGATTTTTAGCTATTAAAAGTCTAGCTTTAATAGGGTAATAATATAAGCTTTTTAGAGGCTTTTAAAAGCTTTATTTTAATAATTATATTAAGGCTTTTAAGGCTTTTTTAATAATATTAATAAATAGCTTTTTTTTATTAAAAAAAGGCTTTTAATATTAATATACTTTTATAACTTATTTTAAGAAATTATTAAGGTTTAATAACCTTTAAATTAAGCTAAAAATTATTAAACTTTAATTTTTAAGATAAGCTAGATTTTAATTATTTTAGTTTTTTTTAATAATACTAATAATATTAATTAATTTTAATTACTTAATAAAGTAATTAAATTATTAGCTTATAAGAATTTTAATTAATTTATTTATTAGATTATTATTACTTTAAATAAATTTTATATTAAAGGTCTTTTATTAATAAGCTTATTAAATCTAGTTATTATAAATATTAATATAATAAAAAATAATTTTAAGCCTTAAAAAACTATTATTAATAAACTAGATTATTTATAAATTATTATATTATATTATAGGTTTTTTTTAACTTAATTAAAAGCCTAGTTATTAAAAAAGCTTATAAATTATAATAATTTCTTTTATAATATATATAAAAGCTAGTAATTTAGCTTTTATTAATAATATTATAATTATATTTTACTTATTAATAATCTAGTTAATAAGTTTATTAAAAAGTTAAATTATAAAGCCTTATAATAATTTTTAGGTTTATTAATTATTAATAAAAGTAATATTTAAAGCTATTAAAAGCTCTAGGTTATTAGAACCTTTAAGGCTATTAAATTTTATTATTAGGTATTATATTAAATATAAATATTTAATAATTTAATTAATAATTTATTAATAGGTTTTTAATAAATTAAAAAGAAACTTAACTAGCTTAATTATAATTTTAATTATATCTGGTTTTTTAATAATTATAATATAATTAATAAAGCTAATAATTTATTAATATTAATAAATTTAATTAATAATTATAATACCTAGATTAGGTTATAATTAACTTTTAGGTATTAGATTTCCTTTAAAACTATTTTATTTAAATATATTAAATTTTATAGCTAATTTTTTAATATATAAATCCTAATATAATTAAAGCTTTTTAGTAAGCTTATTTTAAAAAACCTAGATACTTAGGAACTAATATAGCCAGCTAAAATCCTTTATATTATTGTAACGGCTAAGGTTCCCAAGGGATAAACTAGTCGTAGTTTATGTTGGCAGAGCCACTAGGGCAGTTAATCTGAGCAGTTGGGTGTTACGTTGGTAATAGGTTGTAGACTATAACCAGGTGATCAGAGTTAAAGAGTTGTAAGCGAAGCTTATTTAATGTAATGATCGGTGTTGAAAGCTAAGGAGCTAGAGTCTATCTATGAAGCGAATTTGGGGGTCCCTATATACTACGGCGTTCACCTGTTATTTACTAAAGTCCTGGTGAACTATAGTTACATGCGTGCTATTAGTTCGTCTAGAGTTCACTGAACAGTTAGTGAACTCTCCCCTATTAGCGGCCCGTTCCGACTATTAATCTGTCACCCGCTATGCCTGCGCCGTCCCGTGGCTTATATAGCCGGCCTAACCTGCGACCTACGCTGCAGCTTATGACTGGGTTGTAACACGATGTCCCCTCTCCTATGGTCTTGCCCTCAAGACCCAAGCCTTGTTTTATAAATAGTCCTGTTCGCCCTTTCTTCTGTTGGTTGTAAGTGTTCTGCTTCCTCATAATATCCTTCCTTCACTATGTCTAACCGTGTGGATAAACCTAAGAGATCCCGTTCTACCACTAATCGCGTTGCGACCGCCGCCTTTATTCGTGAATAGGGTTTCGAGGTATTACCTTGTAGTTGTTGTTTTGAAAAGAAGAGTTCTTGTTAGGTTGTTAAGAGCATTGGTTGTTGTGCTCTTTGTTATTCTCTGGGTCGTTCTTGTGATAGTTCTCGCACTCCCATGGCGAACCGTATGTGCGGGGTTTTCCTGCTGTAGTATGTACTGCTAATGTGTTCTAGTAAACCGTATTACCGAGGAACTTCGTCGGCTTGAGAAGGAGGAGGAATTGACGGAGGAACTATTAATCGAGAGGCATTGTAAGGCTCAGCTGGAAATAGATGAGGCCTTAAATCGTTTGATGCGTCTTCGGCGCATGTGTTGTCATTTGCGTAAGAAGGGTCTGGAAATAGCTCGTTGTGACTTCGCTTCTCTGGAGGAGATAGAGGATACGGATCAAAAGAAGGAGGAGGAGAAGGCTCGGAAGCGTGAATTAGAGCAGGTTTAACAGCAAGAGTCTGAGGCTGTTTGAGATGCTTAAGACTAGGGTGCCTTTAATGTTTTAGACTAGGGCGCTTTACTTAGCGCTAAGTCGTAAGCTACTAGTAATACTGCCGTAGCAGGTGCTAGCAATTCTTTAGGTGTTCTATAGGTTCCTATGTGTTTTCCTCGTCTCTATAGTTTTTCTATTTAATGAGATATTAGCGTGTTTTGTTTTTTGTTCTCATGTCTAGGATCTGTTCTACTTCGTATTTTGTTTTGTTTATGACTTCGATGTCTTTTTCTGCTGGTGCGTTGCTTAGTGCCTTTTTAAGGAGTAAAATGTGTATTATAGGATGATTTCTCATAGTCTTTGGTAATAAAAGTTCATAGTTGTTTGTCGATATTCGTTTTTTGATGGCGAATGGTCCTAATTTTTTGTAATCTAATTTGTCGCTTGGTCGCGTTGTTTTAATGTTTCGTCGGAGTAGGTAGACCATATCTCCCTCCCTAAAGATTGGTCCCTTTAATCTTTTCTGATTATGGTATTGTGCCATTCTTTTTCGTATAAATTCTAGTTCGTGTCGCATTTCTTCGTGTAATTTTTTTAGTTCATCTGCTTGTAGCATTGCTTGTTCTGCTTGCGGTCCTTCACGCTGTATTTGAAATACTTCAGGATTAAATCCGTAATTGGCGTAGGCTGGTGTTTGCTTTATTGATTCCGATATCGAGCTATTGTAAGCCAATTGCGCTGTAGGTAACCATTTAACCTAATTGTCCTGTTGATGGTTGATGTAGCATCGCAGATACTGTTTAAGCGTCTGGTTTAATCTTTCTGTCTGTCCATCTGTCTGTGGATGATATATAGTGCTTAACTTGTGATTTGTTCTAAGTTATGCCATAAGTGCTTACTAAAACTTAGAAGTAAATATACTTCCTTTGTCTGATATAATTTCTTCTGGCAGTCCATGGTTGCTTGCTATTATTTGTAAGAATATATATGTAAGTTCTTCTGCATTGCTTGCTTCTTTGTACAGTAGAAAGTATCCATACTTTGTGAGTCTATCCGTGACCACGAATATGCTGTTATATTCCATATTGGTTATCGGTTCTTTTGACATTAGTAGCTTCGTAATATGATCGAAAGCTATTGATTCCTATGGTTGTGTTGGTACTGGTAATGGTTGTAATTCTCTATATAGCTTATATCGTGAAGCCTTACTTTTTCCGTATTGTATGCATTTGTTAACAACCTTTTTAACCACTTTCTTGATTCCTAAGAAATCGTATTGTCGTCGTATCTTATCCAGTGTTTTGCGGATTCCTTAATATCCGTAAACTGGGTGTTCATGCATTTCTTTGATGTATTCTTCTTATAAGTCTGGTGGTATCCAGATTTTTTCTCTATATATTAGTACTCCTCCTGGGTAGCATGTGCATCCTATTGGTACGTCTCTAATATATTAGATATTGTCTGTTGCCTATTGGTGTATTTTGCTGTATACTGGGTCTTCTTTTTGTACTTTCAATATGGCATTTAGTTATCTCTGCTAGAAATTGCTATTTTTATTGATCTTAAGGAGTTGTCCTATTACTGTAGGTACTCCTATATTGTAGTTGCTTCTTCGACTTAGAGCGTCTGCTCGTCTGTTCTCGGATCCTTTTTAATGGATGATTTTGTAGTTGAATTCTGAAAGATATTTGGCCTATCGAATTTGTTGTCCATTTAATTGTTGCGTCATCGTAAAATAAGAGATGTTCTTATAATTGGTATACACCTTAACTTTATGTTTACTTCCCATGAGATAGTGTCTAAATTCCTTGAAAGTATTGATAATTACTAGGAATTCTTTATCGTAGATGGGGTAATTGAGTTCTGCTCTATGAAGTTTCTTCGAGTAGAACGTAATAGGGTGTAGTTTTCCGTTATTATCTCTTTGTTTAACTTGTGCTCCTAGAGCAAAGTCTGATGAGTTAGTTTCTAATTCCGTTTCCTTTTCTGGGTTGAAGGTTCTTAAAACAGGTTTGGATGTGATGAGTTCTTTGATCTTGTTAAAGGCACATTACGCCTTATCGTTCTAGTCCCACTGCTTATCCTTTTTGGTGAGTTCATCTAAGGGTGCTGCGATTTCGCCGTAGCTCTTGATGAATCTCCTGTAATAGTTCGCAAAGCCTTTAAAGCTTTGTATGTCCTTAATATTTTTCGGTGTTGGCCAGTTCCTTACTGCCTTAATCTTTGTTTTTTCTATTTGTATCTTGTTTGGTTGTATTGTATGTCCTAGGAAGTTTACTTCCTGTGTATAGAACTTATATTTTGCTGGTTTAAGTAATAGTTTAGCGTCTTGTAGTGTTCTTAGTACTATGTGTACGTGTTCCTTGTGGTCTTCTAGGGTTTTTAAGAAGATTAGTATATTATCAAGATATACTACCACGAAGTTATCCAAATATTCTCGTAGTACACTGTTAATTATTCTCTGGAATATTGCTGGTGTATTGGTGAGCCCTATTGGCATTACCAAATATTCGAATAGTCCGAACTTCGTTCTGAAGGCTGTTATCCATTTGTGACCCTTTTTTATTCAAATCAAGTTGTATACTCCTTTTAGGTCTACCGCGGTGAACCAATTTATACCGTGCAATCGGTCCTGTAGTTCCGATATTAGTGGCAACGGTGTTCTGTCTTTTATGGTAATCGCGTTCAATCGCCGATAATCCACTACTAACCGCAATTTTCCGTTTTTCTTTGGAACAAACATAACTGGGTATCTAGCTTCTGATGTCGATGCTCTGATATAGCCTTTTACTAGTATCTCGTCGATGTATTCTTGTAACGTTTCGAGTTCTTTTGCGTTTAAGTTATAGATCTTGTGGAATATTGTTAACTTTTTATCTGCTAATTTGATTTTATAATCCTATTGACTATGTTCGGGTAATCCGGTTTCTAATTCTTCTGCGAATAATTTTTCGTATTTCTGGTATTCCTTAGGGATATTCTTAAGTCTTTCTTCTTTTGTTATTAGGCTTTTATTGTCTTTATCGTTCTTGTTCCTCTTTTCTCCTTCGAGTTTCTTGTTTATGTTCGCGAGGTCTTTCCTTAAGGTGGCAATAACCTTTTGGATCTTAGCTTTTATCTTCTTGTTGCTTATTGTTGTTTGTATCCCGGTTTGTAGCGCCGTTAAGGTTATTACGGTGGATCTAATTGTTTTGACTGCTTTTTTGCCGCTTATTTATTATTGTTGGTCTTTGGATAACTTGCTTAAAGGTTTTTTTTCTTCAGAACTTTGTTCATAAGCTAAGTTATGACGAAATTTTGTTCTTTCTTCTGAATTCTGCTGATTCTATTGGCCTGAAGTCTTGTTCCACTTTAGTTGGCCTGTTCTCTAGTTGATTAGTGGGTTACTCTCCCATAACCATGGGTACCTTAACACTAGGTCGTGTTCCGATACGTCTATAATATCAAGTTGAATCACTTCTAAATGACCTTGAATTTGTACTTTAAGATAATTAGTCTCTTGGTTAATAATTCCGTTATTATAGGCAAAAAGTTTTCCTTTGATATTAGTTAACTCGTATGGTGCCTTTTTGTGTTTCCATGGTAGTTAGTAACAATTCACAACTCTGGGTGAGATATAATTGCCTATCGCGCTACTGTCCACAAGTATGCGAACGCGATGTCCTATGACTTCGGCGTCTAATACTATCTTATCGCTTTGTCCGCTTTTGGTTGCGTTGAGGGTTATTAGCGTCTTTTTTTTTATGCCAGCTTGTAGCCCTTTTATAGATGGCGTGCCTTGTTTTTTGAGTTTTTTGGAATAAATTCTTCTGCGATTTGTCGTTTTATTTCTTGGTATTATTCTGTAGGTCTAGTTCCATTTTGTGGGTGCTTAAAGCAAAACCCATCGTTAAACATTTGACATAAGCGATTATAAATTTGGTTTTTTATTTCTCCGTGTTTTTTGCATCTTAGGTTGTCGCAGTTTACCGTATATTTCCTGTTATATCTGGGGTTGAACTTCCGTTTGTTGTACTACTTATCTAGATTTTGTTTATTGTAGTATATTGATTCTATGGTTCCCCTGGGGTCTTTCTGTTCGAGTATGTCTAATGCTCGTTGTGTCCGTTTGTATGCTGCTGGTGTTCTATATTACCACTTATGCTATTCTCTGGCCTTATCTACCATATGTTCTAAGCAATTTGGTAGTGGGCATTCCATGTGGTCTTTTGTTTCACATTAAGGTGATTTGAGTAGTAGCTCTCTTCGGTGCGTTGGGATTTTTCCCTTATATACATACTAATACCACTGCCTGTTCTTTGTATATATATGTAACTGGCATGTGTCTAATTTATATACGTTTGTAGGATCTGTATAAGCTTGGCATTTAATGGGTGTGTTTGAATCGGGTTCTAAGATCATTGTTTGATTGTTATTAATTATCTTTACTCTTTATTCTAGGAGTTCTTATCTGAAGTATGGTGCTTTGATTGGATATCCTTTTATCCTGATCGGAAATGTATCTAGTTGTGCCTTGGTTTGAAAGTGTGCCTGGCACATTGTAAACGCGTATGATGCCCATGCTAAACGTGTGTGTTTCGCGTGTCTTAGTGAGAGTCTAGGATCGTCTTCCTTCTCTCCTTCCAGAAACTATAGTGTCTGGTTTTCTATTACCGTGGTGGTATCTACTGCTAGAATAGGAATTGCGAAATGTTTTCCTGTTGGTGCGGGGAAATATCGCTGTACAGCTTGTTCTTATGTGGCTGTTAGCCTTATAGGCGTTTCTTCCTCGTTTTGTTCGTTTTCAGACGCTTCTGGAGTATCTAGGATTGCGTTGTTGTTATTGACGCTTATTTCCCTTACTCTATCTTTCAGTTCGTTGAAGGTGGTGAGGATTTGTGCGTCTTGCTCCTTCTTATATTATTGTTCCCTTCGAATCTTCCTTGCTTCTGCTTGTTGTCGCACCCAATCGAGAATTTCTTGGTGCGAGTCTTCGTCCAAATATTCTGGCGATTTTGGTTCATGGAGTTCCTTTCGTCCCGTTATTGCAAGCGTTCTCTTTTCCATTGATTGTTCGTCCAGGTCTTCTTGTACCAGTTGTTGGGCTACTTGCAGTCTGTTTCCCATGAAGTTTATAATTTTCTTCTTTGGTTTTCTTGGTTCTTTTGGAAACCATCCTCTTTCTTGTTTGCTGCTCATGTGAACGTAGCAGTTGTCGTTATAGCAGAAGGTCCAGTTGAGGTTCTTATGTTCCACCTCTGATTCGGTAACTTCGATTTTCTGTTGGTTAGTAGAATTGAGTTGTTTCTTACCTTCTTCTGGTACTAGCTTCTATTCTTTCCTGGGTTTCTTGCATTTATTGGCGAAATGTCCTGGTTTTCCGCAGTTATAGTATTTCTTTTCCTTTTTGTTGTCTTTCTTGGTAGCGTCAAGCTCCATTCGTCCAGGGTTAAGAGTGTGACCATAGGCAATAGGTTCGTCACGCTTTCTGCGTTAATTGGCTTGGTAACTTTTTCCTTTGGTAGGGTTCTAGGTTCCTTTACCTTGTTTCTTTTATATGCGTCGCTGATACTATCTGTTATCGATTTGTACCGCTATAGCAATGTAATCCGATAAGTTGTTTGGTTTGTTCTCTTTGTAGAGTTTATCTTTGACTTCTTCCTTAAGTCCTTTATAAAAAGCTGACATAAGAGGTTCGTCCTCCCAGTTAAGCTGAGATGCGAGTTGTCGGAAGCGAGCGGCATAATCGGATGCCGATCCCTTCTGCTTGAGCCCGTTAATGTAGTACTTAGTAGCTCTAGCTTCATCAACTGTTCCAAAGGCTTTCTTGATGGCTTTTTCGAACTTATTGTAACTTTTGAAAATGGTGTTGGTTTCTTCTTTGCGGTCGTCTTTTTCTTTATTAAGGTAGTCCCTTATAATGGGTTTAAACCATGCGAGTGCTACTCCCGTTATATATCCTCCTGCGTGTAGTACCTTGACAGAGGATTCTTCCATTTTGTTCGGGAATTGTTGGTGGTAAGCCCTGAGTTAAGTGAGGAATTCTTGAAGCGCACCCGGGGATCCGTCGTACGGTCCTGGTGCCCTGGGTCTAAGGATTTCTCCTAAGTCCTTTTTAATTGTGGCAGTAGTCGTGGCTTATTCCTGCCGTTCTTCTTCTATTTATTGGACCCGTTCCCGAAGGCGTATGATCTCAGCAAGCATCTCGTGAGCAAAGATGGTTGTTGGTCCTTCTCGGGTTTCATTTGATCCAGATGCGGTGGTAGTCTCGTGTGGTGCCATATTGATAGTTATTAGGTATTACTCAGAGTGACGCGGTAGTAGTCTGAATAAGAGCTTTTAATGTATAACGGCTAAGGTTCCTAAGGGATAAACTAGTTGTAGTTTATGTTGGCAGAGCCACTAGGGCAGTCAATCTGAGCAGTTGGGTGTTACGTTGGTAATAGGTCGTAGACCGTAACCAGGTGATCAGAGTCAAAGAGTTGTAAGCGAAGCTTATTTAATGTAATAATTGGTATTGAAAGCTAAGGAGCTAAAGTCTATTTATAAAGCGAATTTGGGGGTCCCTATATACTACAGCGTTCACCTGTTATTCACTGAAGTCCTGGTGAACTATGGTTATATACGTGCTACTGGTTCGTCTGGAGTTCACTGAACAGTTAGTGAACTCTCCCCTATTGGCGGCCCGTTCCGACCATTAATCCGTCACCCGCTGTGCCTGCGCCGTCCCGTGGCTCATGCAGCCGGCCCAACCTGCGACCTACGCTGCAGCTTGTGACTAGGTCGTAACAATTATAAGTAAATTTAAGCTTTTAAATTAATTAATTAATTACTTTTATAGCTATTTAATAGTATAAAAAAATAATATTATTAACGTAAAAAAAGATTATTAAAGTTAAGCTATTAAAAATATAAAGGTTTTTTAGATAAGACTTTAAGCCTAGCTACTTAAAAGTTTAATTAAGAGTTTATTACTATAAAAAAAATAACTTTTATAGCTTATATAAAGCTTATAATAGCTTTATTATTTAACCAGGCCTTTTAAAATTATTAAGAAATTTAATATAAACTACTTTATTAATTAAGCTATTTATAAAGGTATTAATTATATTAAGCTGCCTAGCTTTTAGGTTAAATTTAGCTATAATAATTATTAAAATTTAAAATAACTTTTTAGTTAAGATTATAATATAGGTTTTTTTATTATTAAATAATTAAAAGTTATTTTATATATATAAATAAGCCTTAAATTTATTAATAAATTTATATATATTATATTTATACTTAAATACTTAAGTTAATAATAATAAGTATTAATATTATTTAATTTAATTAGGTTAAATAAGCTAAAAAATCCCTTACTTATAAAGGGTATTATATTTAGCTTTTATAACCTTCTTAAATTTAAGTTTATATAAGTGTTTTTTTAGCTTTTTTTAATATTAAGGTTTAAGTAATAAGCTTTTTTTATATAGCTTTTTAAGCTATTTAATTAAAAAGCTATTATAAAAGCTATTAAAAGCCTTATTAGAAATTTATTATAATTATTTTAAGCCTTTAAATTAATTATTTTAATTAAATAATTCTAATAAAGCTAATATTAAAAAGTTTAATTAATAATTATTTATATTTAATTTAAGGTTTTTAAAAATATTAAAGCTTAATAACTAGCTTTTATTTTAACTAGCTTATTTAAGGCTTTAAGTATTAACTTTAATAACTAACTATACTTTATTAGTATTATTATTATTATTAGATTTAATATAAGTTAAAAATTTAAGCTATTATAGCTTTTTTAATTAAATTTAATAAATTTAACTTTAATAAAAAGTTTTTTTATTAAAAGTTATATTTTTAATTTATTTAACTTTTAATTTTAATAGAATTTATATATAAAAAATATTAATTAAATTATATTTAATAAAATAACTAATTTTTATATAAGCTATTATTTTTAAAAACTATTTTTAAGTATTTTAGAGGGCTTTTTAGGTTATTAGATAAGCTTTATAGCTATATATAACTAAATATATAATATTAGGCTTATCTAAATAACCTATATTATAATTATTTAATTAAAGCTATTATTAAAGCTATTAAAAAGGCGTTTTTTAGTTTATACCTTATTATAATAATAAATTATAAAAGTAGGTAATAGCTTTTTAGATTTTAAGCTATAATTTGGCTAAAAAGTTAGTTATTAGCTATATTATATAAGCTTTTAACCCTAGAATACTTTTAGACCTTTTAGTAGAGCTGTTTTATATAGGTATATATAGTAATATAAACTTATTAATAATATCTTTTTAGGTAATCTAGGCTTTATAAGCTATTTAAAGGCTTTTATTATTATTCTAATAAATTTAATAAATACTTAATTAATATTATTATTAAATTTAAGCTTTAAATAATTAAATAATTAATAAAAAGGTATTTTAAGTAGTATTTTTAAGCTTAAAAACTATTAAAAAGCCTAAAAATTTATTTTTAATTATTAAAGCTATTAATTTATTATTATAATTAAGCTTAAATTAAAAAATATTAATATAAATCTTTTAAAAAGGTCTAGAGCTTATTATTTATAAGTTTTTTTAAGAGATAACTTTTTTAGTTTTAGCCTTAAAATAAGCTTTATAATTAATTTATATAAGGCCTTAAATTCTAGACCTAGTAATTTATTAAACTAAATATTTAAGGCTATTTATATTTAAGTAGCTTAACTATTAATATTAAAAGTTAATAAAAGCTATTTTCTTAGATTAAAATTATATTAAATTAGATTAAAAGCTTTTAATTTAATAGATTTTATTAAATTTAATAATAAGTTATTTAAAATAATACTTTATAAAAAAAATAACTTTATTATCCCTTAATATAGCCTTTATAGCTAGGTTTTAATTATAGCTTTTTTCTAGAAAATAGTCTAATAATATTATATTAATATAAAAGGTTAGGATAAAAGCTACTTAATTAAGCTAAAAAAGCTTTATTTATATTTATAAAGTAATCTTTTTATAGCCTTTAATTTAAAGCTTTATATTACTTATAAAAGCCTTATTAGGCTATTAAAAAACTTAATAGTTAATAAATTAATTAAAGTTATTATAAATATATATATTTAACCTAGAATTAAAAATAAAAAAATCCTTTAAAAAGTAGATTTTCTTATAAATTAACTAAATAAATAATATAATTATTAGCTTTATATAATTTAACTTATAATTTTATTAATTAAAGCTTTTACTTTTATTAATTTAAGTATTTTTAATATTTTTAGTATTTTTAAGCTTTTTAAGCTGCTTTTATTTTTTAACCTTTTAAGCTTTTTAATATTTAGGCTTTTATAAGCTTTATTATTTATTAATTTTTTAGGCTTTTAATATTCTTAATATATATATAAAAATATTTAAAGCTTATTAAAAATAATTTTAACTTTTTATTTATTAAAAAAGCTAAAAATTAATTTTTTAATATTTATTTTTTATTTTAAAAAGTTATTAAGGTTTAATAACTTTTAAGGTAAGCTATTAATATTATTAAACCTTATTTTTTATTTTAAGAAACTATTAAGGTTTAAGTTATTTTAATACTTTTAAAAAGCTTTTATTTTATAATAAGCTTTATATTTAAAAGCTTTTAATTTAAAAAACACTTTATTATTATTATTATTAAAAGCTTTTAATCTAAAAATCACCTTATTATTATTATTAAAGTTAGCCTAAAAATATAATATTTTTTATTTTTAGGTTTTCTTATTATTTTTAATTAATTTAATTAAAAGCTTATTAATAAGCTTAATTAATTTTAGCTTTAATAAATAAGTTTAATAGCTTTTATTAAATTTAAGCTTTAATTTTAGTATTAAGCTTTTATATTAAGTTTTTAAAAAGCTTATTAAAATATAAATAGTAATAAAAGTAGTATTTTTAATTATAAAAGTAAGTTAAAGCTATTTTTAACTTTTTTAACCTTTTTTATTAATAGATTTTAGGTTAGTTAAGTGCTTATAATAAATTTAAAGTTCTTAATAATAAGCTTTTTTAAAAGGTAAAAGATAAAAAACTGCTTTTACTTTTAATAGCTTTTTAATATTAATAATATTATTTAAATAAATTATTAATTTAAAAGCTATTTAAAATTTTATTTTTTTATTTTTTTTTATTAAGATTTAATAGGTTTAAAATATAATTATTTTAATAGTTTAAAAATATAAAGCTAATTAAAGCTATTATAATTATAAAATCTAGGGTTAATTAAAGCTTTTAAATATTAAGTAAGTTAATTTAATAAGCTTTTATTAGTATTTTTTACTAGCTTATAATTTAAGCCTTGATTTTTATATAACTTATATTTTTTAATATTAATTTATATTTTATTAAAACTTTTCTTTTAAACTCCTAAAATATAAGTTATAATTAGGCTTATAATAGCTTTAATTACCTTAAAATACTATTTTTAATAATTATTATATTATAATAGTTATTAATAATTTTAATAATAAATTATTAAATAATTAAAAAAGCTTTTTAATATTTTTAATAAACTTAAATATTAACCTAATAATTATTTTTAAGGGATTTAAGCTTTTTAAATTAAATTTTATTAAGGTTTATAATTATTATAGCCTTAAAGTTAATATTATTAGGTTAGGGTTTTTTTAAAGGGATAATAGCTGTTTTATTAAGCTATTAAGAGTTAATTAGATATTAAATATCTTAATTTATAATATACTTTTTAATAATAAAAATCTATTAAAACCAGCTACTTAAACCTATTAGAATTACTAATAAAAAACCTTTAATATTTATAGCTAGATTATTTTAAGTTTTTTATTAAAAACCTTAAATATATTATAATTTAATATTAAAATATCTTAAATTTAATAATAAATCTAGGCTTATAATTATTATAATTAATAACTATAAACTAGATTAAAATATAAAATTATTCTTATATTTAAAGCTATTTAAAAAAGGAAAATAAGCTTTTTTTATAAATATTAACTATTATCTAGTTAATTACTTAGGAAGTTAGTAATTAAGAGATTTCTAGCTATTAAAAGTCTAGCTTTAATAGAGTGGTAGCGCGAGCCTTTTAGAGGCTTTTAGAGGCTTTATTTTAATAATTATATTAAGGCTTTTAGGGCTTTTTCGGCGATACCGATGAATAGCTTCCTTTTTCCATTGAAAGGGGGCCTTTGGCGTTGACATATAGTATATATTGCGGTATATTGTTTTATTGTTATATTATTTACCACACTGATCGAAAATGAGGATATCTGCTACGTGCGCATCCCAATTTGACAGAATCACCCATCGCGTGTTACGACCCAGCACGTAGGCTGCAGGTTGGGCCGGCTGCATGGAGCCGCCGGGCGGCACAGGCATGACGGGCCACGGAACATTGGTCGGCACGACAGGACCAATGGGAAGGACGCTCAGTTATTATAAGTGAGCATGCACAACGCTCACCAGTGTTTGGAAGTGAGCATCGAGGATGCTCACCTCCGCGATAACTAGCAACCGTAGTATATAGGGACCCCCAAATTCGCTTCATAGATAGCCTCTAGCTCCTTAGCTTTCAACACAGATCATTACATTGAATAAGCCTCGCTTACAACTCTTTGACTCTGATCACTTGGTTACGGTCTACGACCTATTACCAACGTAACACCCAACTGCTCAGATTGACTGCCCTAGTGGCTCTGCCAACATAAACTACGACTAGTTTATCCCTTGGGAACCTTAGCCGTTACATCGCGCATCGCTTCACACGGGACCCCCTGGGCCACGGATAAGACGCAGGGCCGGTACATTTGTAATCCAGATGGTAACAGCCATGAATCCTGTCAAAGTCCTCGTGTTGCTCTGTATCAGACCAGTATCGTATCAAACCACTGTCGCAGCAGTATTCGCTAGTTCGAAGGGACTGTTGTGTGTCTGGGGCTCCTCAAGGTAAATGAGCATGACTAGATGTCGTCAAAAACTTTTGAAACAAGAGCCTAGACCCACTTGACCTTTTGCCACTTTGGGTAATTTATTCGTCTCTACAACCCCTGGTTAATTAACCACCCGTGACCTAACAAGGTTAACAGACCAGGGTCTCCTAGCCGTATTAATAATTTAGCTGCTAGATAGTAAGTAGCTGTTAAGTAATTTAGTAAGGTATAATAAAAAATATTAGCCTTCTTACTTTTTTCTTAAGAAATTAGGTATTAATTTCCCTTACTTTTTAACTTTTTATTTATTGTATACCCCCTTGTGAGGTTACAGGTGGTTAATCAAACAGGGGTTATACGGTACCTTTGACTTCCGTTCTCGCCAAGGTTGCCCCCACTTAATCGGTATCTGCCGACGCCGAGCCAGCATGAAAGCTATATGTAGGATTTGATCCAAAGGCAGTTCAAACTCGTTACTGAGCGGCCCAGTAGAAGTCTGGTGGGCGAGGATCCAAAGGCACATGTGCAGTCTAAACTCGTTACTAAGCGGCCTAAACTGGCCACTAATGAGCATGACTAGATGTTGTCAAATTGAAACAAGAGCCTGGACCCTGTTGACATGGACCTTTTGCCACTTTGGGTAATTTGTCCATCCCTACATACCTTTAACTTCCGTTCTCGCCAGGGTGCCCTACTTAATCGGTATCTGCCGACGTCGAGTTAGCGTGAAAGCTGAAAAACGTCTCGTTCACATGATTACTATGTACGCTCACCCCTGAAGCAGGCATCCATTCAAGCATCCAAAATCTGCACAAGCACACGGTACCTTATGCAGGCTGGGTCCTGGGCGAGGCCGTGTACGTGGCAGAACTACTGTGGCACTATTATGGACACTTTTTATGCTGAAAGTAATAATGTGATGTAGTGTTTTCTGTTCTGTCCCTGTCACGTTATGAGACTTATTGTTGACTAAGCTACTTTACAAAACTATTATTCTTGTTGTTGTCCGTGCGGCAGAGAGTGTACATCTATCTTTTAAATATAAAAAAACTTGCCTTTCGTCTCAATCCCATTTCCGGTTATGTTTAGTTATATTGTAGATGCTTTATTTTTCGGTGACTGCCTTGTCTTGACCGCAGACTTGCAGCCTTCGGCTGGTCGCACGCCTTGCACCGCTGCTCTAAAGTGCAAGGTGTAACGTAGTATTTCAACTTTGTTATCATGCCACCAGGCACTATTCTCTTGACACCGCTCAGGGCAAGGATCAGTCATCAAAGGAAGCCACCGTGGCAACAGACGGATTGTTCGCGGAAAGGGTAGCCAGGTATGGGGCTTGGACCCCACGACAAACTGCCGGGCACTCAATAGTTCATGCGCTTTCGTGATACATCTAGAGAGAGAAGGCCAGCGACCATCATGATTCAGGACATTCGAGACGTAAGAGTCCCACTCTAAGCGCTGCGATGCGCCAGCCCGGCTGAGTCCTACGTTAATAGACGAGAACTACTACCCATTTTCCTACTTAGGGCCGCCCCGGACGGGCTAGAACTATACGAGCAGGTATGATATTGATCATGCAGGTCAAAGGGCCCCTTGTGGAGCGATGAGACGCTTTACCCACCACACCACGTGTGGATAGCGTTACCGGATTGTACGGGATGCTGAAATATGCTTAAATAAGCTATAGTACGATCTCGCTCTATATATAGTATCTAGCAAGTGGAGCCAGTAGTGCCGCAGCTACATCATGCTATGGTAGAGTTCTTGGATATACCAGATATTAAACGGAAGCCTGGCCCCCAACTCACGCGCCTGCAAGGCTTACTCGTTTCATGCCGAGATGGTGAGCGCGTATTGTAATTTCGCCGAGGCGACTAGCCTATTAGTCTTAGTATAGTAGTATTGTATGAGCTTTCTGTAAGCAAATTAATTTATCTTCCTAGTCCACGCAGAAAAACAAAATCACCCTTGCTGCCTACTAGCCTGATAAGCTGAATCAATCGGGCCTTGCCAAGCATCACTAGGCCATTATGCATGAGCCATCAATTTTGCAAAATGCCCAACGAGGTGCTCGGCTTTTAATAATATTCCCGGCATGTCGGGGTCGCTTGCGGGGGTCCTCGCCATGCACCCTCTTCTGCGTCGTATGATCTAGACGCTAGACATACACATGTGATCATCAACTACTGAAGCTTCATTTCGTGTAGCGAGTCATGCGATGCTGTGCTGGAGTAGGGGTCGGCTCGTCTCGAACCGTTCTCCGAGAAATGGACATGAGTCCGGATAAATATGAATCACATACAAGTAATTATGTAGGCGCGAGGATAAATACGGCAAGCTACCCATCCAGCTTCTTGTTCTTTTTTTCGATCTATCAAGAGTAAACACTAGCTCGTGATATCTTTTACATTTTTATTCTACAAGCCCATCTTTGGCAATCTATCAACTCCTTCAAAATGGTACTCAAGGCTGCTATTCCACTAGCTGTCGCGTTTTCTACTGTTTTGGCAGCAGCGGCAACTATTAATAAGAGAATTTATCTCGGAGAAGAGGCCAAGGAGGGTGAATTTCCATTCATCGTCCGTTTACACTACGAAGATCCTACTCTTTTATGTGGAGGCAGTTTATTGGATAGTACTACAGTTCTTACTGCTGGTCATTGCCAGCCTAAACGTGTTACTAGCGTGAGAGCAGGCAGCTTGGTAAATATACCCTCTTTTTACATATATTATTAGGCTACGCCGTTGGCTACTACGGCGCTAGTAACTTGCGCACCTAACAAAACAAACGTGAATACGCATGAAGAGCTAATAAATTATGCAGAACAAGGACTCCGGAGGAGTAGTCGCAGAAGTCGAATCCGTAGTAGTCCACCCGGATTACAAGAGGTTTATCGGCGAGGTGAACAATGATATTGCTATCTTGAAATTATCAACACCTATTCAAGAGAGCGAGATAATTAGCTACGCGAAGCTGCCTGCAAGCGGCTCAAGCCCTGTAATTGGCTCCATCGCCGTAGCTGCCGGCTGGTAAGTGCTATTAAGCTTAGAACTGCCGGATATACTTAGACAAGACGCTAACCAATACGCAAGGGGTACAACCGGGCCTCTTAGCAAGGGTGATGTGTCTGACAAACTTCTCAAGGTTGCCATGCCTATTGTCGATATCAATTCCGATTCTTGTAAAGCCTCTTCTGCTGTACAGCTTCCGGATACAAAAGTGTGCGCTGTTGGTGGGGGGGATACAGGCAAAGGCGACAGCGGCGGTCCTCTTATTGACCAGGAAACAGGACAATTAATCGGCATCGTGTCGATCGGACCCCGTTATACTAGGATTAGCAGCTACATCCGGTTTATTGACGATGTTAATAACGGGATTAACGGGGTTGATCCGCGCCATGTAACGGGCTAGGCCCGGGAATGGCTCGGCTTGCACTCTTGCTTTTGGTCCCGGCCAGGGGCCGGGACCTATCTATAAGCGAGATTAGCAGCGGCAAGCTCAGGAGCTCGACAGCTCGAGAGCACTCCTCTTCTTGTTCTTTCTTCTCTTTCTTTCTCAGCTTTATATATTCCTTAAAGTCGTCTAGTTAGTCGTCAATATACTCTCTGGACCGTTACATGGAACATCTGAATATCCCAGGCAAATGGCACTTTTCAAACCCCCTTACAAAAATAGCCGTTTTAAAATACGGGGCAATAAACTGTGTTAGAAGATCTTTTGTATAATTTCGAATATCAATCTACATCTTTATGTGCTGTCCACAACCTGGGTAAGAAGATCAATCACTAGTTATTCACATTGTAGGGTCGCTATTATCTTCAAATAATATCAAGTGACTACACGCAGCGTAAAGTTTATGTAATATCAGTCCAATCTTTTGTAGAAATAGCTAGAGAGTGAATCAACAGGCACTGTAATATATTTTGGTGGGTTTACTCAGGGGTATTAACAACGCCATTTACATAGGATGTAGTTAGAGGTGTTCTACTCGGTGGTGTTTTCCGCTTATTGCGACGCCATTGGAAAGGTGGAAATTGCGCAGGAAGGCAAAGAGGTCGTCGTAAGTGTCAAAGAGTGGCGATGGCGGCAGTTGTGGGATCGTAGCCCCAGTGTAGCCATCGTCTCTTGGGTCGTTGGCGGCTGTCGCGCTTTTGCATCTGTCGCATTGTCAAATAACACCAAAGAACGGGCGCGGCCACGCCACATGTAATTGTCTGTTAGAACCAGACCAGACATGGACCCCCTATATCCTGCGACAACTTGTGCCCCACCAGACCCCAAAAAACCTCACCGGCCCCCCTTGTCGCGCGGACCAACATTGAATCATGTCTGTCCGTTAGTGGCTAGTCTGGGCCGCTTAGTAACGATCTGAGCTTGGACGTCTCGAAATATGCCTGTGCGGGACTTCAGGTCTATTGTGACATTACACGCGGAATGGATCGTGATTCCGTTAATTTAAGCAGCAGCGGCTCCTGACGTGGCCGTGACAATGATCTTGTTTAACATGCCATTCTCTTCAAAAAGTGCAACAAGGGCTTGGATTATGCGAGATTTGCCCGTGCCTCCTTCACCCCTAATAACTTGGCAGTGCTGGCCCTTGTTTTTCCCACTTTCGCCAGATCGTATTCGATCCAGCTGTCTACAGATCAACAGGAACGCTGAACGCTGCTTCAGGTTAAGTCAAGTGTGTACCCTGCGGCCTGTTTAAGCCCGGCCTCCATGTAAAATGTCAATGGCCCTAGGCAAACACGAGCTAATAGTCCTGTGTCCCGGCCCTCGATATCAGCGTGCTCCGCGGCCTGTCTAGAGCCGTCTTTCGCTTCATGGCTTCCTTGAATGCCCTGTATCATTCTCTCGATCTCCTTGGAAGCACTGGCCTCCTGTGATTTTATGGCCCAAACTTGAAACTGTCGGGGAATTTCATCCACTGCTAAGATAGCCCTACTTCTTCCGCCCTCGTCTCCCAGTCTGAAGCTATTCAGGTCATCAGGTGACGAGAGAGCCATCTCCTGAAACCGACCCAAATGCCATATCAGCTCTGCGAATTCCCTGCAGCCAGATGTGATCTGACTTGACCCTAACGCCGCTCTAATAACATGAATTAAGCGCATGGCGGCACCTACGTTATCGCCCCGGAATGATGCGCCACCAAAGGCTCCCATCTCGTTTGCTTCCGCCTCTGCCCCTTTATCATCTAAGTCTCCGTCCCCGGATGAGGCAGCCCACTGTTTTGCATCTCGTTTTGCGTCGAGGGCTAAGTGGCGAAGAAGTTAAATATTATCAACCAGGAAAGACAGCCTTGGCTGCAGCATGGCTTGATTATTTCTCCAGATTTCATTAATATCACCAGCACGCTCTGAGAGGAATTTCTCCTACGGCACGAACAACGCCAGATGCTGTGTCGCAGCCCTAATTCACATATTGTAAATTACATTCTGCAGACCCAACATTTGCTAGGAGACGTTCTGCATACCTTTTGAAACAATTATCATCTTCTGCGTCGTTGAAGTCCATGCTGAGATATCCATCAAGGCGGACGATAGAGTGTTTGCCAGGCCGCCTGAGTACTTGGGTGTAACCTGTCAATTTTGACCGATCGTCGTTTGCGAAAGGTATCTCCCCCTAAATATTCCTTTCCTTGTTTTTGCGTCTCCCGCTTATAACGGACATGTAATCGTACAGGCACATGTCCTTGAGAAGTTCCCCACGATGAGTATAAGCCTCAACACGCGATATTTGCCTGCCTGATTCTTGGGCGAGTATCGTCTCGTCATCTAACACCTCCGCGAATCCTCCTTCACCGCTCATTGTCTGCAAATAATGCTACTAGCAAAATACATGCCAGTATAGCAGCGACACATTAAGGAAACTACATGTGGGATTATGCATGAACTCGGTCGGATACCCCAAAAGATAAACAACTACTTCGACTTGTGATAATACACGGTTGGTAAACACACAATTAGCTATCCGCATCAAGAATTAGCGTGTTTTATTTCGCGTTGCGCCTTGTCTTGTAAGATCAGCGCTCGCTATGCTGCCGTCTTGTTCGCCATTGTCATCCAGGATAGGTAGGAATTGCGATGCCGCAGCGACGCGCTTCCAGATTAGATCCTCTACTTTCGTTATATAATTAGTAACATAGAATATCAAAGCTTTGGTCTTACACTAGGTGGCAATAAATAATATGTCATGGTTATATTATAGACTGACTGCTATAGCCTTGTTCCACCGATTCCTAACCGGGTAGGTTCGCCGAATTTGTAAGACACGATCATTAGTAACAGTAGTTCTGTCCACTAGTTTCCAAGGAGCACGAAATCGCCAAAGATTTCGCTTCCTATCTTAATGGGCAAATAAGTACTTTACACAAGTCGGGCTGTGTGTATTAATTTGCGTTACACCAGCACAGAAATTAGCCTCTTCATTAAAGGCCGCTGTGAGCTTCGACCTATTATTAACCAGTTCGGACATGTCATTGATCACCCTCTGTGATTGCACAGCTGAGAATGCCTCCTGGTCCAACTCCTGTCCATGAAGTTAACACGAACTCGAGCGATTGACTAAAGGGTTACCGTACTCGTCGAGTCAAGTTTTACCCAGTGGCTTTTACTTGTACTAATTAATTTGCTATATTATATCACACAAAGAATACTTAATCAAAGCCGGGTGCAAATGATCGTCCCTACCACCCTGCCTTGGTGCTCCAGCTATATGTACATTGACTCGACAGTTACGCTTTCAACGGCTGAAGAAATGCATATTGACTCGAAAGTCAAGCATCCAACAGTCGAAGGGATAACAGAGCCGTTCTGCTTCCATGCTCATCAGTTTTGTCTTGGTAACTAGAGCTGGATTTCGTAAGCCCTGTGTCTCATTTCGCCGTTAGTCAAATTTTACCATTCGTCAGCGTCATCTCCTAGTGACAAGAACAGACAAATGCGATACAATTCTGAATATTGTAACATTATTGCATTTATTTTTTAATGTCTTTGAGCTGACGTGATAAGAATATATGCGGCCCTTTCTGACTCATTCTAGGTTGTACCACCAACCAGGCAGTGCGATATTCCGAACATCTGTAGAAGATTGCCAACTTATTGGTATTGCCTGCAGTCAGAGATGCATAAAATGGGGTTGCACAGGCTGTGTGGTAATGCATGCCGGCCCCCTCGTCTCTCGTCCAACCACCTCCGTGGTCGAGGATGAGGTCTGGTGGTGATCGTTCTACCATACCGGCCTGTATTATTCCGCTGACAACGGGCTAGGCATTCTTATCTTCTAGCCCACAGTTTCCGCAATCAGCGGAGAAGACGTATTGGAGGGACCAGACGGAAAAGAAAAAACGGTGCAAGACGGTACATTCACATGGAGCGCAACGACCTTCTGGGCACCAATAATATGGAATGTAAAAGACTATGAAAAGGGTTGTAGTTGTTGTTGTTTTCTTTTTTTAAATTAATAGCTATAACAAAGATTAACCGCGTGTGTACTAATTACATCTCTAACGGCGACTGTCTTTCCAAACTTGCCTAGAGATATAACATCTTCCAAGCTCGCCGAATTATTCTGGTTAGTTTCGTCCAATCTTACATTAGAGTTGGGGCCGTGGTACTGCCACATGCGAGAACCATTATTTCTTCGTTGCCATAACCACCATAACCGGTCTACTTGGGCATGATGCAAGTAGAAGACAGGGTCTAATTTGTTAGAGAACCCGTTTATTCACGAGATAAGATACAGATGAATTTGCTGCATACCATTTGGTGCTGTCTGCAACAGAAAGTCACCTCTTATAAATTGCGGGATCGCGTTGTGCGCATGGTCCTCTAATTCCTTGAAGAATTCGGCGTAGGAATCTTGTTCCAGTATACTTTTGATACTTTCCGGTGTTACTCTCGCCTGAAGCTTCTTCTTTGCATCACCAATCTGAAACCCCCGGCTGAGACAGTGTGGGTTGCGCGATATTTTGAATTGGCTTCCTATTTCTTCTGCTTGCCAGTTACGAGTCGAGTTGGCAAACGGCCCGTCAGTCACGCAGTGGCCGTTTCCGACTCCTCGCTCGCCAGTCGAAGTTCCGTCGGAGCCGAATCCGGATGTGCTCCAGATAGGAGATTGGGCAAGATCTGCGGCATCCAATGACCAATCCCAATAGCTATACTTTGTTAATATACGTTGTTAACCAAGCATATTAGTCCCATATATCATAAAATGACATACGCAAGTGAGCCAGTGTAGAGGCATTCTGCCCTGAGAGCTTCTTCAAATGTGTGGATAAAGTGTCGATGCCACGGCAGAAATGCCGCTGCATAGTGTATATCCAATCCTTCCGATATGTGAGCCAGCGCAAAGTCGTCAAACCGAGAAGTGCTGTTGTCAAATTTGGACGGCTTATCGGAAAGACATTTGACAGCACTAATGTAGGCTTGCTTCTCTGCAGCGCCGAGAGATCTCCATTCCCTTCGAATTGGCGGATCCGGGCAGGCACTATCTTCCACTTCAAGCAGCATCATGTAGGTGTCTGCCATGGCAAACGCCAAACTGACAGTGATGCAAGCCACAAAGACTATGGAAATAAGTTGAGCTATACTATAAATATATGTTAGACGCGAATGCATAGGAACCGGGATCGGGCTATCGCTGCATGCCTTTTGCACTGCCGCTTTGTATCTCTTTTCCATCCTGTCTGGCTAGCAGGATCTTGAGACAGACACGAATAGTTTTGCCGCCTCCCACATAGAAAATGTCCACCCATATTGTCTAGGTGGTAACTAATTCAATGTTAGAATCGCTCAAACGAAACGAAATGGTATCCTCAGTTTTCGAGAGGGGATGACGGACGTCAACTGTCCACTTACTGTGGCAACGCAATGGTTTTCTTGTAGTTTATTCTGCGTTCCGAGAGCAGCATTGACCGCTTTTCAAAGAGGTACCAAGCCAGCCACTAGTTCCTGGGCGCCTCTGTTTCCACCACGTCATAGCACTTGAGACACAACTCATAGTTGTCTTGCCGCAGTTCTTGGCAACTCAGACCAACGCTAGGTGAAAGGGCGAACGATGAGCCAATGTTGATCAAATCCTGCTCTCTTGAAAGTCAACATCGTCGTCGATCCATGTCGGCAGTTAGGCTGGTGGCTTGGCTTTTACGTCAGCCTCGGCCTTGGATGCTACCATGGACGTCCTTGCACTGCGCCGTCAAGCTTGGCAGCTAATGCTTTAATATTTACATATGTACGGAGTACTCGGTAGCAAAGACTTTTCTTGGTATTTCGAGCAAGGCGGCTCAACACTTATAAAAGCGTAGGGTCAGACGGGCTCTGTTGTACACACACTTACACACAGACACACACTTATATACACACACGCACGCGCTCGCGCAACATATATCAAAATGCATCTCAAGTCTCTGCTTGCCGTCGTCTTTGCCTTCGCGACCGCCGCGACCGCCGTTTCTAAAGATCGCTGCAACTGCCGCTGCACATCCATCCCAATCAACAACGCCAAGGACTGCACCAATGACAACATATGCCCGGACGGGCAGGCTTGCCGCTTCGAAATACCCAACTATAGCCAGAGGAAGGTCTGCAAGTGGACCTGCCAGGTGCCGCGCACGACTTCTTGAAAGAAGTGCAGCATTGAGCGGTTATCTTGCGATAGGTCGTCAGTTACGGAGAGCATAACCAGGCTATGTGACTTGAGGTTTGGGTGGGAGTTTGCATCAAGAGAGCTGACCGGCATACTCGAAGACGGCGTGTAAGCAGAAATAGCGAAAGACTATACTATTGCTGAGCTATAGAAGATAGTATTAGGCTGGTAATTTAATGACAAGACACTTATATCTAATGTATCAATTGTACACAGCCTCCTGCCGCATCAAAGGTCGTTCAAAGTGCTAAACAGGAGTATTTGTTAGATGGGCAGAGAAAAGCTTAAGTAAAGGTCCAGATATCTGGTCCAACTTACAACGAGAGGGGTGCTGCCTAGCTGACATGAATTTATTAATACCAACAGTTGACCTTAAGTGGCCCTGGCCCGGCTTCTCTTTCCTAATCGGGGAATAGCAGACGAGAATAGAAACATAGGTATCGATCGGCGCCGCGAAGATACCTGGGGAGCCCGTGCCCACAGCGCCAAGCCAGCTCAGCAAGGCCATGGCGTAACTTGGCAGAGATGGAGGCAAAGGACGCCGGGTCTAATATGGACGGCGACTCGAAACAGTCCACTAGCATTGAACGTACAACAGGGGCGACGAAGAAGCCAAGGTTGAGAGGAAGCTGCTAACCCAGCTGCCGGCTTAGCAAGAGCTTCTAATAGGAAGTCGACCGATGCATGTAGAGGATCGATCAAGTACTAATAGGCTCTTTGCAGTATCTGCAGTCATACTTGACGACAGGAAGAATAACGACCAGCCAGTCATTGTAGACGGCACAATTCAGACAAACCGAACCCACGATACGTATCACGGTAGAAGTTGGCGGTAACCATGATCTTATATTCTCTCCACCCCGTGCTCCTGGCCTAAATTCTTCGTAGTGCATTTTATTTCTATTTATGTTAGTGACTACAGAAACTAATAAACTCGTGTTATTATTAAAAAAGCGGGTGTCCATGTACTGTGAATGCCGAGACGGGAAATGCTACCTGCGCCTAGTCGTAGGAGAGAAGCTTCGCCCACGGGGGAGCTCGGGGGAAGGGCTGTATTGGAGGGTGGTGTCAGGACTCGTATAGACCAAGAATCGGGTGTACAATGAGGTGGAGAGACGGAGGATAGATTCAGGAGGGTTTATTTTCAGAAGAAAGCTGAAGATGTGATGAGTCATGACACGCAAATCGTGCACATGCCGTTTTAAACGTCGTCCCGACTGGCAACATGGACGACGGGTTATGCAAATATAGACACCGGATGCGCCGTCGCTAGGCTTTGATCTTTGTTCATTATGCAACTATCGTAGATACCACGCCCCGGCGCCAGGGTACAGTTCCCGCAAAGTAATCCATATACATCCGTCTAAAATTCATGAGCCATACACGTAACCCCCTAAATACACCAGGCTACCAACTGATCATAAAGCCCAAACACCCCGACCATCATACCTGCAGCGTCAAATGATGATTCTGTCTTAGGCTGAAGCAGTAGCTGTGCGTCTCTGAGCACCTCTTCTCTGACTGGCACCCGGTCTTGTAAGGGTGTACTTGGCAAATGCACGAGACAAAGCCTTCTTGCAGCTGAGCTTCTGGCTGCCGACAAAGCTTTCCACCGTAACGGCAATGGCACGGTCAATGTCGTGCGTGGAGCAGTATTCCGACAGGCGCATCCTGCAGAAAGCTTCGCTGATACGAATGATGGCTTCCAGATGACGGACCTGTGTGTTGCATGTTAGCACAATTCGACTTGTTACGAGAGGCGGATATGTGAGAGCATACAGTAATGGGGTAAGCGCCAGTGGCAAGCGATTCCCTGCGCATGTCGGCAAATAACCGAGCGACCTTGTCCTCGTCCATGTGGTACAGCTTAGGGTGGCATCGCTCCCGCGCGTACAGGATGTACTTGCGAAGTAGGGCTTGCGGAATATCACCCTCCTTCTTTGTTGACGAAGCAGATGTCCCCTGGGTCTCTGCCTGCAGGGAAGATTGTTCAACTTGCATCGAGTCCTGGGTCGGTTGGCTAAGAGGGTGGCTGCGGCTGTGGGATCCAACAATAAACCGAGCCAGTCGTTCGTCCTCTTCAGGCTCGACAGTATCCCTCACGACACACAAAATATCGAAACGTGACAGAATGGGCTCAGTGAGGTTGACGTTTTGTGAGAAGGGCAGGGTAGAGTTGTAGCGGCCGGCCGGGGGATTGGCGGCTGCAATAATTCCGCATCGCGCCTGTAGTGTTGTCACAATACCAGCCTTGGAGATGGAGATGGTCTGCTGCTCCATGGCTTCGTGGATAGATGTCCGATCTTGGTCATTCATCTTGTCAAATTCGTCGATCAAGCAAGTACCTCGGTCGGCTAACACCAAGGCACCGCCTTCGAGGGTCCATTCGCTGGTCAAAGGATCGCGCCGCACACTGGCTGTCAAACCGACGGCACTGGCACCTTGACCAGTTGCAAATACAGCTCTGTGTGCTGTCTTTTCAACGTACTTGAGCACCTGAGACTTGGCGGTACCAGGGTCGCCAAGAAGAAGTACGTTGATGTCACCGCGGACATGGTGTTGTCCCTTTGTCGTCTTTGCTACACCGCCAAACAGTGAAAGGGCTACGGCAGTCTTGATGTCAGTGTGGCCATAAATGCTGGGGGCCATGGAGTTGATGATCTTGTCCACAATGTTGGGGTCCCGTGACAGCTTGCGAATTTCGTGCTCATCTTCCTCCGTCATGCGGAATCCCGCCAGCTGATCGTGCGCTTTAATGACATTGTTTGCTTCCAAGATAGTGGCAAAAACAGGGAAACCATTTCTGTTGTTGAGTTGTGCATCGTAGTTGTTGCGGTAGATGCCAGTTACTTCAATCTCCTCGCCAGGCTTGGCCTTGTCAATAAGATCCCACAGCAAGATGACTTCGCGAGTTCGCGGCAAGCGACCAGCCGGGACTGTACCAGGAGACTCCTGCAGGGTCAACTTCTGATAGTTTCGATATACAGTCTTTTCTGAGTTGAGTGTAAAGGGACCTCGAGACTGACAGCTCTGGCAATAGGTGATTTTGACTTCGACATTGGACTCTTGCTGGAACGGTCCCAGGGTGATACCACACTTGGTGCAGTCAAATTTGACATATTTGAGCTGAGGGAAGACACCACTTCGTCGAGTTACAACACCGCTAACGCGAACAAGACAGTTTAGGTGCGATTGACGCAATTGGCGAAGGGTGTAGTGCACAGGCAGGTCAAAGATGCGCACGTGGATTTCCGAGTGGATGCGCTCATAATCTGGGTAATGCAGGAGAACTACATCCATGGCGACCTCATCAAAGAGCTTCAGCATTTCCGAAGGGGCATTTGCCAAGAAGTATGCCAAGATGGCCTTGCTTTCGGACAAGTGCTCATAGGAGACCTCGAGTGACTCGGCGTTGATTTCACCGAGAGTACGAATGCGGTTACCGTAAACAGACGAGCCAGAAGCATCTGTATAGGAGGTGAGGAATGCTTTGAATTCACGCTTGACTGTTCTCTGGACCGGAGGTTGCGAAACCCACTCAGTCAGATTAGCAGCCTTGACATCGCCGAGCGCTTCAAGTGAAAGTTCCTCGTCCATAATGTCGGCATCCATGGCATCGTCAGGGTCCTCGTCATAGTGGTGGCGACGTCGGCGAGGTTGCGCAGTAAGGTCAATTTCGCCATCATCATCATCACCCGGGAGAAAAGCGGCTGGAATACGCTGTCGACGGGCAACTTCCCTGTCTCGTCGATTCAACTGTGCCTCCAGCCTCCGTCTGGAGCCCAGATCCATGTCGTCGAATTCACCGTCGTCGTCCAGGCCCATACCCTCGTAGGCATCATCTTCACGCGATCTGTAATCTGTTTCAAAGCCCTCACGGAAAAGATCAACATCGTCATCAGCCATTTCATCAATATCGTCAAGATCGTCTTGGATTTCGGCCTCCTCTTCGACGTCATCATCGTCTTCGACGCCGTGCTCAATGTTAAAAGGGGCCGGAGGAGATGAGGGCATAGGGCTTGAGCCTAGCCCGACAGAAGATGTGGCATCATCACCACCTGCTCGCGAGCGTTTGCGGTTCGATCGTGGACCAGCGCCACGGTTGCCCGAGGTCGAGCTATTGTGGAGCGGGGAACTATGCTGTTGTTAGTTCAATTTGCTGCAAATTGTGCACAAGGGAAAAGTCTACCTCATCTCCTGGGTGTTCTAGTCGCCAAGTTCAGTTCGGAAGAATGTGCAGAGCAGATAGGCGGACAGAATACAAATTGGCGGGGCGTATGTTGTCGGACAGGAGAGATAAATGATAAATTGGAGCGAGTTAAGATGTGGGACGAAAGGGAGCCTGGCATCGCATTCAATGTCGCGTTTTCGAGACGCGTCTCACGCGTTAAGTGGTTGAGGCGCTAGACCAAATTAGAGCACGCGCAAAGTGGTTGCACAAACCAGGGAGCTGACAAAAATATGCCCCGCATCGTCCGACACTTTCTGCCGCAAAACCGTATCGCGTTATTTTGTCGCTACACATCCGTCACCAGCTGTCCACTGCCCACCATCATGCGTCAAATCAGTCGCAACACCCTTCGCCGTCACCCTTCAGACTGATGCCACCAGCTTCAGATCTATCAAAATCTAGTCTAAATGCCAGCAAGAATTGAAACTTTTTACTCATTTGTGTTGTCATAACTACTGCAGATCCACACCTCTACTTGTATTTGCTTTATTTGCACGCAAACGCCCCCATCACAATGTCGACTAATTCCCCCCAAGAGAAGGCTGCACCAGCACGCAGCAATAGCTTTTCCCAGCAATCGCAAGCCTCGGATGATTCGCAGACAGCAGCAGAGTAGGTTCCAATGCACATATCGAAGCATACATGTGAGCTTGTCTAATTCTCTCCGCAGCTTTCTTCGCAACCAGGAGCTCCTTGAGGCTGATGCCCGCGAAGCGCTTCCCTATGTTGGTCACCAGTTAATGCTACTTCAGCCCCATTGCCCATCACTGACAGTAGCAGAGTATCGAAAGCTGCACGAAGATTCTTGGACCGCTTCGACAAAACGTCTTTGCCTGCCTAACATGCAATCCTGCCACAGCCGACCTAGCCGAGTGGAAGCCAGCAGGAGTATGCTATGCTTGCTCCGTGCAATGCCACGGCGAACACACGCTAGTGGAAATCTTCCAGAAACGAAGCTTTACATGCGATTGCGGTACCAAAAGAATCCCGGTGACAAGTCCATGCACACTCCGAACGAACGAAGCGACCAACACCAAAGGCAACGTTCATTCAGAAGAACCAGACGTCAACAATAAATACAACAAGAACTTCCGCAACATCTTTTGCGGATGTGAATGCGATTATGATCCGTTTCAGCAAAAGGGCACAATGTTTCAGTGCCTAGGACTCGGTACTCACGAATCCGGAGGCTGCGGCGAGGACTGGTACCATCCCGGCTGTCTAGTAGGCATGGGCCCCAAGTGGTTCGAAAAGATGGGAGGTGTCAAGAGAAAATCATCAGGCAGTGCAGCAAACGGCAGCGCCTTGGCCACCATCTCAGAAGCCAACGAAGACCAGCCAGACGCCCCAGCGAACAATGCCGATGTGGCTGTGCTCGACGACGAGGATGAACCGCCCATGCCTCCCGGCTTCCCTGACGAGGACAACTTTGAGGGCTTCCTGTGCTACAAGTGTGTAGACGCTCATCCTTGGATGAAGCGCTACGCTGGCACTTCAGGATTTCTGCCAGCCATTTTCCTCAACCAGGCCGAGGACAGCCAAACCAAGCCAGAAATTAAACCAGAAGAGGAGCCTAGTTCCAGAAAACGCAAGGGCGACGACAATATCGAAGAATCTGCGGAAGCCAAGCGTATTAAGAGCGACGAGCAAACCCCAGATCTTAAAACCGAACCCAACGAAGACAGCACGACATCTACTCTAGAAGCTACCAAGACAGACAACACCCCGTTGGGATGCAAGCTTCCAAACCTGCCCGCCGCGCCAACGGGTCAATTTTCGCTCTTTTTCAAAGAAGGATTCCGGGACCAGCTGTGCCGCTGCATAGACTGCTACCGCATCCTCAACGCCCACCCGCAACTCCTCGAAGAAGAAGAGGTATACGAGCCACCCATCTCGGAAGACGGCGCCTCACAACACGGCGGCTCCACCCATGGCAGCGGCAGTCTCCTTGAGCGAGGCGAAAGCGCCCTGCGGAACGTAGATCGCGTCCGAGCCATCGAAGGCGTCATGGCGTATAACCACCTCAAGGAGCAGCTGAAGCCGTTCTTCCAGCAGTTTGCAGAGAGTGGTAGGGCGGTTGGGGCGGAGGATATCAAGGCGTACTTTGCGAAGCTGCGTGGCGATGAGCAAGGCATCAAAGAAGCCGGACAGGCGGCAGCCGATGCAAAGGATGGGGAGGGGGGCAGCGACGGGAGGCGTGAGCAGAGCGGATGTTAATTTGAAGCGTATCTTGCAAGTCAGGTGCAGACGGCATGACCAATGGGATCGAATGTAGTCTTGAACATTACGGTAATATAGGCGTTATACGGGCAAAACCACAGGCAAGAATGTTGGCAACCAGCCATGCAATTGTTAATACACATACATAAAAAGGGGGTATCCGTCCGTCTCGTCGTGATTCCTGCTCTACTGCCCCGTCGACCCGGTACTCGACGCGGCGCTCAAGGGCCTCGGGGGTGGCACCGGCACCGCCCTCGCCGACTCATCCCTCTGCATGGCGATGCCGCCCATGACGCCCGCGTGCGCGGCCATCTGCGCGTGCCCGCTCTGCATCTGGCCCTCGGCAGCATCGTCGTCCACCTGGCCCTCCATCAGCTGCTCCTGGGCGGCCCTCTGCTCCAGGTCGCGGAGCCTCTCCTTCTCCGCCTCGTCAATGACGTCGTCGTCGCCGCTCCAGTACGAGTCGTCGTCGTCGAGCTCCGGCATGGCCATTCTCTTCCAGAAGCGCAGCTCCTGCCGCACGCTCGTGCCCTCGACCCGCTTCTCCCACCGCTCCGCGTCCTCGTCGTACTTGCTCCGGAACAGGCGGAGGTTTTCGTTGGCGCGGCTCGCGTGCGTCTGCATCTCCCAGATCTGCTCGCGCAGGCGGCTGTTCTCCTGCCGCGCCTCGTCGAGCTGCACCCGGTACGAGCGGTGCCAGGCGGCCACGTCGGCCACGTGCTTGGCCTTGTATTCGTGGAACTGCTTGAGCATGGTGGACATCATGTTGGCGTACTGCGTCAGCAGCACCGCGTTGGCGTCGCGGCTCAAGTTGGCCTTTTCGAGGGACTCGGAGAGGATGGACACGATGGTGTCGAGGTTTTGGGAGTCGGCTGCGCCCGATATTGGAGATTAGCTGGTTGATTTACTCTTTTTTTTTTAGGGGCAAAGACATGATGGGGGCGTGGTTGGTGTTTACCTTGGAGGTCGGATGCCGCAGAGGCTATTAGCTCGTCGTTGGACAGGTTCTGGTTCTTGGCCTTGCTGCGGACTTTGCCCAGCCCGTTGACAATGTCTTCCGTCACCCGGCGGTTGTCTGCGAGCTGGCGGCTCAGCTCCTCGACCATGCCGTAGATGTAGTTGAGCTCGGCTTGGTGGCCGGCGGGGGTTGGGCCGGCGGGCATGGGAGGCGCGCCGCCCATGTTGCCGTTGATGCCGTTCATGGCGAGCTGCTGCTGCTGGTGATGCTGCGGCTGCTGGTACTGCGGCGAGCGGACTTGGACTTGGACTTGGACCGGCTGCGGCTGCGGCTGCGACGCGTACTGGTGCTGTTGATACTGCTGTGATGAGGTCTGCGGCTGCGGCTGCGGAGGTGGAGGCTGAAGCTGCTGCGATTGCTGCTGCTGCGGCGGCGGCTGCGGTTGAGATGGTTGATGTTGGGCGGTGGCGTTCGTCGCGACGGGCAGGCCAGCGGCCAGCTTCACAGCAAAAGTCATGGTGGAGAGCGGCTTCGGCCTGGCTTGGTCTAGTTTGGAGGTTTGGGTCCAGGCGGATGCTGGATGGCGGATGGCGCAACCCTGGTCTGTGTCTGGTGGAGCGTTGAAGTCGTGAGTCCTGGCTCCTGGCCAAGACGACGAGCGAGGAGGCTGTGGTGACTCTGGTGGGTGACGACTGATCGAGGAGCAATGATGCGTGCTGCAAAATGTCAATCACATACGCACATGTGTCGAGCCGTCCTGCACTATGGTTCCGAATCGTGTGCAGCGAGATGTTGTTTTTTTGTTTCTTCTGACGCGTTCGGCCGCTTCAATGTTGTTTTATTGGTGACGATGTTGTTGGTGCGATGGGTCTGGGTCGAGGCGCGGCCGGGTGGCACTTTAATGTTGTCTGGCCCCAGTGACAAACACGGCATCTGTCTGTCAACTGATGTCGGGACTCTATTTAAATATGTAAATTGATCAATACATTGTACATGCATGTGTACTGATTTGAAATGGCCAAGTCGTGTCGAGTCCCTGGAAACGGAAGCAGCCCCACTACTTGACACTTTTTCAGGGGTCCAGATGTACTGTAAACATTGAAAATCAATCCTGGCCCGCATCATCATTCGCCGAGCACATCTCAATCCCGCCAATTGCAGGGCCAACCAAGGAGGAATTCAACCCGACACATCTACACATTGATAGCTGAAAGCGGCTGGTACTCTGTTGGGACTCAAGAAGTCGTCAAGGATAGATGGAGGCCTTCTATCATCAATTGACACATACCACTTCTCTCCAGCACGCTGCTCTTGCTCATCGGCGTCGATTGTTCCATTGACTCCACTAGAAACTCGTGCGAGTAGTCGAGAGTTTGATAGACTGACGTCATAATCGTTCAGCCGTGCCATTTCCAATACTTTCTGGCTTTGTTCATTTCAGGGGACAGACCAGCATAATTTTTTCTACGACTACATATGTAATATGCAAGTTGACAATCGGCAGTACAGTCCAGTTCAATACGCCGGTAATCGTCTGCTACATGTATGTCGAGAAAAATTTCCGATAGCTGGCGGCTGTGTCTCAAATCCGGCATCATGGACAACATGTGACAAGGGCTCGGAAAGAGGGCTTGGAGCAATAGCTCAATTCATCTAATAACAGTCTTTTGTATCAAAGGTCCTTGGTTTTCCTCGAGGCCTTCAAGGTCAAAGACGTCTTTCAATACAAGAAGTCGGTGAGGGACTTTGCCCCAGGCCTCGTGACCGTAGCCTTTGTGTAACCAGCCATTTCCGTGTAACACAACACGCCCCGGGGTTGATGCATGTGGTTCGCCGCGTGAGTGGATGGACATTTCAGACCAATATCTTATAAAGTATCTAATCAACTACGGTGAAAATTTCTGCGCCTTGTTTAACGATGGGGATATTTGCAGTCGTATTACTAAGGCTGCCTACATAGTGTCACGGCCGTTAAGGCTCAATATAGCACCGGCGTCAAGGTAGTTGTCAGATCTTTCAACAGACATCCATTGCGCTTCTGGCAGTAATAAAGTACTTGTTCTTTCGACCTGCGGTTCTAGGCATTGATAAACAGCAGTAAACATTGTTTATGGGGCGGGTAAAGACCTGTTGTATCGGCCACTGCCCGAGAATTATGACTTGCATGATACATATGTAGCCAACTGTAGCCAGAATCCTCTCCCGGGGCCTGAGCAAGGTAGCCAGGTTGCTACAGCCCCAGTTTGGCATGCAATGCCCTATCAATTGATGTATTAACTGAGACGCCATTGTATGACGTACGATATTTTGGCAAGGGCTCCTCTACATCCAGTACGAGCTTCTGTGTGGGTGTATTTGTCTCGCAAGAAGTAATAATGCTCGTGGTCATCTTTCTTTCCAAACCCATCTTGTTGAAGGTCTCAGCTCATCCAAGTTCAAAATGGCTACCACCGAGATCACACAATCTCCGTATCTTCGCCATCTATTGAGGAAGACCTTCCGCGTCTTCTCGAACTGAAGGGCATATCTGACGGTCAACAAGCAATTTTCGATTTGGAAGTTGAATTTGCAGAGCATGCTTTCGGTATTGAAAGAAACAACGAACCTTCACCTAGCTAGATTCGCGAGCCTGTCTATTAAGAGCTATAAAAATGGCACCTACTACCCTATAGACTATGCCACGGATTGTGCGGAGGTACCTGTGCAGTCCGAAAGGAACCTGGGGCTACGGGTGGCTACTGGTCCCATTCTGGTTCCTGATGTGCACAATTGCCAATCAAATTATCTGGTATGGTGCCGTCAATGGCTAGGGTGCAGATTCTGCCAGAGTCTTTTCGGCCAGATACAAAATCCAAGCGAGGTGCAGGGATAACCGTGTTATCGGTAATATGAAATCAATAGCTGCTCCGGAGTCTATGATATTGCAGCCGAATTCCACAAAATCTCCATTTACAGTAGCTCATGCGTTTGCTGTGAAGTCAATCTTGTGATATGTTGGGAGTAAGACGGAAACCCGCAGACCCAGA
This sequence comes from Metarhizium brunneum, assembly GCF_013426205.1. Taxonomy (NCBI): domain Eukaryota; kingdom Fungi; phylum Ascomycota; class Sordariomycetes; order Hypocreales; family Clavicipitaceae; genus Metarhizium; species Metarhizium brunneum. The sequence continues at coordinate 2,179,883 of NC_089428.1, forward strand.
ATCCAGTCCCAGGTCAACGGGGTTGCCTTGGTTACTCTCACTATCCACGACGACATCCTGACGGCCGCCTCGATTAAAAGAAACACGTGGGATAAGAATGGAAGCTCTGCGACTAGCATTAGTATAGGCAATAGCTCCATAATAGTACAACCCGACACTTACTGCTCCTTCCCAGGCACCATTTCGAGCTTCTCAAGCGGACCAGAAAACTTGCTGGCATCCTATCCGCCGAAAGTAAGCGAGCCACGCCCATGCTGGCGATGGTGCTTCGTACAATTTTCTAGTTAAAGAGCTTTCGTGGCATAGAGACATCATCATCATGGCCGAGAACTGGGAATAGAGGTAGGATCACGACATGCCGATTTATAGCAGTGTTAGTCGTGTTTGTGTACACAACACCAACTATCATTGAGCCCACGGGCTGACCTATACATACTTAGAAGACTATTTGTCAAAGATGAAGTAGTAGTTGTCAGCCATTTTCCTACCTTCAATAGCGACGTCATCTTAATACCCTTCCGCCTCGACTGCCTTAATATTACTATATGCGTAGGTTCTTTTGCTTCTAAGCTCTTGTATAGAACTGCTATGACACGAATCAAAAAACGTAGACTCATATCCTTCGCCCTGGTGGCCAGGTGGCAGTCTTGGAACCTAAAGAAGTATAGACCTCGTATCTGGTTCTACGATTACCCTTTGAGGTGGTGTTCCGATCTCACTCAAAGTCCCTAGGGACACCTGACTACAACGAGAATGACGGGAATTATCAGTTTCCATTGAGACTTGCCGCCCAGTCAAAGCTTGGCGGTCTGTTGTATTTGTGGGCGGCACCGGAAATAGAGACAACTGGAGAACTCCAGCTGGCATTGGAAAATTGGGCTGCTGTGTCGAAACCACGAAGGCCTGGGGAGCTAAAAGCAAGAAAGGAGCTTTTAAAAAAGCTATAATAGCAAAAAGTGGTTTTGTGGTTTTGTAGCTAATCACGAAATGTTCTATTTGTATGCCACTTTTTTACAGAGAGAGTGAAAAGTTCCAGCAGCCGTGTTAGACGAGGTAACGTCTGGTAGCATCTTAAATCTTTTGGTTTCTTTTTCTAAGGCCGTGTGGAACCGCTATAATCCTGGTTATCTGAATGCGCATTGCTCTCAATAATACTAATATTATTCATGCTTTTAATACCGCATCTTCGGGCAATAACTCGTGTCGGACCTCTGTCCCTGACTAGAGGCTGCCTAAGTAAATATATATATCTATAACGACGAGTCATAGCATAAGAATGCAATTGAAACTCTTCGGGGAAGTACTATCCCACTTTGCCACGCAGCATTGAGATAGTCCATGTAGCATGCTGACACCTCGTCACAATAACGTTATTGCTTATATTAAGGTAAATGACAAATTCTTATGCAAAATGGACCACGTCAATCTATGCTAGCTGAGTAGCAGCCAATCTAGTTAACCAATCAGACAAGGTCCCATGCGCTCGGTGATGCGTAACTCTTGTCACGGAATATATTATCAATGCGACTCCTCCAATCCTACCACCGTATCCTAGCAGGTTCCTCACACCTGAAATACCGTCAATGCCAGCCAGTGAAATAGACCTTGGGGAAGTGGATGTAGTCCTCAGACGCCGGCAGTTTCAACGTAATTGTAATTGAGATTAGTTGATTCCGCGACGCCTGCCACAGGTATAGGCAATAAGTATTTGCCCACTCGGCGCATAGAGTAATGCCGGTGTGGGCACATACTACTCGACTTATTTCCTCCCACCGTCCCGTGAAGCAAATCGTGTCAAATTTTTAGGGGCGCTGTCACGCGCGTGTGGATGCCACGATCTCAAAACGTTTCGTCTCACCTGCCCTGTTACTCCCCGGACCATGTTTTAGTGACACAGCGCTTTATGAGCTATATGTACCTTTTCGGAAGTCAGAAACCGCTTGGTTTTTACGCTGGTTGGTTCCGATGCTGGCGGACAGGCTGCGGCTTACGCCATAGTCGCATCGCTGCCGTGATTGCACAGGAACTTCTGGAATTTAAGGCGCTTACTTATGCGTCAACGTTTGCAGGGGCTGGCTTGGATGAAGAGCCGCGGCGACACAGTCAGAGGGGCAATCATGATACTAGTACCGTCGGGCACCACTGACACTTGATCGTCGGCCCTGGATGTTTCGTTACCGGAGCTGATTTGTCCTTGGCGATCGGGGGAGCTGTTTTCCCCGCCATCAAATCGCACATGTTGAGATCGGCCGAAGATTGCACATAAGTCACTTGTTTCCACCACGTCGGGTGGCAGCTACCTCTCCAGATTCCCGAGTATAAATATATGGTAAACAAGTTGAGCGCTGCTTACTTCCTTACAGACAAGATCTAAAAGGCGTAGGGAGTAAGTAATACTAGGTATCAGTTGTTTCATAGCCCCGGTTGGGATGCCGATACGCAGAGGCAAGCAGCCCAGGATATGTAGTATACAAAATAGATTACGCTTTCCATGTCCAACAAGACAATGCTCATGCCATATAAACCGTAACGGTCTATTTCTCTGGTCTCTTACTGTTCTGGGCCTGGTACAGCCGAATACTGTGTTATTAGATTTTATGCTTGCACGATACTCGTCTCATGCTTGTAATTTCACTTGACTAATGAGCGATGCAATTCAAACCTTAACATAAACCGTAACTCCTCTAGTTTACTATGCGATATGCTACCAGATAACTCACCCCGTCGCCAAGTCTTCGTGCGGTTATGCGCAGAACAAAATCAAGCACAGAATCTTGCTTCAAGGAAGCAAACTGACTAGCCAGATCCACTGCGTCGCGCTTAGCATAATGGACGGCAAGTCTCATGCTGTCAATGTTTTAGTCGCCGCAGAAGCCGACCAATGAAAGAGGACCGCATTGCCTTCCAGCTCACAGAGACGGGAGCTCATCTGCATACGCCTAAGCCAATATACGTGATATATATGAATCAGCTTGTCCCGTAGCAGACAAAGACTTGCAATGTAGGCCCTTTACTTGGCTCAACTTGTTGACACGCGTCTCATTCCTGCCAATTATGCATCTGCCACGTTTGCGAGCAGGGGTTCCTGGCACCGGGATCGACCCGACGACAGCTAGGTACACGCAGAAGGTAGCTTCGGCATTGGAGCATTGACGGCATGTTTCATGGGTTGTCGTGCTGAATCAAGTCCCTGACGCCACTTGGAAATACTTATACAAGCAGAATCAGACGATCTGTTCCGCTGCTAAGTACTGTCACTGAAGAAATATATATTGCCCATATGTGATGCTTCTGGTCTTGATGTTTTAATTCTTTGCCAATATCGCAAGATTGACACTCCTTTCATTGAACACGATTACTTTACTCAACATCACTCACAATGCTTCGTGCCGCCGTCACTCTATTCTCGGCGAGTCTGGGAGCCATCACCGCTACTGCGCAGGCTACTACCGGTGGTGATCCGGCGAGTCTGGGAGCCATCACCGCTACTGCGCAGGCTACTACCGGGGGTGATTCGGCGAGTCTGGAAGACATCACCCCTCCTGCGCAGGCTACTACCGGGGGTGATTTCAACATTACTGGCGCCCAACTCTATCCCGAGAAGTGTGTATTCGATTCAAAGCGCGATGTCATGTACTGCAGGTATGACTAGAACACAACATCTCCTAGTATCATTTGCTGTATGTTGCGAAACTAATCCACGTAGTGAACTATACGAATCCAAGATTGCGGTGGTTGACCTAAAAACGAAAACCATCGTCAAGACGATTGACTTTCCAGGACTTTCTGGGGATGCAGACTATCACGCAAGCGGTGTCCTAATTCAGGGCAAAGACCGACTGATATCTTCGATCAACACTGGTGCAGCATTTGAAACCTCTGGCGGGAATATTACCGGAACCAACTACCTCCTCATTACTGACTTGGAGACTGGCGAGGAGAAGGCGCGGGTTAACGTTACTGATGTGACAAATGGGACCTACGGAGGGCCGCAGGACTTTGCGACCGATACTTGCGGCAATATTTATCAAGTTTTTACCTACCCAGGGGCCATCATCAAGGTGACGCCCAGTTTGAAGGTCATTCCTTGGTATTTGAGCAAAGAAACCAACTCTACAAAGGCGGGTTTTACCGGCATTGCATCCAGAGGCAACATGTTGCTCACGAGTAACGAGCAACAGGGTGGCAAGATAATACGCTTCGATGCTCATAACAAAACGGGCGATCCTTTTGAAGTTCCTATTGCAAACAACGGGATGCTTGGCAGATTCCTCGACGGCATCTTGTTGCCTGCCAAGTATAACGGCACCGTTCTCCTGGTGACTTCTAGTCAGAATGGAACTACTGTGGTCGAATCAAAGGATGGTGAATGGAACTCGGCTGAGATACTGGGAATCGTACCCAACCCTTACTGGGAGAATGAACAAGGGTTTTCTACGCAAACTTTTGATCGGGAAGACCGTATTTATCAAATGTTTGAATGGTTTTTGGATTCGAGGGCGCCTGCCAATCTGAATGGTCTGTCTGGCAACCGAACCGTATTCCCTTTCCAGGACATCACGGATGCTGTTGACAAGCTCGTCAGTAAGGGAGCCAGTGAGGCACTGCAAGCATGCTAAAGGCGAGATGGTCCAAGTTTGGCAATAGCCCACCTAAATTCTTTTTTCATGCTCAGAGTAAATCCAATCAGACAGAGATCAGTGTTAGATGAGAATAAAGTACTTGAATGAATTCGTATAGAAGGAGCGCTGCAGAACCGTCTGAAAATGCAATTCCTTTTTCTGACTCTCTTCCTCATATGTCTTTGCAGCTCTGATGACATGGTCCATGAACCTCTGGACAAAGCCCTGGAGGCGGCACTACATCACGCCGTGTGACAAGGGCTTCAAATGATGGCTTGTGAATAGCTTCAATACAATCTCATAGGTGTTTTGGGGTTCAAAAGGTCTTTGGAGAAGTGAATCCAGAACCCTGATGTGGATGCCGTATATATACATAAAAATCTAAGCGTGCGCGAAGGATAATAATGTTACACGGAAAAGGCCCAACAGATCGTGAAGCCCAACAAAGGGGCTTCACCGATGAGGAACCTGTTAGTTACACAGCTAGAACACGTGCCTGGGTAAGAGCCCTAGGCCCGGGCGTTCCTTTTATGTATGGAAAGTCCAGATGGACGTTGGCCATCGGATATTCTCGTATGCATCGTTACATTGCTATCAGGCTCGGAGGCATCCCCGTTGAAAGCGCCTTGGGGATGGATGCAAGGTGTGAGATTGCGAGTACATAATGGTGAGGGAAGTATTGTCAGGGATGGCATTAATGTTTTAGGTAATCGAAACGTTTATTACTAGACGAAGAGTTCAAGGGACCTCCACAACAAATACATTTCCGGATCCACGCCGTGGATTCCGCGCGTGCTTCCCCCGCATACTCGCGTCTCCGTGCAGCCCGGCCTTCCGCGTTGCCGCAACCTTGCTTATGGCCGACGAGTGATGGACTCTGCATCAATCTACATAATGGGTCGAAAATTGTCAAAATGATTAGCCTACCCGTTGGCGTCGTCCTTGGTTCTTTTTACACAGTACAGCTGAATGCGGATGCGGCTAATTCTCTAGTCATCTATTAAACTAATCTCATAAGCTTTGCCGCCTTTTCAGGGTACAGTACTGCGTCAAAGATGTTATAGAGGGCACATGCACGTAACATCGGTTCTAGCCGGGCATGCAGCTTCTATGCACGCCGAGAAACCTGTCGACTTTGTTTTAAACGCGGCCCACAACGAGTCAAGGATAATCATGTAGGGAAATGATTGACATTATCGGGCCCAAAAAGCAAACAGCATTAATAAGGATATGTAAAATAACTACCAATCTATTCGTTAGACTCAAGATCCATGCTCCTAATATCGGGACTTTGGCGTGCCCCGAACCCGAAGCACCGTGAGTCTTGCATAGAATGCAAGCTTGCGCGGTCCCTCACAGACTGTTACATGGTTGACACGTTGCCATGAAGGCACGGGCCAAACCTTGATCCCGACGATAGTTACATAAGGGCTCTGATCACGAGACCTAGGGCACAGTCCCTCACCGTTTCTTGATATAAATAGAGGTCTTCTGCCCTCAGGGCTTCAAGAAAAACTAAGGCCCTTTGATATCGAAGCGAAGTATTAGATGAACACGAAAAGTTGTTCCAAGCCCCTAATACTAACCCCTTGTCACACAGACTGTGACTCTCTATATTTTTCATCAAGCTGCTTGTAATCAAAAAAGACCACCAGCATCAGCAACCGCTTTTTAGCGTTATTCGACATGGAATATTCACCATGGACTGAGATCTGGCATTCATATGAAGCTACAGGGAAATCTTTGGCCTTCGCCATCACGGCCGCACTTTTTCTTGTCTTTTGCTATACTTGGCAAGGCCCTTGTTCTAATATCCCACTCGCCAATCCGAAAAAGGGGATATATCTCTCGGGACAGAGAGCAAAAAAAGAATTCGTCTCTCAGGCTAATAAGCTTGTTTGTGAATGGTTCAAAACTAATCCAAACAAGCCCATTCGCCTTATTGGAGATGTAAAGGAGGTCACTGTGCTGCCTCCGAGCTTGGCTCAAGAGATCAGAAACGACAAGCGCCTAAGCTTTAATCAGTGGACTTTCAAGGTACCGTCAACTTCATTTTGGTTACCTGCTCCACAATTGACGCTCTATAGGCATTCCATGGTCACTTGCCTGGTTTTGAGGCCTTTGCCGCGGGTACAGGAGGTTCGAATCTAGTCCAGACAGTCGTCACTAAAGATCTGACCAAGTTTCTGAGTACGTGCAGCTTTCTTTAGTTGAAACCGCTGTACAGTGACTTGGCTTTCTAAATTCATCCCCGGTAGACAAGATCACCGAGCCGCTTGCAGAAGAGACAGCCATGGCCTTGGAGGAACTACTTACCAACAAAACAGGTAAAGCTCCATCCTTGCTTATAGTAAGGTGGTGTACGCTAAAGACAGCATAGAATGGCATACCATTGCTATGCGAGACGTGGTTCTGCAACTGGTTGCTCGCATCTCTTCACGTGTATTTCTCGGCACCGAGCTTTGTCGCAACGAGACTTGGCTTCGAGTAACGCGCGATTATACGGTGACGGGGTTCTTGGCGGGCGAGGAACTCCGCCTGTGGCCGGAATTCACACGCCCCCTTGTACACTGGTTCTTGCCGAGTTGTCGCAAACTGAGGAGGGAAGTCAACGAAGCTCGTTGCGCTATCCAATCCACCCTTGCTCGCCGACAACAACTCAAGCAAGATCTTGTCGCTGCTGGCAAGGACGTGCCAGAGTACGACGATGCAATCGAATGGTTTGAGAAGGCAGCCAAGGGCGCACCGTGCGACATGACGGCTCTACAGCTCAGCCTATCTCTCGCAGCAATTCATACAACTACCGATCTTCTTACCCAGGTCCTGACACGGATCTCACAAAACTTGGATATTCTGGGTCCCCTCCGTGAAGAGATAACGTCGGTTCTTGCCGATGAGGGCTGGAGCAAAACATCATTACATAAGATGAAGTTGCTCGATAGTGTTATTAAAGAAAGCCAGCGGATGAAACCTGGCGAGATTGGTAAGTTGACCACACGTATGGGTGAGAATTTTCTCTAATGGCGGCCTCGTAATTAGTGTCCATGATGCGCCTTGCAGTGGAAGATGTGCAGCTCTCCGACGGCACCTTTATCCCCAAGAATACCGGTGTGGCCGTATCCTCTCACAGGATGTGGGATCCTGACCTTCACCACGACCCCAATCACTGGGACGGTTTCCGGTTTTACAAAATGCGCGACGACCCTGGAAAGCAGAATGTCTCCCAGCTCGTGTTTGCGAGCCCGGACTATCTCGCGTTTGGCTATGGCCAGAACGCTTGCCCGGGGCGCTTCTTTGCGTCAAACGAGATCAAGATTGCCCTGGCTCAGATTATTACAAAGTATGACTTTGAGTTGCAAGAGGGCTCTGTGCCGCAGATACATAAGCATGGATTTGGTTTGCGCGGTGATCCGTTGTTGAAACTGCGTGTTAGACGACTTGCGAAAGGAATCTAGTGATGGGACGTTGGGAATAAAAAGTATAGCCACAGTTTGTATGCGGAGAGAATATTATGGGTTGACCCTTGCTGCTCCTGCATTTAGACATCACTGAAAGTAATAATAAATTGATCCGGTTCTTGTAAAAGCTTTACCGACGTTGGTTTCTAGCACACCGTAACTCGGGGCTATTACCTACCAATTTCCTAACCATGGCCTCAAACATCTTTAGGTGTCAGGTAATTCCACCGTTTGTTGAGGCCAAACGGCTGAGTAATATCGGAGAACTTATGAAGAGACTTTGAGGTGAAGATGCCGCGATATAATTTACCTAGGTCCGAGATGACGATCGGGAGCCGCTGATTCGAGTTTGTTATCAGTGGCATAGCTATAGGACAGACTATCGAAAGTAGGAACTGCCTGAAGGTTTATAAAACAAAACCTTAATGAATAATACGTCTTATGACGTGACACCAGCCCTTTCTGGGATTGCAAAAGACCTGAGGGAGCTGGTACTATGTCGAAAGAGCCTCTGCATGGGCAAATACGGGTATTGCCGCCCCCACGGATGACAAGGTCAGAGTATGACCATGGTTAAAGTATGGTCTGGTGGCGTCTGGTTGGAGGACCGGGGAACGAAAACGATGGCGAGGCGAGAAGGTGTCTGCCGTTTGCGACATGGACCTTTACAGCCTACATGTGCAGACATCGCGACAAGACGTTTGGTTCCTCAGGGTCAATATTACATTGTAACCGAGACCAGACGATTCTCGGGCTCCACGGGCTCTCCGCCACTCTCCGAGTCCGATTCCTCCTCTGACACACCAAGAGCGCGTGCGTCTGAGACAAGAATCTGTCAATACCATTGGCTCCAGCCACATAGTCAAGCCCGTTATTTCTTTAACAGAACGCCAGAGGCAATCCATGACCATTCGCAAAATATGATTTCTTGAATTGGGGTGGGTGGCATGTATATTGTGTCCATGTTTCAACCTTGCATCCAATCCAATTCACATACCAGACCCGTGCAGCAACTTCCACCCGTGCTGCAATCCTGTCACCCACCACTATGGACCACTTGAAGTGTACACGCGCTTTTAGATAACTGTGGCTGATTTTATTGGCCTGCGTTCTGGAAAGCAAAAGGCACGGGAAAGCGTAAGCCACCAGAAGCAGAGTCGACATCTCTTCACGGTGGCTGGCTTACAATGCGGTGGTTGGGTACAAACATCAACACATGCAGAGCCCTCCTCCCCTGGTTCTAGCTGTGGGCAGTTATTTCTCGTCAAGAATATCATGGCAAAATGGTTTGCGCGTCCGCTTTCTCGTCGATCGCGTCTTGGTTCCATGTGTGCATGCACCACGCTCCATCACAGATAGCTTCATTTGTCTCATTTGATTCCCAAGGGAACCATTATTTCATGTATTAAAATATGTACGCAGCGGCATACGAGACGAACTAAACTTTCCTAGTAGTCTCCAGGGTCTGCACAATTCTTTCCCAGTGAGCGTCATCCGTGGTTGCATTTAACCAGTAATTCCCCTCGTGGTCCTTGCCAACAGTAACCATGACTTCGAAGCGAACAGGGCTATTAAAGGTACACTGGACATAGGAGGGAAACCCCGGCCTAGCGGATGATGCGCCCCTTTCGCCCGTGGAGGCGTTTTCGAGCACAGCTCCAGTAAAGTCGACGTCGAACAGCTTCGCGTTGGTCCAGCTGGACCCCCTGAGGACCGCCATTCTGGCATTCCCAAACATGGGTTTCGTCAGGGTGCCTTGCTTCTCCCTCACCAGAGCAGAGAATGCCTCGACTTGTGGACGAGTGCGAGATTCCGTGATGCACTGGCGCAGTCGCGAAGCCGTGTAGCTCAGGGGGCGGGTGACGACTTCTTCCGCAGACAGCAGGAGGGTGGACATGGCTACCGCGTTGGACAAGTACGGCTTGGACGGGGGCAGGAGGTCGTTTTCAAGAGTTCGGCGAAGTCCCAGGGCATTGTAGAGGTTGACTGTGCCGCACGGATTCTTCTTGGTCGCCGTGTGCAGTCGAGCCCACCAAGCCGTGATGAGGTTGTCGTCGCTCAGAAACGGCCTTTGCTCATCCGACGCGGTCTCGCTCTCTGCTTCTTGGCGAATCTCGCGCAAGAAGGCCGATGGGAGGCACAGGACACGGCTTCGATACCTCTTGAAGACGGCGTTGTAGAGGGCTCGAATGGTGAATACCACCATCTGAAGCCTGGACAGCCTGAGCTTCTCGAGCAGATAGGATTCTGTGGGGTGTAGCCCAAGATCGGCCAAGGGATCCTCGCTTGCATCATGTGGCGTGCCGACTTGATTCAAATTTCCATTGACAATGGACGACCAGGCTCGGAGCAGCTCTGCCATGCCGGGCGTGTCGAACAAGGTATGGAACCAGCGCAGAACGACGAGGGTCGCGTCGCGGAATGACACGACGACGAGTCCGAGCTGGGGCACGTCGCTTTGCAGGTATTCGGAAAACTTGGTAGGAAGACTTGGGTGCGCCCATAAAGACCTAAAGGCCGTGACATCTGCGACTATCTGGGGTCCATGAGATGCCCTCAGTTTCTGCATCTGAGACGCAACTGTGTGTTCGGCCATAAGCATGTCATGCCGAATGTGGCAAAACTGAACCGCTCGACGATCCTCGGTGAAGGTTGCCGGGATATGATAGTACAAGCGACCCTTTCTCTGCCGTTGAGTCGTGGGGTCAGCTCGAGTCCAGCGAAGCCTAAACGCGGATATTGGTTGGAGGAGCTCTCACGTCATATCTGAACCTGGCACCGATCTTGTCCCAGCCCTTGAGGGTAGCAAGAGTTTCGAGGCCATCTCGCAACTTGAAAGGATCGAGAACGTCGTTGAAGAGCAACGTCGTGAACATGCCGGTTCGCCCACCGTGCGGAAGGTCGTCGAGCCGTCGAAGTGGAATCACCCTGTCTGTCGATATTGTTGGCGCTTGGCCGCGTGTAGGATCAAAGAGACTGAACATGGCGGCGGACGTGTAAGAGCTAGCCTTTGGACAGTCTGCTGCGGGATTACCCACGATACGTAGTATTCGCAGGACAACATTTAACGGGCTGTGGCATCTTTTAATGCGACAACTACGACATGTGTGAGAGGCGGCTGACCTAGGGAAGCGGCCCGGCCTCGTCGTAGGTCGACATTGAAGTAATGCATTCCTATTGCCAGGGGGTATAAGGTGCCGTTGGCCACGCAGCACAACCCAAAGCGCATGGCCAATACTACAAAACACGCTCAGGACCATGAGGCAGGCATGAGAGTTTAGCAAGACGCGTGATCTACGTACCAAGTACGGATATATACTTGAGAGTTTGGCATGTGTAAACAGTGAACACCATAAGAGGTATGCAGCATCCGAGACCCCCCCTAGACCATATTTTGCCGTGGCTTGGTGCACTGAGACATGCCAAACCTTGTGCCTTGCTACTACATAATGTTGGACGTATGGCGCACATTTAGGTCCTAGTTATCTACAGAGGTACTACTGCATGTTACATACTCTATGATTCTACGTACTTTCCACGGTTTAGGTTTTGCTGAAATGCACCAAGTAGATACGCGAGGAATACTCCACACTCCGTAAACCACATCAATCGGGTTGAACATGTCTCAGCCTCTCAGCCAGGTTGGGCAATTCCACCTAGGTACATTTCGCACTCGGGACGTTGCACTTGGTACTTTGCATAAAGTTCTCTTTACATGCCTAGGTACCGAACAGCCATGCTGCATCTCACTCTTGTAGTTGGACTGACGGTCCGTGGCTGCTCTCGACTGGGTCTGCTCCAGCCCCTGATCAGAAAATCGCCGAGATCAACACGTACGCCTAGTCGGACCCAGGTGAAACAAAATGACTGTCGAGTCTCTATCATAGTGGTATCGTCAACCCGACCCCTCCCTCCCGTTGATATCTGAAAATCCAACGACACATTTCGAACATGGGGGCAAGATGGGTGTCGTTAGCACAAACTAGCTGGGCTACTACTGTCAGATAAAACTGCCTCTATTGATAGAACAAGCAAACTTGGTGTGGTTTGCATCCGTTATTACGTCGGTTATAGTGACTTAACGTGGCCGAGATATGATTCGTATGAAAGCAAGTATGTCATAGTCATACAGCATAATTATATACTACCGTATAGATAAAAAAACTCTTCATTTCCCATCTAGAAGAGCGGCATGATATAAAATTTAATACTTGAAAATATTTTTTATTCAGCAGTACTATTACAATTTCCTTTCACCACTCACCACCAGCAAGTAGTCACTAGGCAGGATCGCAGGAATGCTTTGTGTGTTCTTCTCAGAAGCAGCATGATCCTTGAATGAATGCGGGACCTGATCTTGAAAAAGCTTCACCATTACAAAGATATCTGCCGCTCGCACACTTCATCTGCAGCACAAAGAACAACAAGAAGATGACTTTATAAGAAGCTTAGTTTACGGTGTCTTATAACCCGACACATACTACTACCGCGTACACACTCGTACGCACGCCCGTGCCCGGCGACTGCATTGCTCCGAGATGGATGTCTTCATGGTAAACTCCAACTCATGCCAGCAGTCTGTCCACACTTAGCAGCGACGCATTGCCCCTTCTTCTTGCAGGGTCCTCGGCGGGCTCTTTCCATCCAACATGTGTCCTTGCAACAGGCGACTCGCATGCCGAATAACGTCCTTGACGGAGACGTTATACCCGCGATACTGGTAGTACTCGCTCAGTAGCTTGGCGCTGACAATGTCAGCATCGTCAGCGAATATGGAACCTTTGTCTCCCAGGCCAACTGCCAGCCCTAGTTCCTTCCACCCCTGAATCACGACATCTCTGGCGCCTTGTGAAGGACATCGTGCCGGGGCGTATTGTGCCTCGCCCACGCTCAATGGCGACGACCCCGTTGCCGCGGGCCACGTGCCCGTACTCTGCTGGACAATGTCTTGTATCTGGCCTTGGGTCTTCTAGATGCCAGCAAGGATGGCTTGCATCACCGTTTCCAGAGTCTGGCGGATCCAATTCATCTGGTTTGCGGGGATCGTGTCCGAGTCGTGATAAAGTTGAATCTGTAGCTCCTCGCCGCGAGGAATAGCTGCCATCATTACGTCGGCAGCGTGTGCGGCACCAACCTCGATCGAGAAGAGCCCTTGGCCTTGCCGATGGGGACGGATGCGTCCACAGATCTGTGACTCTGGTATGAAATACAGGTGCTTACCGGCGTCCAGCTGGGCCATGTGGTGCAGTCCCTGACGATGGATCGCAGGCCCAAGTGATGGTACTGCATGCCCTCTGTCTCTTGGTGCTGAAGCTGTGCAATCAACGAGGCCAAGGTGGCTTCACGACGGGTGACGGGTGATGGCTCTGACTGGGACGAAGTTGATGCAGGGTCCGCAGACCTGATCGATGCCCGGCATGGTCAGGTAGCGATTGGCGCTGATTTCACCAAACAAGACGTCGCTTGTGTCGAGGGCCGCCGGGAGGACAAGCGCCCAGGCCGCCTTGAGCGTGGTTGAAGGTGTCCCGAGTGAGTTTTGCAGGTTGCGTAGGGGCACGCTGAGCCTGGAGCAATCTCTGAGATGATACCCCTGGGCAGGCATGATTCGGGGGGTGGTCAGATGCATCATCGAGCAGCCTCGCAGCATCTCTATCCAGAACTGCCGCGGCGCCGTGCCATCGAGTGCTTCCAGGTGTGATATCCGAGGGTTGTAGCGAGGGCCGCCTCGGCGCAGTTGGCCGTTGTTGTATGCCGCATCGAGGCCTGGAAGCAGCAAGTCAAACGACGCGGCATCGTACAGCGCAAGGTGAATGTTAAGACGAATACTGTTGCAAAGCTCTTCTCGGCTGAATAAGTAAAATCGGGCCAGATTGCTGCCTTTGCCGAAGAAGGCGGGTGTGGCAGGCGAGCCGCCTCCTTCTATCGTAATCGTCTCCGAGGTTGGCGTCTTGAACACCACTTGGTAGAGCATGTGTCTATGCTGGACAAAGGCGGTGCGCAATATGGCATGATGCTGAATCACCTGCCCGCAGACTGACCGAAGCTTGGCCGCATCAAGAGCAGGAGTCGAGTCGAGTGTGAAGCTGGTGTGGTAACCCGTCTCGCCCTCGACGCCGGGAGGGCCAATGATCAGGAACAAGGCTTGTGTATCAGTTGCTGGTGCGATGCTCTCGATGTTTTCATGTTTGAACTGGGGATTCGATAGGCTGAGTCGCGAGAGCCGGTCATGGAGACCACCAAGACTGGTATCCCGCGGTATCCTTGTCGCAACCGGCGCGGCCTCATCTCCCTCGATATTTGCTAATAGAGCGGCTTCAACAGCCGACTGGAGAGTCTGGTTCCGCAGCAGCCAAGAGGTGGCTATGGGGATGCCACTCCGAGCCAGTAGATGGGACGCCTGCATAGCCATGATCGAGTCCCCCCCCCAGCCGCGTAAACGAGCTCTCCCTGCCAATACTTGTCTCCTGAATGTCCAGTACTGATGCCCAGACGTACTGGACCAGCTTTTCCTCGACCGTGACAGGCGGATTCAGCTCCCTATCTGCTTGCTCTTCCATGGCGGCCTTGGCCATCGAGACATCCTTGGCCTTGAACCAGTTGTCCATGCAATGCCGGTCTACTTTTCCCGAGACTGACTGTGCCACCTTTTCAACCGCGAGCCAGATGCTCGGAACCATGTGGGAAGGGAGCCTAAGCCGCACGAATTCCCGAATAGACTGGAGATGTCGGGCCACGACTCGAGTATAGGCTGAGGGCAGATGCCGCAGCCCATCACCGCGCGGGAGCTGGGCGTCAGCCAAGGAAATCACCGCGACGAGCTCGTTGCGGCCCCGATGAATCTTTGTCGATAAAGACATGTCTCTGACCTCGGGGCTGCTGCTGATGACGTTCTCGGCATCGCCTAGCTCAAATCTCTGGCCGCGAATCTTCACCTGGCTGTCCTTCCTGCCCAGGTAGCTGATGGTACCATCGGGGTTATACCGGCCCAAGTCGCCAGTGCGATAAAACCGTGCAGCCTTGGTATTATCCCCCCACGCGGCAGGCTCCGGCTCCAGCGCGGAGGAGGTATGAACGAGGCCTTGGTCTTGACGGCGTTATTCAAATAGCCGCGGGCCACGCCGGGACCCTCGACTATGAGCTCTCCGGTGGCTCGACGTTACAGCCATCAACCGGACCAACAGGAAAAATGCCCACGTCCTAACAGACCTACCCGCGTACTCGTAGGACAGGTCAACACGATATGTGAATGAAGGGCGAGCGGTCCAACAGAGGCTGCATCCCGGTCTGCCATATGACCCGCTCATCGGTTGGAAGAATCCTTCTTCTGAGGGCAATGACGCGAGTTTCAGACAGGTCTTTACCCTCGACCGAATGCCTTGGATCCGGGACCACAAAGTCGGAGGTGAAGTCATCATGCCCATGACGGGGTTCATGTCAATGGCGATAGAGGCTGCGAGGAGACTCAGCCCTACTGTCCCAGAAAGCATCGTCGTCTCTGAGTTCTACGTTACGCGCAGTCTGGGGATTGGCGAGGATGAGCACATTGACGTGACAGTAAAACTGCGACCTGTCGTCACTGGAATAGATGGTATATCCTCATCCATTTGGAGATTTGACATCATGTCCTGGAGGAAAGAGGATGGATGAGTTGACCACTGCCACGGCCTGGTTGAGGCGCAAGTGGAGGATATGGACTTGGAGAGTCGGACGATGAAGACGGCGGTGCCGCTTGTCCACAGCCACGACATGAAGGAGAGCAGTCTATTCGACGAGATTTACGCCTCCGGAGCCCGTGAAGGTACCATCTACGGGCCTGCATTTAAATCCACCATTCGATACTGGGAGGCTCCCAGCTGGACGGTCATGGAGAGCAAACTGCGAGAGCTGGACACGGCTCGATCTTTCCCGCCCTCTGGCTCACTGTTCTCGGCCGACCCGCCGACGCTGGACGGATTCCTTCAAGGATTCCTCCCCCTACAATATGCGGGCAGGAAATGGTGTGCCCTGATGTCCACCTATGTTGGTAAGCTGCGAGTTTCTAACCATATCCCCTTGGACCACGACAAAGTCCGCCTCTTTGTCGTTTCAAGACTCATGAGCCACGACGGCAAAACGGAAACACTAAAGATCACCGTTGCAGCCTTTGCCCAGCTTCCTCATTAGCTGCTGCCTATTGCCGAGTGGGAATCAGTAACGTTTCGGTCCATCTCTTCGGCACACGCCAGCGATGCCTTGTCTCGTCTCCCCGCCTCCTTCTACCACGACTTGCTGTCTGCTCTCGACTTTGCCAGCCACGCAGATTGGCCCAAGTTCATCACTGCCGCGCCCGCCGATGGGGACGGGCTTCGCAAGCGTGTGCAGCACGAACGAGTTGCCCTCGAGTACATGAAGAGGGCCGTGGACAGGAGCTCTAACCTGGACTACTCGGACCTGCCTGAGCATCTCTCCAAATTCATGTCTTGGGGCAAGCGCTGCGTTGCAAGGGAAGAGCATAGACTGATGAAGGAGCCGCTGCCCGACCTTTCCCGAATAGCCAAGGCCGATGCTGGCGGCGAGTCGCTCTACTTCCGCTGGACTGATGCCCTCGTTCGACCCCTAGGCGACGGCGAGGTGCTGGTCAAGGTCGAAGCCACGGGCCTCAACTCGCGCGACCTCTAACTCGTCTTAGGCGCCGTGCCCTAGGCGCCCCCCGGCCTCGAGGGAGTAGGCGTCGTCTCCAAGGTCGGGTCTGGCGTCGGCAGTCTCGGGCCGGGAGACCGCGTCTACTACGGCCTCCACGGGGGCTGCTTGGCCACGCACGTCCGGATACCGGCGTGGCAGGCGAACAAGGTCCCGGACGGCTGGAGCAACGCCGACGCCGCCAGCATCTCCATTGCCTACCAAGTAGCATACCTGGCTCTCTGCCACCACGCGCGGCCTCCCAGCCACCTCGATTGCCTTGCCCGTCGTCCTGGACGTGGGCTACGTGGCGGACCGCAACCGAACCGAGGAGTTGAAGGAGAGTCTGGGGTCCTGCCTCCCGCGGCCGCATCTTGAGGTGCTCACGCGAGGCGCCATCATCGGGTCCTCGTCGGGCCTAAATATCTAAGGTAAGGCCATGTCCTTCCTCCTCGAGACGGGGGCCGGGACGGACGGCATGACCTGATAATACGACAACGTGAGAGACTTGCATCGCCCAGACCAAGCAGGCCGGACGAGCGGCGGGCAGCGATACCCATGGCAAAAGACGGTCGCAGGGGCTTGGCGCGCTGATGGACAAGGTTTCGTCCATCACCATAATTGACCGGGACGAGGTCGAGGCGGACGCGCCGCTGGCCAACTACAGCTTAGACTCGCTTGTGTCTGTTAAGCTACACAACTAGATACGCAGGGAGACAGGGGTTAATCTTCCGCTTGTTAAGCTTCAATGTTATAAAGTCCGCAAAACTAAGGGCCGTAGCTGTATATATTATTACCGTTGCCAAGACGGGGGCGTGATGCATGACACAAATAATTCATATCTCCCTAGCTCATATATAAGGGGGGGAGCTAAAGGAAGAAGGACAGAATTATAAGGGGAAATGGATTAAGCTTTCTGCTTGCTAGCAGAGTAGGCGGGTACTTGCTTTTTTCACGGGTGATCGGCTTATAGGAGTCATTTTATTATTATTATTTTACTGGACGCCTATGTGTGTATGAATTTATTTAATTTATTTATTTGTCTAATCCGCCCAATAACCTAAGACAAGAGGGCAAATCTACGTAATTACATAACCTTTGTTAAGCATTAATTATGTTAATGCTAGTCAACTAACTTTTTACATTGCTTTTATTCCTGAGCGGCGAGACCAAGGTTGACTATATTGGGTCCTATATCAACTGAAGTCTATGTAAGAGGCTATTTATATTAAACTCCTGACTTTGCGCGGTGATTTGTTGTTGAGCCGATTTCAGCTTCGGGAGAACACAGAGTTACATGATCTGGCTACAAAAACAGCGCAAGGGATCTTCAATGTTTGTTAGGCTGATAGCTCGATAGAGCCAAATTACTTCTGAACGGTCTGGTTCGGTTGGTCAAGGCGAAATATAACGCATCGTTCACCTTGCTAGAATTCCTGGTATATACACCACTTCAAGCCACATTTCTGCGCCACTCGAAGCCACAAAAGTCACGTTTTCTACGTAATTATTACGCGTGTCGGAATTGATGTTTATCCGGCGCTCCCCCCGTTCTACTCCGTACTCTTCAGTCACCATTTCGCAAAACCATCGCAGTTATTTGAGAATGATGCAATTTATTCCATTCCCCTTCCTAAAGAGGCTATGGAAATTACTGTCAGCCCTTGTGACGTGGATATCATATGGGATGTCACCCCCGAATCGAACCCACAACCAAGCGTTACCAGAAGCAGAGCAGACGAGATCAAAAACTGTACCCCTACGAGTCCATCCGATAATAATACCTCACCAACCTTCCCACTTACAGAAGAGCAAATAAAGAGTTCCATTCAGAAGTTTATTGATAGCGTAGATAAGACTGCTGTTTGTGAGTTGGTGTCGAGGCATAATAGCGGAAAGCGTTGCCAAGTTATCAATCAGCAAAACGGTAGCTTCAATCTGTGCTTTTTCGTTCAGTTTCATAGTGATACATCTGATAATACAACATGGGTCTTGAGGATACCAATCAGTCCAGCTGTTTGCAATGCCTGGGATAAGCTTGTAAGTGAGGTAACAACAATGCGGTAAGCTTTCAAATGTTTCGTTTTCCATTGCTAGCTAAATGAAAAGCAGCTAAAAATGTGTCTAGGTATATTAAACAACATACCTCAATTCCGATGCCCACTGTCTATGCATACGGGAGAGACAGCGCATTAATACAGGGCAATTCAATTCCTTTCATCCTTATGGAATTTATACAAGGGCAACAACTTGATATACGGACAGTTTTGCACGCTACACCACATCAACGAAGAAATTTGTATGTTGATATAATCAACACCCTAGCTCAATTACGCCAGCTTGAGTTCCCGTCCGCAGGCTCATTACTACCGAACCCAAACAAGACGTTTGACCCTACGGCTGGTCCCACTCTTGATTCTACAGTCGATGCTACCCTTGGCTCATTCCTTTCTATGACGGCCAACGAGTTTATACGAAACGGTGGAAAGCCAATAGAAGCCGAAGTATTTACATCCTCAAGACGC
The DNA here is from genome assembly GCF_013426205.1 of Metarhizium brunneum. NCBI lineage: Eukaryota > Fungi > Ascomycota > Sordariomycetes > Hypocreales > Clavicipitaceae > Metarhizium > Metarhizium brunneum. The sequence goes on from NC_089428.1 coordinate 2,199,146, forward strand.
TTTATCGAATATCATGGTCATATCCTATCACAAAGGTATAAATTACCGGTTGAATGCCTTAGCCACAGACAAGCCAAAATGGAGTTATTTGCCCTTGACAGTCTATTCAAAGATATTCCCAAGCGCATAAACTTTCAGAACCTTAACGAAAAATATGTGCTGGCCCACCCAGATCTAAGATGTGGTAATATTATCGTTACTAGCGACCTGCATATTCTTGGTATTATTGATTGGGAGTTTACTAGCGCGATTCCTCTGCAATTATTCACACCACCGTCATGGATTATGGGTCATGATCCTAGTACCTTGCGCATTATCACAGGTATTCACCGTGGCAATATTTTCCCAGAATTCTGTGGTGTTCTCAAGGACATGTGTCACACCTCTATTGCCTGCACGCAGCTATGGCACGACTGGGGCCTTGAAGATGAACGACCCCAGCAAGACTACACGTACGATATTAAGCAAGTTTCTCCACTGATGCAAATACTTCGCCAGCCGGGCAGTCTCATAGAGGTATACTACTCCTCTATCTTTCCAAAGCTATTTGGACCGGAGGCGTGCAAAGACACAGTGAGGAGTGAATTCTTTGCCGACGATAAGAATCGGGAGCTTTTGGAGCAGGTAGAGGTTCAAATGAAGAATTCTGAACGATATACTGATCATCTCAGGAAACATAATCTGCTTGTTGAGGATGAACGGATTCAACTGATACAAGAATTCCTTGAAAAGACAAAGTTCCTAGTTAAAGGCGACTAGACATGATATTGATAGTCCTTAAGCAGCCACTCAATAAGTTTTTTTCGTCAACTCTCGTTCCTTTTCCTGTAACTCTGCCAACTTGTACCACAGCCTCCCAATTACTTCGCCTTTGTCAGCAATTTCCTTGTGCAGAGCAGTGACCCTTGCATCTATGCTAGTTCGTCAACAGGAGTTCGTCTATTGGGAGCTGTCATGTTCTTATCCAATACAGAGATGTACGGAGTAGTGTGGCGCCCAACGTCTGTGTCAGCCCGTGAGTCGTGACCTCCCCAGAATCCAGATGGTCGAAGTAGGAATATCTCTATTGCCACGCAGAGCCTCGTTGACGGACTTTGACTCTTTGTACTGTTGGCGATCGTACGGGCAGAGTCGAATACTGACACAACAGTAAAGAGAACGTGCGCTATTGCTAAGCAAAATTGCTACAGCTCCCTGCGATATTTCTGAGAAACGGCCGGGAAACAGGGACACGAGATGCGCCGACTATACCTTCAAGGCTCGAGGTTCGGCCACTGCATGTCTTTTATCATCCCCTATGCTGCCTATGCTGCATATCGCAACGCTGCTTCAACTTCACAACTCTCTGCCGCACGCCCAGCCCTTTGGGACAATCACAATCACTGTTGACAGAGACGGCCACAGCTATCAAGCTTCCCTTGAATTGGAAACCACCATTACTGATAAAACCATGTCCTCACAGTCGTTCTGCAATATCTGTGCTGGGCTAGACTTCTCTCGCCTCCTCTCAGAACAGGTCGAAGGCCCAGTTGCCGTAAAAGCCCTTGAGCGAACTGGCATTGGGCGGCGCTCCGGGATCCAGAACAGAGTAGATCAAGGATACCCACTTTGTAAGCTCTTCTCTGATGCCCCTAGAACTGCCTGGGATGTGTACCCCTGGGAAATGCCGGGATGGGACGAGGCGTACATGAAGCAAGCTGAGGCGACGATTATCCTGGGGCATAACAGTTTTGAAGTGCATTTCGAGGAGCCAGCTGGCGAAAAACACGTCGTCGGACGCACCAAACTTGACATCCACCGGCTGGACTCGGAGGACTCCTGCTTCCGAATACTACGTCCAATGGCGGATCTGCGAACGGTCAATTCATGGCTGAAAACCTGCCTAGAAAGTCATCAACTATGCTGCAAGGAAAGATAGCTTGACAGGTTCATGCTGGGAATAGTTTCCCGAGCGAGAGCTTGGCTCCGTGACGTGGTTGGCTGGGCGAAGCCGCCTCCATTCAATCCGTGCTTTCGTCTCATCAACACCAAGGCCCGCAAAATAGAGGACATGGAACCATCTGTTGCCGTGGGCTACGCGGCCTTGGGCTACACCTGGGGCAAGGTAATTCCGGAAAGACCCAAGTTTCAAAAGCAAAGGGCGGCGAACAACGGCAACACGGGCATTCCACTCCCCAAAAAGCTACCAGGAACCATTGCAGCTGCTATTAAGCTGGCGTCTGACATTGGCATTGAGTATTTGTGGGTCGATTCTATTTGCATTGATCAGGAAGATGGTTTTGAGAAGCAGGTACAGCTAGCGAACATGGCTGAGATATACGGCCGAGCCACGGTTTGCTTGGTTGTGGTAGCTGGAGATAATATGGACTTTGGTCTTCCAGGATTCAGCAATAGCCGGACTCGAGACGCCCAATCGCCTCTATATCTACGGGGCTACACTCTAGGACGGGGACTAGAACACCCTTCCAACAGTATTGAGAAGACGTATTGGAGCACGAGAGGCTGGACTTTTCAATAGGCTTTGCTATCAAAGCGGAATATCGTCATCACCTAGTCCGAAGTGTTCTACCAGTGCATTGAGTGCTCTCATCGAGAGGCGAATTTCAATCGGCCATGACTCCCCAATGTGCTCTCGTTCCCCGACGAGGTGGCAAGGACGCTCCCGCACATGCTACCAGATTTCCATGACGATTCTGTCTCGCTCTTTCACTTGTACCTCCAGTGTGTGGCAAAGTACACGTCCGGTAGTCTTGGTAGGGCAAGTGATGGGTTGAATCCTTCCAGGGCGTCCTTGGCCATCTGGAGCGCCACTCTGGAAGCAGGATGCTAATGGGGCTTCCAAAGATGCTACTGGCGTCGGCTTTGGTCTGCGATGTCAGGGACGATGGAACGTTGAGGCGCCGATATCGAACCCAAGAGCTGACGGAACTGAAATATCCCCGTCTCCTGTCCTGGACTTGGGCTGCTTGGGAAGGATGTATTGGCTGGGGCAGGCATACCGACTACAGCTGCATGCAGTGCCTGGAGAAGGAACAGCCGCTTAGCAATGTTTTGACTCTCCTGATGACTCAAGATGTCTTCAACATGGTGGAGTATCCGAGAATAGATGACCTGGTTCCGGGTCGCCCAGGGAAGGCGAACACGTGAAATTTCTTTATAGGCTTCCATGATTCTAGTCAGTGAACGAGACCTCTCATCCCGGCGATCTGATGTTGGATTGGGAATGTAGGTAAAAATCGGTGTTGTTAATATGAAGCGTTTGGCCTAGCATGCCCAAGATCTCGAATGAAACTAAGATAAAACACGTCAGGGCTGGCGCCACTTCCTGTCAAACTGAATTGGAGGGTGCTTACCTGGGACGAGGTGGGTAGTTTTGCTGTTTTCATCCATGATGCATTGGACAGTATTATTGTTACACCCGATGGTAGCGAGGGTGTCTGCTATCTCGCGCCTGCTAGCCAATTGTAGGGTACCAAGGCTTTCAAGGACGTTGCTATCCAGCCTTAACCGTCGCCGATCGAGTGTCTCGCGATAGATGGTCGGAGCGAAGCCGAAGCAGAATATTACCAGAAGAGCAGCAAGTGTGAATGTTACCTAAGCATAAAGATTGGCTTTGACATCAACGAGCCTCATCAGCGATGCCTCTGAAGCATCGCCGATGGACCAGAAGAATTGTTGGTACCGCTGCTATTTTAAACTCTGCCTAGAATAATACCACGCTACATTATTGTCCAGAGACACTGTTGCCAAACTTGGCTCTGAAAATGTGGCGAGTATCGCCCGAAAGCCTAAGCAGAAGGTTCAAATCTCCTTGGACCGCCACGACCGGCCACTAGGCGTGATGAATTTTAGTGTCTGGTTGTTTCAAATGTTTGTCGAGCTGCCGTTGAGCTCATAAACTAGCCACCAACAGCCCGCCCAGTTTTGATGTCAACACTTTGTTGCACTTTACTCCGAACAACATTCCACCCAAAGTCCAGTTCATGAATGAGAGCCCATGGCCCGGGCCCGCCGCCGGGCCATCGGGCATGCAATAGACACGGCGGGGTGCTGGAACCCATGATAGGTAGGTATCCCGAGATAGGGAGACGCCAGGTTTGTATTTGCTCCTCGTCACAACTCTTGAACTTGACCTGTCACTGGGTGTATCTAGGCGCACAAGCCATTGTTGCGGCTGAAGAACCATGTGGCAGCAAGTTGATGTGGCGTTCTGTCAGAAATGCATGTCCGCATCTCCCCCGCAGCATGATGCGGATTCAGCTACGTATTGGGATCCTCAGTCCGGACGAAACCAGGCAGCTCCGAGTTTGCGCCTGATAATCTGCCTCACGGCTTCATCGCCTCTCGATAATAAGCGACCAAGGCTAAGTGGGAATACAGTTCGGTTCAGTCCCGCCTTGGTAAACGTCGGCCGCGAGAGCATCTTACCCTCCAGGCCAGGGGCATACATTGGCCCCGACTCGCAAGTTAGTAGCTGTGGTCAAGTACATCAAGTTTGAATCCAGTGCCATGTATCAAAACGTCGTCATATACTACAATGATTCCGTTGACTCGGATAACCTGGCTGCTGCAATGGCGCTGATGCGGGCGATGGAGACGAGACCAAATACCCGTCTTCTCTGGATCGTGGAGCCTCGCCAGGTGTCCTTTGGCCTGAGTCCGACAAAGGAGCAACAAGACAAGTGCGAAGAAGTTGTAAAAAAACACTTTCCTACGCGCGGGAATCCTTGGAAAATTCTTTTTGGTGGTCTTCTGAGCGAGAGCGACCTCAACGGCATTGAGGAGCTTAGTACGCACGACCGAGAGTTGGCAAGTTTCCCACGGAACTCACAAATCACTTCCTGTACTAACACATCCAATCTTTAGCTCCAATTGGCGGTGAAGCCAAGCTACGGCCCGAAACAAGACGCCATACTACATAGGCGTCTCACGGCTTGGGATCAAGTGACCTGCATGGCAGGTTGGTCCAAAGCTTCGGTTGAGATATTAATGGACCTCGAGAGCCTCGACGAGATTGAGAATCCGGTCAATCTGAACTTTCACTACAAGGAAGAACTTGCAGCTCGCAGCGTAGACGAGCTCATGTCATACCAGGATATCATGAATGAGCCTTTTGCACAACGAGTCGAGAGCCTCAGAGGGTGGTACAGGAGATGCATAGAGCGGGCAGAGACGAGGCCAGAGAATCATGGGAGCTCGGTTCGCCCTCTCGACTTCAACTCGCTCCGCGATGCCATCCAGACGGCGGGCAGCGTCCGCTTTTTTGGAGGCGCATCGCTTACAATCCTCCAGCGATTCATTCAAAGAGGTGTTGCCAGTCATGTGCGGTGCCATCTTCAAGTGGTACGCAATCATAAACAGGACCTGATGCATGCATGACTAAAATTTCCCTAGGGGTCCTACGATCCATCTGCCAACCTGTTCCCAAACCAGTTTAACATTTCTCTTAACCCAAAAGCCGCCAGGTTTGTTTTTAATCATTTTGCAGAATTTTCAGAATTTGCCGTCGTGCCGAGCCACGCAGCACAGAGTACTAAATACTCATTGGCGGGCTTAAAGCACGAGGGCGGGCGTTGCTTGGAGAGGAGAGTCCTAGGTTTCAACTGCCGTGAAGACCCCCTGAAGATTGCCGAGAAGCAAGTCACCATAGAGAAGGATTATCCAAACCAAGCATGCCCCATGCCTGATCTTACTGCATTCCTGTGTGCACTTATCCCCAAATTCAATGGCGCAACCTTGGGTTATGCACAGGTCGACGATGATAACGGCGCGCTTATATTCAGAAGGGAAGGCTCAGGTATTCCAATGTACGATATAATGGATAACAGAACCTTGAAGGAAACCGAGGTTGTTGCTACATTGTCGTCGTTGGCAGCCGGAAAGGACATGCCAGAGCTTGTGCTTTAAGGTCGGACACTATACCTGAACCTAGGCAGGCACTGTCGTTTCTTTGTTTAGTCTTGTCGACTGTGATGGGGGCTGAGTCACTGTTTGTTCAACATATGGGTGCCGTACAATTATTATCTATCTAAAGCCAAGGAGGAAAGAAGGAGAGCTACCAATGTGCCTTCACAGCCACTTTGCACAATGGCATCAACGAGGATGAGGCCAGCGACCGTATACTGGTACAAGGAATAAAGGATACTGAAATCTGGTGGGGAGGGCTCCTCGAGTGGTCGACAGAGCAGAAAGACAGTACGCACCGCAACGGATTCAAAAAGTCACGTATGGAGGCAACCAAGGTATGCGGAGACTGAGACATTAAGGGCGTTTACGGGCCACAGCAGAGGTGCGATATTCTGTTCATCAGCCCAAAGTGAAATCCAAATGAAAATGGGGCCGGCACGAGTAAACAGTGTTTGTGTATCTCTAGGACTCTCTACACTAAGGGTGTGAGGTGTGGGCTAATTCGGCACAAAGGTTTAAAACTACCAGACGGCTTGGGGAATTTTTCTAGAGTAGGAGAAACGCTCGTACAGAGAAATCTTGTCCTGGCAGTTGTCTTCGCATATTTTGATGAATGCCGTCCAATACCAGCCATACTTTCAATACGATACTTTGCAAACGACGCCAAGTTCAATGCGACTTTGCAGACTCAAGAGTGGCGCGAAAGATGGGGCTATTTACTGCGAGCTTTTTAAACTATTATCGAAGATGCTGCCAATCAGTACAGTGCCCTGTCCTATTGTTGGATGACCAACAACGCTCAGATATGGATTTGGCTAAATGGTATAGCTTTCAGGATCCAGGAAAGTCTAATGGGAGCCCTTCGAGCTCTGAGGCATGAAGATGCGATATAATCATGTGGATTGATGCGCTGCGTATCAATCAAGGAGACCAAATTGAAAAGGAATACCAAGTGTCTCTGATGGAGAGCATTTATATTCACACCATTGCGGTCGATATATGGCTAGGTGCACTCGAAAATGCAAGAGTGGCTTCCCATTTTTTCGACTATACATTAACAGAGGGAAGCGAGCATCATGGTATAGGTACTGTCTCCAAGGACGTTTCCCTCTCATGCGAAATCGTATGCGAGCGACCATATTGGAGTCGTGCTTGGATCATTCAGGAAGTACTCCTCGCCAAGTCCCTGACTATTCACTGCGGGATGCAACACATATCATGGTCAACATTCTCCCGGGTCTTGGAACAACTCATCCATAGGCAAGCGTACTGCCATTTGAAGACGCTTGAATTTTCTTATCAGCCGTGCGTATTGCGCTCCAGGTATGCAAATCGCAGTGGATGTCGAGAGATGGTTCCTACATTGCCACTAGACTATCTTCTCGATACATTTCGTGGAGTGAGGTGCTATTTTACTCAAGACAGAATCTTCTCTATCCTTGGAATTTCTCAAGACCTGATAATTTGCAAAAGATTTCTGGTGAGCTACTCTATAGATCTGGGAACGCTCTTCCTGGCAATAATCCGACTTTGCGAACCGCCGTCGCCCACTCAACTTGCGCATCTGCTCCAAGAGGCCTTGCGTGTCACAGCAACCGACGTGAATATGTGCGAGTTGAGACTATTTTCATGTCCCCGTCAGGATTACCGAACTTTCGTGCTTTCTAGATTAGCTCGAAACGTGATCCGAGGATATCGACGGCGGCTTGGGGCTGCCAATACGCCGTCACAATCGGCCCTTAAAAAAGCTAGTAAACATGGAGCAATTGTTAAACCCTCCGAGTCTAACTGGACGTCATTCAGGCAATTTTTCGAAACATATTCCGTTCTGTCCTCAACTATATACACTAAATTCGACGTAATGTATTACGTTGAGGAAGCACGGCTAGGCCTCAAATTTCGACCAACAATGCTTGGCCTAATTTTAACAGGCAGTGGTGGGCCACTACGAGAGCTTGGTACCGTGTTCAAAATCTAGTATAGTGCCAGCACCGCAAAAAGCTATAGCAAGATGCCATAATTTTACACGGTGGAGGCATAGTGCCGGCTGGGTGCAGGTAAGGTGCCATCACGGTGCTACGGAGGTGCAAAAAGGTCAATATTTGTAACGTTGACAGCTAAGAGGGGCTCATAGTATGAGTTCGGCCAACACGATGGCCTCTGAGTGTTTGCAGTAGAGTAACCCTTTCGCTAAGCAATATATGGAGAGCTCATGTTATATATAGATATACTCCCACAACAAAGCTTGGTTTATTGAACGAGGATATCAAGCATTGTATGAGTTTGCCCTGCAAGTGGCCGGTGCGTCAACACCTGATAACAGGACAACACCCTCGGGATTTATTGTAAGACAGTATGTGCGTCCTTCAATCCGTAATCTGTCAGCCGAGTTAAGACGATGCTCTTGGGAATATTTGCGACCCTTCTTCCCTAAGGATTGGGAATCTGACTTTCTGATGCGACGCGTTCGCAGTCATTTGAAGAGACCGGCGGACATTGAAACGTGCCGCGAACTGATAACGGGTGCATTTGGACTATCGCTTGAAGGTCCCTTGGGAGCTTGTGTCGTCGCGGAAAATGAGAAAGTAAGGGTACAAGTACGGCCGGCTTGGTATGGAGTACATGCATGAAATTGGATGTCAGGGGGAGATTGGGCGTTGCTGGTGCCACGTAACCCAGACAGGCCAGCATGACTAGCGGGAACTGGACATGGGATTATAGGCAGAACAACCTTGATAAACTGAAGAAGATGCTATTGCCACTGAGCAGTATGTAGGCAAATACCAAGGTGTAGCCGCAGGCTATGAACCTGTCATTTGATGAACTAGTCATCTATCTAGATTATCTGTAAAAAAGGGCCTCGTTTACCTAGATAGATCGTCTGAATCGAGGATTAATTCCGCGCTCAATCGCATCTAGCTGCTGAATAGTGATAACTATTTATAGCAATAGGGCTATATTATCTAGTTTAGTGAACATCGTACTATTATGAAATTATTGAAATGAACTTTACCTTGAGTCTTCTACATAACCCCCCGAAGAAATGCGGTCTGTAGGCAAGTCGTAGTAACCTATATTCGTGTTCTTATACGGAGTACCGTTATTATTTCGCTATAGCGCACGTGAATAATATCCCCTATTACTATGCTACTCTAGTAGCAGACATTTCAGATATTCGAAGTCTGTCTGTCAACAAGACCGTGCTCTGCGGAGACCAATAGGCCGGATCAGTTATCAACGTATCAATGACGAGGGCTGGGCCGATGCTCCGCTTGGCTTGGTGTTCGAGGTGGCCTGTTGGTAATGCAAGGAAATCCAAGCATTATCCGAGCAACAACAGTACGAAGCGATAAATGAGGTTCAGGGCCAATCGCCGCAGGATCTTCCGGTGGGATTCGCAGGGTGTAGATTCGGGTCTAAAGTAGGGTCAGACAGTCAAGCCCAACTCCCTGCATCACACCCCGGCTTGTTCTTGACGCGCGGCTTAACAGGGAAGCTATAGGGAGAGACATGGAACATGACTGGCGCAAAATGCTGTGAAGGGTCACATCCGTTTAGCCGCAGAGAAGGGGCTGGAGAAGAGCCTGATCCGCCTTAAGGGCCCACTACATGATGTCATTGATGTCAAGTGTTGATATGACCTGTAGTGCATCGCATTATGTACTTACGTTTCAGGGTCTAATTGCATAATATAAATCTTGACAGGTAGATGACTCGTATTTATATTGGAACTTTTTTTGCCACGTATTATCTATATTGAATAAGCCACGTAACTCAAGTAGCTGTTTTTGTACGTTGCCCAGCCATATATGTACGTGACTTTAATTTTAATAATATTGAAGGAGTTGAGATTGAGGTGGAATTGATGAACAGCCTGCTTACACGCCTCTAGCTTATCGGCGCCACCGATATCTTTACAAATGTCCGCTACAAAGGTCTCGGGGGAAGGCTGTAGTTTCTGATAACGCTAATGCCAGCCAACATGCATACACGTAGCCTCGTTTTGCCCCAGCGTAAATTTTTTCGCGCACGCCCTATTACCTAGTATTAGCTATTATATAAATGTCGGCAGCATAATAGAGACATAGCGTACTCGTAATTGTGCGTCATATTATGACTCGTAGCGGTGTATACCTTATGACTCGTAGTAGTATATTATGACTCGTAGCAGTATATTATGACTCGTAGCAGTATATTATGACTCGTAGCAGTATATTATGACTCGTAGCAGTATATTATGACTCGCAGTAGTGTATAATATCTAAATTCTACTATTTTACTCTTGGCCGATAATACAAATATATAGTGTTTGTGGATTATTTTATGGAGACTAATATTTATTATACAATTTATTGGCCTGTCTTACTAGATTTTACTGTACTTACACCTAATATAAAGTGGGGTATCGCATAATTTACCTACCTAGAAATAAAAGTAGCATTACAAAATAAAGTAGTATAAATATTGGGCCGATAAAGGTAGAGTAATATACATGACTCGAGCTTAGTCAAGAGCTTAGTAGTATTTCCATATCCAGCTTAGTATTCCGAAATAATACATTTACTAATTTAAAGCAGTTGGCAAATTAATACGTAGTAAGAAATTTACCTGCCTACTATATATAGTTAGACCAGGAATCCACTACTATCTGTATAATACTTAGGCTATAAAAATCAAGAACTATTTAAGTAAGTCAAGAGCTCTTCCAAAATTATTTGTTCTTGTATTATTATACCAGACTTTACTTCTGGCTTTTAAACAACTAAACAAATTTATTCAAGGTCTTTCCCAATCTTATTATTCACCATGCAGCACGCTATAATTATATGGCTAGCTGCCTTTACGAGCGCTACCGTGTTGGCAGTCCCACTAGATACTGTCCAAGAGATTCAGAATGAATGCTGCGCAGGATTTTCTTTGGGAGAGGCCCCTGTGTGCCCTGAAGATGAAGACTTCCCGGAGGATGGGATTTGTTGGGGTAATCAACCTAAACGCATTCCACGACCTCCCGGCCGTGACCCCGCCGTCTTGGGCCAAAAATGGCTGCAAATGGTGAATGCCTTTGCTGATAAGCGAGAAATTACACCCGAAGCAAAGCAAGGACTTTTAGATATTATTCCCAGCTGCGAATTGAACGCCGGTGCCCACCCGGGTGGTGCTAATGCCGGAGTGCGATGTACGGTTGATTCAGAAGAGCAGAGGCCAACACCTAGCTGCGACGACCATCGATCTGACACCACCGTCTTGGGCCGAAATTGGCTGCAACTATTTCACAAGGTCAAAGGTGGATGGAAGCAGAAATGGGTGGATTCAATTTCCAGGTGTCAAATAAAAGTCCCTACAATACTCCCGAATACGGTTCTGAGGCTTGAAGATATTAAGGAGGTATGGTGTCCGCTTAATCCGACATCGATGGAATAGCTACCTAGGACTTGCTGTCGGACAAGGCTTTCTATGTTGGTTGGACGGGGCAGGCTTAACGTGGTTGCTGTATC